>NW_020185332.1:183046-265204 GCF_003031525.2 Neophocaena asiaeorientalis asiaeorientalis | reverse complement strand
AAAAAAAAAAAAAAAAAAAAAATGGTTAAGATGGTAAATTGTACTTCATGTGTACTTCACCACAGTTAAAATTTTTTTAATCTAAAAAAAAAAAAAATTGGGCCAGCAAGAGATCTTACTTCATGGGTTTGTTGTGAGAATTAAATGAGATGATCGCCTCCATCGCTCTGTACCGTGTGTGAAGTGAAAGGGACACTTAATAAATCCTGCGCCTCCTTCCTGTCCCTTTTCCTAAGAGGGGTGGTCCCTGGAGCTGAAGCTGCAGTGGGTGTTAGATGCAGCTGTAGCTGCTGGAAATGCTCGTGGGGTCAGGGCTGTGGTGTGAGGTGGTGAGCTTCTCGGCAGAGGTGGTATACAAGCAGAGGTTGGCGGCCCAGCGCTGCTGTGGGAGTGGTCTCTGAACTCCCTTCTCCACCAGGGATTTCGCTGGTGGCTGAGCCCTGTCTCACCACCACCTTAAGCAGCCGTGCTCACGTCCTGGTCATTCTGCCCTCGCACCTACATCCTATTCAAACCAGGTCCTGAGCACGGGCCACGGGCCTCCCCAGGCGAGGCCCCGGCCCTGCAAGAGCTTCCAGTGGGTTCAGATGAGCAACGGAGGAACCAGCTGACAAGCTGCCACATGGAAGGGGGGCGGTGGGGAGAGAAGGAGCGAAGGGGAAAGAAGGGCAGTAGAGGGTTAAGGCCAAAGCCGGGGGCTAGACCTCCCTTCTCTGAGCCCACGTCTTCCTGTGTGAGAGGCTGTGATAACAGCACCTCTTTCGTGAGGTCGGTGTGATGGTAAGTGACAGATGCAGGAAAGTGCTTGGAACACACTGAACCCTCGACAAAGGTGGTTTATATAAATTGTTAGTTTTTGAGTGTTGAGTAGAGTGTGTATAATTTGTTTTTGAGACAGAGGGACTGAGAGAGGGAGAAGCAGAGGGTCCTGCTGGCATCGTTCCTGGGGTGAGGTGCCTGCCACACTCTGTCCCCCTCACCTCCTGCACCCCCCAGCCATGACCCCCATCAGAGCAGGGGCCAGAGGCCCGAAGACCCAGCTCCCCAGAACGCCCAGGGCCCCCAAAGGACCCTCCCCCCTCAGCCAGTCCGCCCCCTCCCCATACAGAGGCCTGGAGGCGGGCAGGGACACCCAGGACCCGAGTTTTCAGCTCAGGGCTCTCTCCTCAGCCCAAGGAGAGGCCCCTCAAAGCCCACTCCCCACACAGGGTCTTTGGCTTTGCCCACCCCTTGCAAGCTCGCTCCATTTCCTCTGTCCCAGGGGAGTTCACCCAACCGTAGGAAGCTCTCAGTAAAGAGGAAACCTCGGCCAGTGGTCAGAAGACAATTTAGAAGTGATGAATTCTCAGGAGCAGTATTGGAAAACGCATCCCAGGATAGCCCTGGGTCTCATCTGGTGGGGCAGAGTGGAAAACACTGTGGAAATCAATTCTCTAACTTCCCGTGAGCCTTCCGGGAGAGGAAGCCAGAGGCCATGGCCCAGGCGGGGTTAGGGTTCAAGTGAGATTGAAAGGCAGGATGAGTCCGGGTAGTTTTCTGTTTACACGATGACAGTAATAATCATACAGTAACAACAGTAAAATCATAATAATTTTTAAAAAGAGCTAATAATTAACGTGTACTTGCTGTGGGTCGCAGCGCTGTTGCAAGTGTTGTGACCTAGATCATGGTTCTCAGTCTTTACCATGACAATAGTAGGCACTATTATTATCCCCTTTTACAGAGCATGAAACTGAGGCTCAGAGAAGGGAAACTGAAGCCCCAGAGCTAAGTGGGGAGGTTGAGATTCGAGTCTATCTCTCAGTCCCTCTAAAGACCCAGTGGGCACAGGATATGAACCTCTGGCCCAGGCACTTCTCGTGGGGGTCATGTGAACCGGTGTGTGTAAAGGCACCCAGCAAACTGTAAACAGAGTTATTAGTAAAATAACAGCCTCCCTCTCTAGATAATCTCAGAACATATAACCAACCCTCTTTTTGTTTAGGAACAGTCAGCAGGGTCACACCTTCCCAGAGGAGGCCAAGGGAGAGGCCATTTCAATAACAGCTTTAGAGCAGAAGAGGCAGGCCGAGCTGGACCCCACCTGGACTCAATGAAACCAGTCAGCATTGCTTTGATCTGAACAGTGCTGGTTTGATCTAGTTAGATTTAGCCAGAATCTACTTTAAAAGGACTCCATTGGTGTGATCCTATCAGATCGCATTGGACCAGTTTTCATCCTGATCTGGTCAGAGTTGGAATTAGCTAGAACCTGCTTGGACTGGTTAGAAGTGGTTTGAGCCTGTTGTGACCAGTTTAAAGCCAAAACCTGTCTGGCACAGTCAGAACCCCTGGCTCTGGTTCTTCAACAACAAGAGCAGCTTCAAGAAAATACTAGAAGTTCGGGTGCAGTGTGATGAGTGGTCGGGACGTGAGTAAGCAGGTAGAGGTGGGGAGGGCCTGGAAAGCTGAGCTTGAGAGCAGATGACGTCACATCCATATTCACGCCATATGTAACCCTCCAGAGCTCTGCACAGACCACATGCCTGTAAGTCAGTTAGCCTCTTGCCCAATGATTAATGGGTAGGAAGCTTTCATCACTTGTTCTGGATAAATTATTGCACAGGGAAGCACCTCTTTGATTTTATGGGTTCTCTCTGGAGCATGACATTTCTTGGAGGAGGTTCCCTGAGGAACGTGGAGCCCCTGCAGTGCCTCCCCCATTCCCCGTACATTCCCCGTACATGCACACACATGCCGCTTCCTGCTTCCTCTTCCCCCCACCCACCTTTGTATCTTCCCAGACCAAAGGGCTCATAAGAGCCCAAGAAAGGAGGGCTGGGGGAGGCAGGGTTCACCAGACCCAGGGCCAAATGTGCTTTGTAAATAACAAGCGTGGTGGAGAAGGGAGATGGCAGAGCGCAGAGACTGACTTATCGCCGCCCAGAACCAGATATGATGCTCACAGCCCAGGCCAACCTAAGGACAGGAAGCTGGGAGGAGAGAGGGGCCAGGCCATACACGGGGTTTCCTAAGGGGCCTACAAAGCCATGGGTGGCTCCAGATATGAGTCCAAAGTAGAAACCCGGATGGTCGGGAGTTCTACGGAAGATCCTTCAGAATGCACATGGGCTAGACCCTCATTTTTCCCAGAGGCCCTGAGTGGGAGGGACTTGCTTCAGGCTCCACCACCAGGACCAGCTAGTCAGTACTGCCTCCCTCGGTAAGTGATGTCTGTCTCTTGGACTCTTCCATCCAGCCTGCCCACACCTGGAGCCCCAGCCTGCAGCCCTCAAAGCCCCACCTGCTGGGCGGGGGGTTCAGATCGCTCCGGTGTTTAAGAGCACAGCCCCTGCAGGCTCTGGAACCTGACAGCCCCGGGTGTGAGTCTGTGACCCTGCTTTATTAGCTGAGTGACCTTGGGCAAGAGTCATCACCTCTCTGAGTCTCAGTTTACTTGTCCACAAAATGGGGATCATTCTAGAAGTCAGCTCATAGGATTGTTGGGAAGTTTAAATGAACTAATATGCAAAGTTCATGACACAGCGCCTGGCCGTTCACCTAGTGACTAATACTAACTGTTAGCGTTTGCAGTACTAATAGTTGTTATTTTCATTGAGTCCTTGTTCTTGGTCATAGAGGCACTGGAGGAGGACCCTGAAGACCTGGCTTAGAGGACCTGCTCAGCACTATCTCACTTGATGTGCAGCCTCAGTTTGCCTATCTGTAAAGTCGGGTAAGTACCTCTGCTCTGCTTGCGCTCCAAGGTGGGTGCAAGATTCAGGAGATGTGTAAGTGCTGAAAACTATGCTGGTGGACACAGAAATGACCGCCCACTTCCCGCGTTGCCAGGAGTGGGGTCAGTGGTCAGATGGCCTCCAACTGTCAGCGCCTTCAGCTGGTCTCAGCTGCAGAGACCCGCCCTGCCCGAGATCACGCCCTCCCCGGGGGCAGGCTGCAGCCAGGGACGGAGCAAGCTGGGGGCATAAAGACCCAGCCGTGTGGGTCCATGTGGGACACTCTGATGGGCACTGGCCAAACCTTCATAACATCTTTTATTTTTCTAATTGAGGTATAGTTGATGTACAGTATAAGTCACAGGTGTACATAGTGGTTCACAATTTTTATTATAAAATATTGGCTATATTCCCTATGTTGTACAATCTATCCTTGTAGCTTATTCTATACATAGTATTTTATACCTCTTAGTCCCCTACCCTTATATTTCCCCTCTCTTCTTCCCTCTCCCCACTGGTAACCCCTCGTGAGGTATAGTTGATGTACAGTATAAGTCACAGGTGTACATAGTGGTTCACAATTTTTATTATAAAATATTGGCTATATTCCCTATGTTGTACAATCTATCCTTGTAGCTTATTCTATACATAGTATTTTATACCTCTTAGTCCCCTACCCTTATATTTCCCCTCTCTTCTTCCCTCTCCCCACTGGTAACCCCTCGTTTGTTCTCTATATCTGTGAGTCTGTTTCTTTTCTGTTAAACTTACTAGTTTGTCGTATTTTTTAGGTTCCACATATAAGTGATACAGTATCTGTCTTTCTCTGTCCGACTTGTTTCGCTTAGCGTAATGCCCTCCAAGTACATCCGTGTTGTTGCAAATAGCAAAATTTCATTCTTTTTATATGGCTGAGTAATATTCCATTGTATATATATATACCACATCCTCTTCATCCATTCACCTGTTGATGGACACTTAGGTTGCTTCCATATCTTGGCAACTGTAAATAATGCTGCTATGAAAATTGGGGTGCATGTGTCTTTTTGAATTAGTCTTTTCAGGGCTTTTTTGGATATATACCCAGGAGTGGAATTGCTGGGTTATATGATAGTTCTCTTTTTAGTTTCTTGAGAAACCTCCATACTGTTTTCCGCAGTGGCGGGAACAGTTTACATTCCCACCTACGGTGGACAAGGGTTCCCTTTTCTCCATATCTTTGCTAACGTTTGTTATTTGTTTTCTTTTTGATGGTAGGCATTCTGACAGGGGTGAGATGATAACTCATTGTGGTTTTGATTTGCATTTCCCTAATGATTAGCGATATCGAGCATCTTTTCATCTGCATGTCCTTTTCGGAAGAATCTCTATTCAGGTCTTCTGCCCATTTTTCAGTTGGGTTGTTTGCTTTTTTGATGTCGAGTTGTATGAACTGTTTATATAATTTGGATATTAACCCCTTATTGGCCATTACATCCTATTCAAACCAGGTCCTGAGCACGGGCCACGGGCCTCCCCAGGCGAGGCCCCGGCCCTGCAAGAGCTTCCAGTGGGTTCAGATGAGCAACGGAGGAACCAGCTGACAAGCTGCCACATGGAAGGGGGGCGGTGGGGAGAGAAGGAGCGAAGGGGAAAGAAGGGCAGTAGAGGGTTAAGGCCAAAGCCGGGGGCTAGACCTCCCTTCTCTGAGCCCACGTCTTCCTGTGTGAGAGGCTGTGATAACAGCACCTCTTTCGTGAGGTCGGTGTGATGGTAAGTGACAGATGCAGGAAAGTGCTTGGAACACACTGAACCCTCGACAAAGGTGGTTTATATAAATTGTTAGTTTTTGAGTGTTGAGTAGAGTGTGTATAATTTGTTTTTGAGACAGAGGGACTGAGAGAGGGAGAAGCAGAGGGTCCTGCTGGCATCGTTCCTGGGGTGAGGTGCCTGCCACACTCTGTCCCCCTCACCTCCTGCACCCCCCAGCCATGACCCCCATCAGAGCAGGGGCCAGAGGCCCGAAGACCCAGCTCCCCAGAACGCCCAGGGCCCCCAAAGGACCCTCCCCCCTCAGCCAGTCCGCCCCCTCCCCATACAGAGGCCTGGAGGCGGGCAGGGACACCCAGGACCCGAGTTTTCAGCTCAGGGCTCTCTCCTCAGCCCAAGGAGAGGCCCCTCAAAGCCCACTCCCCACACAGGGTCTTTGGCTTTGCCCACCCCTTGCAAGCTCGCTCCATTTCCTCTGTCCCAGGGGAGTTCACCCAACCGTAGGAAGCTCTCAGTAAAGAGGAAACCTCGGCCAGTGGTCAGAAGACAATTTAGAAGTGATGAATTCTCAGGAGCAGTATTGGAAAACGCATCCCAGGATAGCCCTGGGTCTCATCTGGTGGGGCAGAGTGGAAAACACTGTGGAAATCAATTCTCTAACTTCCCGTGAGCCTTCCGGGAGAGGAAGCCAGAGGCCATGGCCCAGGCGGGGTTAGGGTTCAAGTGAGATTGAAAGGCAGGATGAGTCCGGGTAGTTTTCTGTTTACACGATGACAGTAATAATCATACAGTAACAACAGTAAAATCATAATAATTTTTAAAAAGAGCTAATAATTAACGTGTACTTGCTGTGGGTCGCAGCGCTGTTGCAAGTGTTGTGACCTAGATCATGGTTCTCAGTCTTTACCATGACAATAGTAGGCACTATTATTATCCCCTTTTACAGAGCATGAAACTGAGGCTCAGAGAAGGGAAACTGAAGCCCCAGAGCTAAGTGGGGAGGTTGAGATTCGAGTCTATCTCTCAGTCCCTCTAAAGACCCAGTGGGCACAGGATATGAACCTCTGGCCCAGGCACTTCTCGTGGGGGTCATGTGAACCGGTGTGTGTAAAGGCACCCAGCAAACTGTAAACAGAGTTATTAGTAAAATAACAGCCTCCCTCTCTAGATAATCTCAGAACATATAACCAACCCTCTTTTTGTTTAGGAACAGTCAGCAGGGTCACACCTTCCCAGAGGAGGCCAAGGGAGAGGCCATTTCAATAACAGCTTTAGAGCAGAAGAGGCAGGCCGAGCTGGACCCCACCTGGACTCAATGAAACCAGTCAGCATTGCTTTGATCTGAACAGTGCTGGTTTGATCTAGTTAGATTTAGCCAGAATCTACTTTAAAAGGACTCCATTGGTGTGATCCTATCAGATCGCATTGGACCAGTTTTCATCCTGATCTGGTCAGAGTTGGAATTAGCTAGAACCTGCTTGGACTGGTTAGAAGTGGTTTGAGCCTGTTGTGACCAGTTTAAAGCCAAAACCTGTCTGGCACAGTCAGAACCCCTGGCTCTGGTTCTTCAACAACAAGAGCAGCTTCAAGAAAATACTAGAAGTTCGGGTGCAGTGTGATGAGTGGTCGGGACGTGAGTAAGCAGGTAGAGGTGGGGAGGGCCTGGAAAGCTGAGCTTGAGAGCAGATGACGTCACATCCATATTCACGCCATATGTAACCCTCCAGAGCTCTGCACAGACCACATGCCTGTAAGTCAGTTAGCCTCTTGCCCAATGATTAATGGGTAGGAAGCTTTCATCACTTGTTCTGGATAAATTATTGCACAGGGAAGCACCTCTTTGATTTTATGGGTTCTCTCTGGAGCATGACATTTCTTGGAGGAGGTTCCCTGAGGAACGTGGAGCCCCTGCAGTGCCTCCCCCATTCCCCGTACATTCCCCGTACATGCACACACATGCCGCTTCCTGCTTCCTCTTCCCCCCACCCACCTTTGTATCTTCCCAGACCAAAGGGCTCATAAGAGCCCAAGAAAGGAGGGCTGGGGGAGGCAGGGTTCACCAGACCCAGGGCCAAATGTGCTTTGTAAATAACAAGCGTGGTGGAGAAGGGAGATGGCAGAGCGCAGAGACTGACTTATCGCCGCCCAGAACCAGATATGATGCTCACAGCCCAGGCCAACCTAAGGACAGGAAGCTGGGAGGAGAGAGGGGCCAGGCCATACACGGGGTTTCCTAAGGGGCCTACAAAGCCATGGGTGGCTCCAGATATGAGTCCAAAGTAGAAACCCGGATGGTCGGGAGTTCTACGGAAGATCCTTCAGAATGCACATGGGCTAGACCCTCATTTTTCCCAGAGGCCCTGAGTGGGAGGGACTTGCTTCAGGCTCCACCACCAGGACCAGCTAGTCAGTACTGCCTCCCTCGGTAAGTGATGTCTGTCTCTTGGACTCTTCCATCCAGCCTGCCCACACCTGGAGCCCCAGCCTGCAGCCCTCAAAGCCCCACCTGCTGGGCGGGGGGTTCAGATCGCTCCGGTGTTTAAGAGCACAGCCCCTGCAGGCTCTGGAACCTGACAGCCCCGGGTGTGAGTCTGTGACCCTGCTTTATTAGCTGAGTGACCTTGGGCAAGAGTCATCACCTCTCTGAGTCTCAGTTTACTTGTCCACAAAATGGGGATCATTCTAGAAGTCAGCTCATAGGATTGTTGGGAAGTTTAAATGAACTAATATGCAAAGTTCATGACACAGCGCCTGGCCGTTCACCTAGTGACTAATACTAACTGTTAGCGTTTGCAGTACTAATAGTTGTTATTTTCATTGAGTCCTTGTTCTTGGTCATAGAGGCACTGGAGGAGGACCCTGAAGACCTGGCTTAGAGGACCTGCTCAGCACTATCTCACTTGATGTGCAGCCTCAGTTTGCCTATCTGTAAAGTCGGGTAAGTACCTCTGCTCTGCTTGCGCTCCAAGGTGGGTGCAAGATTCAGGAGATGTGTAAGTGCTGAAAACTATGCTGGTGGACACAGAAATGACCGCCCACTTCCCGCGTTGCCAGGAGTGGGGTCAGTGGTCAGATGGCCTCCAACTGTCAGCGCCTTCAGCTGGTCTCAGCTGCAGAGACCCGCCCTGCCCGAGATCACGCCCTCCCCGGGGGCAGGCTGCAGCCAGGGACGGAGCAAGCTGGGGGCATAAAGACCCAGCCGTGTGGGTCCATGTGGGACACTCTGATGGGCACTGGCCAAACCTTCATAACATCTTTTATTTTTCTAATTGAGGTATAGTTGATGTACAGTATAAGTCACAGGTGTACATAGTGGTTCACAATTTTTATTATAAAATATTGGCTATATTCCCTATGTTGTACAATCTATCCTTGTAGCTTATTCTATACATAGTATTTTATACCTCTTAGTCCCCTACCCTTATATTTCCCCTCTCTTCTTCCCTCTCCCCACTGGTAACCCCTCGTTTGTTCTCTATATCTGTGAGTCTGTTTCTTTTCTGTTAAACTTACTAGTTTGTCGTATTTTTTAGGTTCCACATATAAGTGATACAGTATCTGTCTTTCTCTGTCCGACTTGTTTCGCTTAGCGTAATGCCCTCCAAGTACATCCGTGTTGTTGCAAATAGCAAAATTTCATTCTTTTTATATGGCTGAGTAATATTCCATTGTATATATATATACCACATCCTCTTCATCCATTCACCTGTTGATGGACACTTAGGTTGCTTCCATATCTTGGCAACTGTAAATAATGCTGCTATGAAAATTGGGGTGCATGTGTCTTTTTGAATTAGTCTTTTCAGGGCTTTTTTGGATATATACCCAGGAGTGGAATTGCTGGGTTATATGATAGTTCTCTTTTTAGTTTCTTGAGAAACCTCCATACTGTTTTCCGCAGTGGCGGGAACAGTTTACATTCCCACCTACGGTGGACAAGGGTTCCCTTTTCTCCATATCTTTGCTAACGTTTGTTATTTGTTTTCTTTTTGATGGTAGGCATTCTGACAGGGGTGAGATGATAACTCATTGTGGTTTTGATTTGCATTTCCCTAATGATTAGCGATATCGAGCATCTTTTCATCTGCATGTCCTTTTCGGAAGAATCTCTATTCAGGTCTTCTGCCCATTTTTCAGTTGGGTTGTTTGCTTTTTTGATGTCGAGTTGTATGAACTGTTTATATAATTTGGATATTAACCCCTTATTGGCCATATCATTTGCAAATACTTTCTTCCATCAGTAGGTTGTCTTTTCATTTTGTAGATGGTCTTTATAACATCTTGCACCCCAAACTTCACCTCCAGCTGCTTCGGGGGAACCTAGCCTGCAAAAGCTATGTAGTAAAAAGGGTTATCTTGCTAACACGACTACCCTTATTACATAGAGAATACAATCCCCAGGGCCTGAAACACCCATCCCTGAAAAATCGGGCCTTTAACACCTGGCTCAGATTCCCGTAGATCTGGAAATACAGTTCAGTTTGGATGGAGGCTCTCCTGGTAAGAGTTGTTAGAGTTGCAGGAAAGATAAGATGCAGGCTGGAAGGTGAGAAGGGCTACATGCCCTAACTCACACCTCTTTCTAGAAGACCCCTGACGGACCCTCAGCCGCGTTTGATGCACAGAGGTGACCTGATTCTTGGTGGGCCACCAAGGCAATGGTCAAGCCACTGACCTCTGGAGGTGGCAGTAGAATTTTCACAGTTCACAATGAAACGAGAAAAGTGGGGATGATACAGTGGATTTAGGGACGTGACTAGGCTAATTGTAATTTTTTGCTACTAACATGACTACATAGTGCTGATAATAGATTGTAGGGTTTAAAAAAATACCTTTACTTGGCAAAAGAGCAAGCAAAAGAAGTTCTGCACCCTGGAGATCTAGGTCTGGGGACCACCGACAGGTCCCAAGTCACCCCAGGTAGGCTCCTCCCTGTGCCTTTGGCTAAAAGGGCTGATCACAGGAGAGGATTAGCAGACTGCTGACCTCAGTCTAGAAGGCAGGCTGGGCACCTTGGGCCCTGGCCACATCTGGAACTGCTGATGGCTTGCCGACAGCCCTTCTTGGGGCCTCGGCCCCTCTGTAGATTGAGATGTAGGGGCGGTGCCTAAAGTGAGATTCTCAGAGAACTCGGAGGAGGGGCTGGTAAGGACAAGCCAGCCTTAAGGTCTGCCCCTCAGCCCCCTTCCTCATGCCCTGCTAGAGGGGTAGTGAGGTCCAGGGTGGGTCAGTAGTGCCCCCCAGATGAGCTGTGAGATCCCACATCATCACTCCTGGCCTAACTGCTACCCTACCCACCCACCAGGTGCCTGCCTGTGTGTCTCCCCGGCTCTGGGGCCGCCGCTAAAGACATGTTGCAGCAGCTTTACGAAGCGTGGCTTGGAACAATTTTACACCTCATTTGATTTATGTTCTGGGATTCGCTCCTCTCTAAGGCTCCCTTCCCCTGGAGGGAAGTGCGTATTACCCACCCCGGCTCTCCTGCGCTCCCACAGAGCCAGTGCCTGGGCCAGGAGGGGCAGCATCGGACAGACCCTAGGTCCAGAGTAAACAGCACTGTGACCTGGCCCTTCCTCCTGGGCTTTCTCTCCAGGTGTTCCTGAGCCAGGACGTCTGTGACTGAGGCCTTCACATGTGGGTTTGGTAATGACCCAGAGAATCCCAGAACAGGGAGAGTCCTTGGGGATTGGTCAGCAACCCTCATCTCCCCCCTGTTAGAGAGAGTCCCCAGGGCCCTTGAGACCCTTCTGAAGGCCCCATTGCCAGTGTGTGGCGGACACCTGCCTCCCCTCTAGCAGTAAAGGGGGAGGGGTTGGCATGGGGAGTCACTGGGTCAGCTGTGAGCCGGCCTCCCTGACAGCAGGAGCCTCTGGACTGGACCCTTTGTCCAGCAGTAACGTTGACCTAGACTGAGGAATGGATAAGCTAAGAAAGCATCTGGTCTACCTCCTTTATTGCAGGGGGAAGGAAGGCAGGTTCAGAGAGAGAGAGTAATTCCCTGCAAGACACACAGCCAGTAGGATAAAGAGTCAGGACTAGAACCCTGGCTTCACAACTCCAGGATTTCATCACCTTCTCCCTAAGAGGCAAGATCATTTCTACAGCCACATCCTCTCAACCATTCAGTTTTGAATGAATGCCTCCCAGGAGCCAGGCTTGGTGTTCAAAGAGCTTCCAGGTTGGTGAACACCTGCATGTGCTGGGATGCCCACATGGGAGAGACAGAAACACCTGCTCTTGGGACCCTTCTCATCCTGTGTACTTCTTCAACTAGCTGTTCCTTTAAATGCCACCAGTAAATTTAAGTGCTTCCCTAAATTCTGTGAGTTGTTATAGCAAATTATTATTATTATTATTATTTTTTCGGTACGCAGGCCTCTCACTGTTGTGGCCTCTCCTGTTGTGGAACACAGGCTCCGGATGCGCAGGCCCAGCGGCCATGGCTCACGGGCCCAGCCGCTCCGCGGCATGTGGGATCTTCCCGGACCGGGGCACGAACCCGTGTCCCCTGCATCGGCAGGCGGGCTCTCAACCACTGCGCCACCAGGGAAGCCCTATAGCAAATTATTGAACCTGAGGAGAGGATCATGGGAACCCTCAATTTGTAGCCAAGTCAGACAGAAGTGTGGGTTACCCGGACACCCACCACTTGTGGTTGGCCTTGGAAGTGGGGGCAGTCTTGTGGGACTGAGCCCTTAACCTGCAGGGCCTGCATTAATGTCAGAATTGAATTAAATTGTAGTACACCCAGTGGGTGTCTACAGAAAACTGGAGAATTATTTGGTGCGGAAAATCCACACATTTGGTGTCAGAAGTGTTGTTGGTTGAGAAACCGTTTTTCTTTCAGAGACTGCTCTTGTTTTTGATGACCTTGACCAGTTTTGAGGAGTACTGGGTCAGGTATGTTGCAGGAGGCCCCTCTGCTGGAATTTGTCTACTGTCTTTCTCATGATTAGACTGAGGTGATGGGTTTTGGGGAGGAAGATGGCCTAGGTGAAGTGCTGTTTTCATCAGTATATACCATCAACATTATTTACTGTAGTTGCCGTTGGCCTTATTCACCTGGCTGAAGTAGTGCTCGTTAGGTTTCTCCACTGTAGAGTTATTCATTCTCCCCACCCATCCCTTCCACACTGTACTCTTTGGAAGCGAGTCGCTACGTGCAGCCCACATTTAAACAGTGGGGAGTTGTGTGCCTCCTTCTTTAGAGTAGAGGATCTATGTAATTTATTTTAAAGCAACTTCCAGACATCCTATCATTTCACTCATAAATACTTCAGTATATGTCTCTAACAGATACGGACTTAACAACCACACAAAGAGCTGCATTACCACCATGCCAACCTACACCACCAACACTGATTCTTTAAAATCATTTAATACCCAGGCCGTATTCAGTCTTCCCTAATTGGCTGAAAAAGTATTTCTGTGGTTGGTTTATTCAAATCATGATCCAGACAATATTCACCCATTGTATTTAGCTAACATGCTCTTAAATGACTTTCCATTTCTAAAGATTTTCCTTCTTTTATGGTTTTGTGCCTCTTATTTCCTGAGGAATTATGGTCAGTTTTCCTAGGGAATCTTCTATGCTCCGGTCATGGCTGATTGCTATCTTATAGTTTTGTTTAACATGTCTTCTGGCCTCTGCGTTCCCTGGAAACTGCTAATTACCTCAGAAGCTTGGTCAGATTCGGGTTCATTATTTTGGTAAGGTGATGCATCAGATCAGGATTCATAAATGTCCAGACGTCCCACTTTTCATGGAGCTGAAATTGGTCAGGGGTTGACATGTTGTTAACATTTCTCCCATGGGCTTAGCACTTGTGGCTGGTTGATGCCTAGACAGATAGCCTCTTCATAAATCCCTTTCCTTCTTAAAGAAAGAAGTCAGTTTCTATTGCTTGCAACTAAGAACCCTGATGGATAAATACAGGGTACCCGGTCTGGTGCTGGAAAATGCCCGATTAAGTGCCTACTCCTGATGTGGACATAGCATGGAAGTTGGGAGAGGACTCTGGAACCAGAACTGCCGGAGTTGTGGTCCCACCTCTACCACTGACTAGCTGTACGCTTTGGGCAATTTTCCTCAATTTTCTCATCTGTAAAATGGGGATGCTGATGATGAAAGCAATGCGTAGCTCATGAGGTTATAATCAGAATTAAAGTACTTAATGTTTGCAGAGCCTTTAAAACAGTACCTGGCACACGGTAAGCAGTCGATTAATTGTTAACTGATATTACAATACTAATAATTTTTTATTTTATCTTATTTCCTAGTTCTCTTCTCTTCCTACCTCACATCTTTGCCTTAGGTAATTTCACCCATTCCCATGAATCTGGCTATCATTTTCCCTAATACCTCAATGCCAAGAAATAACTTAACTGAAAGATATTCACCATTGATATAATAGCTTTGTTTTGTTTTGTTTGGGGGGCAGGGAACCTACAGTAAATGCAAGCACTAAATGTCAGTTTCAGAATTGATAAAATGGCGGGTGGGTGGGATTTGTGCTCAGCACTGAGAAAATTAGAAATACTCTGACAACTTCCTAAGTTACACTAGCCAAAACAGCTCTCTACCCTGGAGGTTAGGGGCGTCTTGGTTGTGACCCTTCCTACTGATAAACTTGATTTACCTACAGCCTCTGTATCCTGGGGAGAAAAATATGTGAAGAGGGGCCTGGGCTTTTTGCTGAGTGCTGTGGGTGTTGGAAACTGGATGCTACCAGGGCAGGGAGGTAGATTTGTCCCTGCCACCCTTGTGGAAAAAGGGCTCATTCTTAGATGAAAGGGGTCAGTAGACATGGTCTCTGCCTTAGGACCACCAAGATGAAGCTGAGAAAGCAGCCCAATGTCTGGGTCATCGAGTGGCTGTTCCCAGATACAAATCTACGGGGTTTGGGCACTTTCTATAATTCTATTATAGTTGCCATTAGGGAGTTCATTAGGAATCCCACCATGAGCGCATGTGGAGAGAGGTCCACGGGTAAGGGACATAAGAGCTGTGCTGAGGCCACTGGTGGCAGCTCTCCAGCACTATAGGTCCACTCAGAGATTCCCTGAAGGACAGTAGTGAAGGGAAATCCTCCCAGTGGGCAGAACTTCGAGCAGGACACCTAGATGTTTATCTTACCTGGAAGGAAATATGGCTAGGGGTTTGGATCTGTGTTCAGTCGTGGACGTGGCTAATGGTTTGGTCAGGGATTTGGAAAGAGCACAAGGAAATTTAATGGCGAGGAGGTCTGAGAAAGAGGTATTTGGATGGGTCTCTCAAAGTAGGCTCAGAGGTGAAGATATTTGCATGCCAAGTGAATGCTCATCGAAGGGCAGTCTTGGCACAGAACGATCCTAATCATCAGGTCAACAAGATGAGCCATTCTGTGTGTGTCACTGGGCTTATAAACGAAGCAGCCATGACAGCACGAATGGAGATTTTGCGTGGGCCCAGTAACATGGACTTTTACTCCCCAAGACCAATCTGGCTACAATCACTTCTGAATACCCAACCTACCCACCACAGCAGAAACCAACACTGAGCTCCCAATATGGCACCACTATTTGTAGAGACCAGCCAGACACCTGATGGCAGGTCAATTACATTGGAACACTTCCATTTTGGAAGCACTTTTTTGCTTCTCCCACTGGGGGAGATGAATATTCTGGATATGGGTTTGTCTTCCTTGCCCATGATGTTTCTGCCCATATCACCATCCATAGACTTACAGAATATCTTATTTACTATCACGGCATTTCACACAGCATTGCTTCTGACTGGGGAACTCATTTCGCAGCTAATGAAGTGCATCCATAGGCTTGTGCTCATGGAATTAGCTAGTCTTACCATGTTCCCCATCATTCTAAAACATCAACCTAGTAGGACAGGGGGAATGCTATTTGGAGATCTGGACTTGGAGTCAGACAAACCTGGGTATGCGTTCTGCCTCTGACATGTACAGTTGGGTAGATTGGGTAAGCTACATGTCTGCTTCCAGATAAAGTAGAGAGAACACTAAAGATACGGTAACTATTATCATCACTCTTTTTTCTTTTTGGTTTGCTTGTGGTATATTATCATCATTCTTAACAAATAATTACAGGTGCTCCCAAAGATTTAGCTGTGTGGATGTCCATCATAGTATTGTTTACAGTAGTAAAAACTTGGAAACTACCTAAGTATCCATTACTGAGGATTGTTTAATTCTCAATTAGTCACCACATCAGTTGAATTAAATACTCTGTAGCTATGTATGTTTTAGAAGAGTATTTATTAAACAGATATTCATGATGCACTACTAAGTGGAAAAAGCAAGTTATAAAATAGTATATGCTGGATGATTTCATTTTAGTGTTTTTTAAAAGCTATATATTATGCATAAAAATAATGCTTGAATTATATAAAGTATAATGGACACAGTTATTATTATCTCTGGGAGATGGGAAATTGGGTGAATTTCATTTTCTCCTTTTGCTTATCTATAGTTTCTAAATTGCATTTGTAGTATAAGAAAAAGTACCCCCCCCCAAAAAAAAAAACAACCCCAGTGTTTTTAATGTAGACAGGCAGAGGGAGAGACTAGGTGAGGTCTGAAAGCCACATCCTAGGTAGGCTTATCCTACATCTGGGAGGATACTGGCTGGCTGGAAGGAGATTTCAGCCACCTCATTTCTGTAACCTCCAGAGCACGCGCCTTCCTTGGCATGACTCCATCCTTCCTCTGGCAGCCCCTAGCCTCCCTGTAAATGACTGGGAGAGAATTCCTTAACCCTGTCCACTGATAGGATGGGAGAATGTCACAGCAGTCGCCTCTGGGACCAAGACCAGATATGCCATATTCAGGACATCAGACAGGAATGTGGCTGGCTGGGACAAATGGGCCTGGATCCAATACCTGGACTGTGTGTATTGGCTGAGGTTCACAAAGACGCTGGACTTCAGGCTGGCAGATTGAAAATATTTTTCAATGGAGCCCCAGTATTTGACTGGAGAAACAATATTCCTTCTCTGGATGTCAAACATCCGGATAAATAGAAGACTTTTTTTCCACCTTCGCTCTTCCCCAAGTGTTACAAAGGATGCTCTGACATAGGTTTTTGGAAGGGAGTCACCTCACCAGGGTGAAGGCCAGCTTGAGCCACAGGGAGTGCTTATTTTTAAAGGAGAGGGAAACGTGTGGCCCATCACAGCTTTGCTCGAAGGGCCTGGCTTCCTCAGGAGAAAGGGTGTGGGCTAGCAGGACCTGTCTTCTTGACACAGAGGACTCAGAGAGTGTGGTGGGTGTCTAAGCCCCTGCCCCGGCAGGAGGCTGGGGCAGGGCAGGACTGAGGAGGGGTCTGGCAGGGAATATATCCCACCCAGAGCTGAGCTGTGGGTACAGCCATAGTCAGGGAGCTGTGAAGGGGTCAGGAGAAGAGAAGGAGGTTGAGGGCAGACATTAGTTGAAGAACTCCCATTATTTTCACTGAACTGGAACCCAGGGACGACCAAGCCACAGAAAGCCAGTCTCACCCAGCAGCTGGGCAAATCCAGTGGATTTGGCTAAACGCAGAAATTAAATGAAGGCATTCCTAGCAAGTCTTCCCCCAATTACAACCGGCACTTGGGGTATCCACAGGGGAGTTTAAAGGAAAGAGGGTAGAGAGGGGAATACACCTAAACCTTTCTCAAGTTGGAAAATGAATCACGAAAATGTCCCCAATTCCTTCGGTTCCGTTGAGCAACATCTTAGCTCCATTCGGCCAGTGACCCCTAGGCTGGGCTTTCTGTCCCCTAACTCACTGCTTATCTCCACCTTGCAGGCACAGCCTGCTTCCTGACACATGGCCACTCTGCCTGGATCTCTGGACCCCTCCCCTGGGCCAGGATAAAAATACCTCCTTCCAACCATTCATCCTGGTCCAGCTCATCCTGAGCCAATGGGCAGCCCTGTGGGGCGGGCCCACTGACCTGCCTTTTCCTCTGATGGGACGTGGTGACCCTGCCCATCTCAGTGTCAGGCCTTTACTCTGTAATAATCATACCTTTACAGGCAGAACCAGCACTCCCTCGAGTAGCCTTCTGTCACAGATGCTCAAAATGAAGACTCAACTGCTTGGACTTGGTGGGATAAACTTGAACCTCTTCATCAGGATCTTTTTGGAGAATCTAGTATAGGGCCTCCCTGTTCGTATAGACTGGATTCAGCCCAGCCCCCGGGGCTTGTATGGAAATCCCAGCTCCTCTGCAAAGGCTCCAACACTGAGCCCTCTCGATTCCATTGCCAATCTGTCACTTCCTCTCCACCTTCACTACCTCCCCCTGGTTCAAACCACCTTTCTCTCTTCTGGATTACTGCAATAGGCTCCTTCCTCTTTCCACTCTGGTCTCATCCAACCCCCTCACTACACAGAAGTTCCCCTGCTGAAATCCTTTCCCTGGTCCGCCATCACACGCAGAAAACAATCCAGGCTCCTCAGCCAATGACCCCGACATCTATCCTTGCTTATAGCTTATCTTCACCTGGAGTCCTCTGTACCTTGGTGTGCCACACTGGCCTTCTCTGTGCTCCTCTCTGTTCCCACCACTTTCCTGCCTCAGGGCCACCCCAGTAATGTTCCCACTGCCTGGAACACACTCTCCTCACTAGGTTGGCTCTTTGTACTTCTTTATCGATCAAGTCCAAGTTTTAGAGAGACTTTCTCTGACCATCCGAGCCAAGAAAGTCCCTCATGGCATTCTTCCCTTTCCTCATGGCACTTACCGTACTTGAAGGTGGGTCTCTAATTGTGCCCTCACTTGTTTAATGTCTACCTTGACCACTGGACCATGAATTCCATTAGGGCAAAAACCACCTCTGCACTATTCATCCCTGTCTGGCATCTCCCATGTAACAGATGCTCAGAACTATTTCCTGAGTGAGTGGATAGGTAAAAGAAAGAGAGAGACTGGGATGCGATTGGCAAAGGGTGCACCCTGGGGTTGGATGGTCCTTGCCTGGCACTGGGCTCTGTGGCATCCTAACCGTGTGATGTGGGGCAGATTACTTAACCTCATTGAGCCATAGTTTCCTCATCTGTAAAATAATGATTATAATAATTTCCTTTCTGGGTGGTCTTGAAAGTTAAAGGTAATGTATTTAGAGAGTCTGACCCAAATGCCTGGCACTAAACAGGTCTGTTTATCCAAAAAATCCCACATATTGGAAGTACATGTATATGAAATAGATAGACAACAAGGACCTACTGTATAGCACAGGGAACTCTCTCTCTCTCTCTCTCTATATATATATATATATATATTTACACACACACATCTCTATATATGGAACTGAATCGCTTTGCTGTACACCTGGAACATTGTAAGTCAACTATACTTCAATAAAAAAAAAAAAAGAAAGTACAGAGTGGGCCAGACCCGTGCTGTGGCCAAGGGCCTACACAGGCCCCACACTCAGGGAAGATACCATTTAGAGGTTCTATAAATCTCAGCTATTCATAGTAATAGTCCTACTAAACAAAATGTTAGGAAATTCTCTAGCCAGAGTGAATGAGCCAAGCCCCGTGAAAGCCTGCCTGGGAGAACCAGGATGTGAGAGGAGGGAACAGGGTGTGAAGAAAAAATACAGGAGCGAGTGTGTGGTTTACTATAAATCGTCCTTTGATCTTTCTTTCATAGTTGACTTAGATTTTCCAGTTAACTGAGTTCAAGAATTCTGTGACTAAAGTATTCATTCACTGAATGGATATTTGTGTGTGTGTGTGTTTACATATATATATAAATTCAGGAGGGAGAGGTTCAGAGGCGAATTTGACATAGTCTGTCCTCAAGAGGCTTACAGGGGAACAAGATACACACAAAAAATCCTATCCCAAGGCAGACTTTAAAGAGACACAGATGAAGGACAATGGGGGTGTGGAGACAGAAGTAATAGACTTCATGGGGACGTGGTGTTTGAATAAACTTAAGGACACATGAGCGAGAGAAGGGAGGAAGGAGTGTGATAACAGGGAGAGAAATAGGACCTGTTTCCAAACCCTGGCTTACAATTTGCACCCTGAAAAGTTGGTTTCTCAGAGCCTCAGTTTTCTCATTGCCACATCCTGCCTGGCTCGCTGCTCCACACCCTTCCACTTAAACCATCTGAGATAGAAACAGCACTTCCCGAAATCCCAACTCACTCCCATTCGCAGTGAGAGGACTTTCAGGAACCCTGGGCTGGGCCCAGTATCCAAGCCAGCATGAGCCACGAACCCAGGTTACCCAAGATGCCAATGGGCTGAAGTCGCGCATGGCAGACACTGGCCAGCTGTTCACCCAACCCACTTCCTCATCTTCCTGGGCTTGGAGCTAGACTCCATCCTTGTAGTTGGGCAAGGCCATGCAGCACGGTTCTCATCAATGAAAAATGATAGATGTGGCCTCTTTCCAGGCCTGACCAATAAAACCTTTCCATACTCCTTCTCTTGGTCATCTGATGGTGATCCCCCAGCCCGAATTTGGAAGATGTTTTAAAGGTGGCATAGCTGCCATCAGCCACAGTCCCTGAGTACATGGAGAAGGATGGTCCCCTTCCCCATTCACCACACTTGAACTCCAATCCAGGACTGCCCTGGACTGTTAGATGAGACATGAAGTGAACTTCCTTTATGTTTATCCATTATATGTTGGGGTCTATTTTCTTTTCCTCTTTTTAAAAAATAAATTTATTTATTTTATTTTATTTATTTTTGGCTGCATTGGGTCTTCGTTGCTGCGCGCAGGCTTTCTCTAGTTGTGGCGAGCGGGGGCTACTCTTCGTTGCGGTGCACGGGCTTCTCATTATGGCGACTTCTCTTGTTGCAGAGCACGGGCTCTAGGTGCGCGGGCTTCAGTAGTTGTGGCACGTGGGCTCAGCAGTTGTGGCTCGTAGGCTCTAGAGCGCAGTCTCAGTAGTTGTGGCGCACGGGCTTAGCTGCTCCGTGGCATATGGGATCTTCCCAGACCAGGGCTCGAACCTGTGTCCCCTGTATTGGCAGGCAGATTCTTAACCACTGCGCCACCTGGGAAGTCTTTGGGGTCTATTTTCTACAGCAGCAATACCTAACTAATACACCAGAGTAGGGGCTCTCCCACCTGAGGAGGACCGAAGCAGGAAGGGCCAAAGGAGCAGTTCTCAGTCGGCATCCTTGGAGGAGGGAAGATGTTGTGACCAAGGTGCCTAAATAGGAAACGAAAGCTCTGGGGGGTGAAAATGGAGCTGAGGGTTAGGAGCTGGGCCAAGTAGGGTCAGAGATAGAGGGGGATGGGTCACTGGGGGCTGTTGAAAGCAGTGCAGTTAGGCCTAGCTTGTTCTTGTGAGTTGAGCTGATTTGAAGGTTGCAGCCATTGCTCTTGTAGTGGAACCTGCCTCACACCTGGCGTTTACGTCCTGCCCTCGACCCAATCCCTGCCTCAAGCCCAAGGCTTGGTAACTGGGATCCCCCTGATTGGTACCCACTCTGCAGCCTGACGGCCCCATCTGTTTTACCCATGAGGAAAAGCAGGCCCAGAAAAATGAAGGGACTTATTCATAAAGCCCAAATTGATCTTTCTACCTGGTCTTGGCCAGAGAGCACAATTTCCAGCAAAGTCCTACCTCTTTAATGCCCTGGTCAGAGCCTTCCCAAAGGACTGCTTCTGGAAAGCTAGATTTCCAAGCCTGGCCATTGAGAATGAAAAGATGCTGGTTTCTTCTGGTCCCCAAGATAAACAAACTGGTCAATTTTCTGTCGGTCCCAAGGCAGCGCTTCACTGCCCTGGAGCCAAGCAGACACTAGGCAGTCTGTGTGCAGGTCTGAGGCTGCAGCACCCCTTGGCTCGTAACAGCTCCTTGACTTCTCGGAGGGTGCTGGCCTCAGCTCAGACCACTTGGGTGGAGGGAGAAGAAGTTGAAGACACAACTGCGCTTCTCGTAAAGGTCTCTAAAAATAAAGGCAGAGTTAACCTAGTGAGGGTCTGCAGGGATGCTGGTCTGAGAGAAGTGTATTAACCTGAATTCTCCAGTTAAACAGAACTAATGGAATCTGTAAATATGCATATACATATACATGTATATATAAAAACATATACATATGGGTATATGTAACATATACGTGTAGATATATAACATACATATAGTACTGATTTGAATCAGTACTGATTCAAATGTTAATCGCATCTGGAAATGCCCTCACAGAATAATGTTTAACCAAATATCTGGGTACCCCATGGCCCAGTCAAGTTGACACAGAAAATTAACATCACAAGAAGGGATGCAGCCACGCGGAGATTCCTGACTAGGGCAACCAGGCTAAGAAAAGAGTGCAAAGCAAGCCTTCTCCTAACAAGATCTGCATCCCAAGATCAAAGCTTTCAGCTTCTGATCAATCTTAGGTTAAGGGCGGTTCTGAGGAACTGAAAACTAGACTCAATCTAGTTAAACAATAAAAAGAATGTATTGGTTTTTGTACCTGAAAACGTTAGAAGTGTGAGCGGCAGGCAAAGCTTGATCCGTGGTTCAAATATGGCACTAAGAGGGCTTCCCTGGTGGCGCAGTGGTTAAGAATCCACCTGCCGATGCAGGGGGACAGGTTCGAGCCCTGTCCGGGAAGATCCCACGTGCCGCGGAGCAACTAAGCCCGTGTGCCACAACTACTGAGCCTGCGATCCAGAGCCCGCGAGCCACAGCTACTGAGCCTGTGTGCCTAGAGCCCGTGCTCTGCAACAAAGAGAAACCACCGCAGTGAGAAGCCCACGCACCACAACGAAGAGTAGCCCCCACTCACCACAACTAGAGAAAGCCCGTGTGCAGCAACAAAGACCCAACACAGGAAAAAATAAATAAATAAATTTATTTTAAAAATATATATATATACATATGTATGGCACTAAGAATCCTGTTTCTTTCTGTCTCTCTTTTCTTCCTTCCATGGAATCACTGGGTTGTCTGAGTTAGCAAAAAAGAAATACAGGCTGTCTACTTAAATTTGAATTTCAGATTAACAATGAATTTTTTTTAGTATAAATATGTCTCATGCAACATTTGGGGCCTATTTATACTAAAAATTATTTGTTGTTTATCTGAAATTCAAATTCCTCAGGGTGTCGTATTTTATGAGACAACCCTATCCTAAGCCTAGCCCTGCCCCTCTTTGTTTGGTAGCTCCTATAAATAAGAGGGGACAGTTCTTTTCCAGAGCCTCAAGCAGACACCTCCCTGTATCTTGGCCTGAAATGCCTGTTTCTGAACCAATTTCTGTGGCCAGGGAATGAGATGAATTGATTGGCTTAGTAAGGAGGCCAGAGGCCTTTGGGGAAAGGAGAAGAGGATAATGGATGTTTTGGGGGGCACCCAAAAGATGTCTACTACCTTGGACTTTCCAGTATCAGTCACAGAATCCAAGGTCCTCAAGGTTGGATGGGACCCTAAAGATCACTTAGTCCAACCTGTGATATGATGCCTGAATCCCCCCCATAATATCCCAGTCTTTATGTTCATATCTCTAGTGACAGGGAATTCACTTTCCTCCAAGGAGCTCATTCCATCAGCAGCCGTGACTGCTGGAAAGTTCTAGCTGAAATTTTCCTTTTCTTGCATCTTCCATTCATTGGTTCCAGTGCTAACTAGAGGTATCTGCAGGGCAGTTTTCTAAACCAACTTGGGATGAATGAGTACATAGTATGCACCATGCACTTGGCTATGTGCTTTCACATTTCACCTCATTGCATCCTCCCAATGCCCTGTGAAATAAGCTAGTCCCTTCTAATGGATACAGAAACTTGGGAGTTAAGCCCCTTGCCCTGATTACACAGCTAGTGGCCGAACTGGATTTGAGCACACATTAGCCCTGGTGTCCCACCCACCTGCCCCTCCACCATGATGAGGAACCCACAGACTTTCACGTATTTGATGACTGTGTCCCAGTTCCCTTGTTCTCTTTAGGACCTTGCTCTCAGGGACCTTCACTCCTTAAAGTTGGTATCCCAGACAGAACACGCTGCTCAGATGTGGTCAAGGGTGAAAGGATTGTGGAGGAGGAGAAGCAAGCAGTCCGCAGAGTTTCATATACAAATCACTCATCGGTTGATTTCATTCAGTTGTCAGCAGAAGCTGAGTGCCTGGTATGTGCAGACACCCTGTGAGGCACTGAGGATGAGGACAGAAAGAGTGAGAGCAAGAGAGAAGGAAAGCAAGAGAGAAGATACAGGTTGTAGCAGGAAGGAGCTCATGCCCCAGAAGGGGAAACATGTGAAATCAACAATTACAGTAAAATGTGATATATACATACTTGACTATATCAGCATGGATAGAATACTGTGGGTCTGGTTACGAGAAGTCAAGGGGAAAATGGCCCTAGAGGCAGGAAGAACAGCCTAGGCAAAGCACAGAGTGGTGAGTTCCCGCCTTCAGACAGAGAACTGAGGGAGAACCTAGACGGGAAGGTGCTTGGTTGAAAGACCACTGTGTCCATGTACCACTGGGATTCTAATAAGGTGAAGCGTTTTTACTCTTGGCCCAGGCCTTCCTTCTTGAAAACCCATACTGTTTCTGCAGAAAACACTCTCCACACATTTCAGCAAATTGGAGATTTATTCCCACAGAGGAAACTGGGTTTTGGCATTTGAAAACATCATAAATGGGCCAAGGACACGGGCAGTTCACACAAAAGGAAATATGGTTAGTAACCCAATGTGAGGAAACACAGCCGACCTGGCCAGGAATCAAAGAAATGCAAATTGAAACAACGGAGGTGCACACTTCCACCTATTAGATTAACAGCCATGACAAAAAAGGTTTCGGTGGTTAAACCTTTAGATGGTTAAACTGTTGTACAAAGCAGGGACAGCTACAAGATCTTCAGGGCTCAGTACAAACTGAAAATGCAGGATCTCTTGTTCAAAAATTATTAATAATTTCAAGACAGCAACAGCAGAGCATTAAACCGGACTTGTCTAAGTCCTTGTTGGATCTTGTATAAATGAGTACAGCCCTGTTATGGGAGAAGAGGTGTCCCTTCTCCGACCCAAAGTCCATCCCTTTACCTGTGTTTCAAACCTCATCCCTCCCACCTGCTCAGGGACTATATTATCTATGGTCACTTCTCTTCTGCTCGCAACCAGTGTTCACCATACACACATGTCCTCCTTTTTGGGAAAAAAAAAAAAAACCCACAAAACCAAAAACCCTCCCTCAAGGTTTCACCCTGTCTTTTCCAGCTGCTCTCCCAGTTCTCCATCTCAGCCATGCTTCTGGAAAGGTCTGTATAGACATGCTATCCCAGTGTCCTTATTTTCCATTCATTTATCCAGGCTGCTTGTCCCTCCATCATTACATGTCTTGCCAAGGTCACCATTGATCTCGACTCATTTGCTGGGACCTTTCGGCAGCATTTGACACTGGTAACCACTCTCTCCTTCCTCTACCACTCTTCCCTTGGCTTCTGTGACATCATGTCCTCCTGGCTTTCCTCCCATGTCTCCTTCAGTCTTTTTGGCCAGCTGTATCCCTCCATCTGAAAGTGAAAGTTCTTCGCTCACCTGGTCTAGACTCTGTTCACCCTCAACCTTTCTCCTTAGGCAAGCTCATCCATGCCTGTGGCTTTAGTCACCATTTGTCCATTGATGACTCGTAAATTCATGGCTGTAACCCAAACTCTGGTCTGAGTTTCAGACCCATAGTCCAGCTGCTCACTTGGCAGCTCCACTTGCCTATCTCAAAAACACCTTGAACTCCTTATGTACAAAATCAGCCCCCTACTGGTCCTCTTCCATTGTTCTCTGGATCTGTGAAGGGCATCACTGTTCATCCTGTTCCTTATACCAGAAATCTAGCAGTTGCCCCTCATATATCCTTCTCCTTCCTCTTCCCCACACATCTTAAATTTGCTACCGAGTCTTGTCAATCTTACCTCCTCAATATTTCCTAAATATGTCCACTGATCTCCATTTCTATCCCTATTCACATCCTCTAAGCAACTATCACCTTTCACCTTGACCACCGCAACAGCTGCCCATTGGTACCCCCATCCCTTCTCACACTACCTCCCCCTACATACTACAGCCATATTGAGTGTTTCAAAGCCCACACCCAGTTCAGGAGGGTCCCGTTGCTCTCAGGATAAAGACCAACACCCTTCTGACGGTCTGCAGGCCCTGCCTGATCTTGCCTCAGGCTCTCCCAGCAATTTGAGCTCCATCTGTTGTGGTCTCCTCAGCTCTGCCGAAAGGCATTTGTACACGCTGCTTCCTCTGTCTAGAATGCTGTTCTTTCCTCCCTTTTGGTCAAATTAGCTCCCAGTCATCCTTATTCCCCAGCTCAATCACTTTTTCCTTAGGAAATTCTTCCATTAAACACCAAGCAAAGTAGGGTTCCACCATGAAATGCTTTTATAGCTTCGTGTCTCTCTCCTTAGTAATGCTTAACATGGTTATAATTTTATCCATCTGTGTGATGACCTGATCAGGTTCATGGCCCCAGCTAGAGGGTAGGGCCCATGAGTGTAGACTGTATGTTCTTCCGTAACCCCAGTGCTTAATCTGTGTCTGGCCAGAAGAAAGTGCTCAATAAATATTTGATGAATGAATGAATGGACATGCATTTAAGAGTATATGTTGAGAACTATAGAAATGTTCATGTTTTGATCCAATAACCCCACTTCTAGGAATTTATCCCAAGGAAGTTATCCAGAAAAAACAAAAGGGAGAGATAGAACATTTTTTATACATGAAGATATTACCACATTCTTTTTTAGTAGAACATTTTAAAAAGACATATAGGTGTCCAGCAATATGGGAAATGTTATAGAGTAAAGATCCGTAAAGTAAACAACATGGTCATTTAAAAACAATTGTGAAACTAAGTAGCAATATGGAAAACACTTTACAATGTTACAATTGTTTTTCAAAAGCTGAATGCAAAATTGGAGTTTCACAACTATGTAAAAATGTTTTATGCATGCAGACAAGTACCAGATGGGAACAAGGAAAAATGAGTTGATTTGTCAGAAAAAGTGGATCATGATTGAATTTTCCATTTCATTTTGATTCCTCTTAGTGTAGTTATATTGTTTTTGCTCAAATAATACCTTAATGTATTCTGTGAGTTTCATCTATAATCATAAGCTGAATGGAATGTCCATGTTAAGCTGAGGATCCATCAAAGCACAAATGCCTAATAAATAGTGTTATTTTAGAACAACCTATTTACCACTTTTAAAACAGATCCCATGATAATTATACCTTATGTTTATAATATTTTATGTGTGGACATGTGTTTTGTAAACACAGGAGTAAATGAGATGCATTATATGGTAGGTGTGTGTTAAACTTTTAATTTCCCCACTTCTGTGAACCAGTTATTATTTTATTTAAAAATAACAGTTGTATCTATTTAAGGTATACAACATGATGATTTGATATACATACTTTAAATTTTTTATTGAAGTATAGTTGATTTACATATGTTGTGTTAATTTCTGCTATACAGCAAAGTGATTCAGTTATACATATATATCCTTTTCATATTCTTTTCCATTATGGTTTATCACAGGATATTGAATCTAGTTCCCTGTCTATACAGTAGGACCTTGTTGTTTATCCATTCTGCTAATCCCAAACTCCCAATCCTTCCCTCCCCCATCCCCCCTCCTCCTCGGCAACCACAAGTCTGTTCTCTATGTCTGTGAGTCTGATTCTCTGTGGTAGATAAATTCATTTGTGTCATATTTTAGCTTCCACATATAAATGATATCATACGGTATTTGTCTTTCTCTGTCTGACTTACTTCACTTAGTATGATAATCTCTAGATCCATCCATGTTGCTGCAAATGGCATTATTTTGTTCTTTTTTATGGCTGAGTAGTATTCCATTGTGTATATGTACCACATCTTCTTTATGCATTCATCTTTTGATGGACACTTAGGTTGCTTCCATGTCTTGGCTATTGTGAATAGTGCTGCTGTGAACATAGGGTGGTATACATGTACACGCTGAAATGATTACTACAGTCAAGCTAGTTAACATATCTCCTCACATAGGTACCTTTTCTTTTTTCTTTTGGTGTGATGAGAGCACCTGAAATCTACTTTTTTGGCAAATTTCCAGTATTAAATACATTATTATTAACTATAGTCATCATCAGGCTGTACATTAGATCTCTTGAATTATTCGTCCTATATAACTACAACTTTGTAGACTTTGACCAACATCTCCCCATTTCCCCCACCTCCCTGCCCCTGATAACCACTATTCTACTATCTGCTTCTGTGAGTTTGACTCTTTCTTTTTAAATTTATTTATTTTTGGCTGCATTGGGTCTTTGTTGCTGCGCTCGGGGTCTCTCCAGTTGCGGTGAGTGGGGGCTACTCTTTGTTGCGGTGCGCAGGCTTCTCATTGTGGTGGCTTCTCTTGTTGTGGAGCACAGGCTCTAGGTGCGCGACCTTCATTAGTTGTGGCACGGGCTCTAGAGCGCAGGCTCAGTAGTTATGGCGGACAGGCTTAGTTGCTCCGTGGCATGTGGGATCTTCCCAGACTCAGGCTCGAACCTGTGTCCTCTGCATTGGCAGCAGGCAGATTCTTTTTTTTTTTTTTGCGGTACGCAGGCCTCCCACTGTTGTGGCCTCTCCTGTTGCGGAGCACAGACTCCGGACGCGCAGGCTCAGCGGCCATGGCTCACGGGCCCAGCTGCTTCGCGGCATGTGGGATCTTCCCGGACCGGGGCACGAACCCGTGTCCCCTGCATCGGCAGGCGGACTCTCAACCACTGCGCCACCAGGGAAGTCCCGAGTTTGACTCTTTTATTTAATTAATTTATTTTTTTAACTCCACTTATTTATTATTATTTTTAAACTATTTGGCTACGCCAGGTCTTAGTTGCGGCACACAGGATCTTTAGTTGTGGTGTGCGGGATCTTTTTAGTTGCAGCATGCGAACTCTTAGTTGTGGCATGTGGGATCTAGTTCCCTGACCAGGGACTGAACCCAGGCCCCGCCCCCTGCATTGGGAGCGCAGAGTCTTAGCCACTGGACCACCAGGGAAGTCCCGAGTTTGACTCTTTTAGATTCCATATATAAATGAGATCACGCAGTATTTGTCTTTCTATGCTTTGCTTGTTTCACTTAGCATAATGTCCCCCACGTTCATCCATGTTGTCACAAATGACAGAAAAGGGAGAATAATATTCTTCTGTGTGTGTATATGTGTGTGTGTGTGTGTGTAATCTTTATCCATTCATCTGATGATGAACACTTAGGTTGATTCCATATCTTTGCTATTGTGAATAATGCTACAGTGAACATGGGAGTGCAGATATCTCTTCAAGTCACTGATTTCACTTCTTTTGGATAAATACCCAGAAGTGGGATTGCTGGATCACATGGTAGTTCTACTTTAAATTTTGGTGGGGGGAACCTCCATACTGTGTTTCCATCATTTACATTCCCGCCAACAGTGTATTACAAGGGTTCCCTTTTCTCCACAGCCTCACCATTTTTTAGCATAATGTCCCCCACGTTCATCCATGTTGTCACAAATGACAGAAAAGGGAGAATAATATTCTTCTGTGTGTGTATATGTGTGTGTGTGTGTGTGTAATCTTTATCCATTCATCTGATGATGAACACTTAGGTTGATTCCATATCTTTGCTATTGTGAATAATGCTACAGTGAACATGAGAGTGCAGATATCTCTTCAAGTCACTGATTTCACTTCTTTTGGATAAATACCCAGAAGTGGGATTGCTGGATCACATGGTAGTTCTACTTTAAATTTTGGTGGGGGGAACCTCCATACTGTGTTTCCATCATTTACATTCCCGCCAACAGTGTATTACGAGGGTTCCCTTTTCTCCACAGCCTCACCAGTTGTCTTTTTTTCTTTTTTGTAATGGCTGTCCTAATAGTAGTGAGGTAATTTCTCACTGTGGTTTTTTAAAGATATTTATTTATTTAAGCTGCACCGGGTCTTAGTTGCGGCACGTGAGATGTTTGTTGCCATGTACGGGATCTTCATTGCCGCATGTGGGCTTTTTAACTGTGGCATGTGGGATCTTTAGTTGCGGCATGCATGTGGGATCCTGTTCCCTGACCTGGAATTGAATCCGAGCCCTCTGCATTGGGAGGGAGGAGTCTTAGCCACTGGACCACCAGGGAAGTCCCCTCACTGTGGTTTTGATTTTCATTTCCCTGATGATTGTCGATGTTGAGCATCTTTTCATATACCTTCCAGCCATTTGTATGCCTTCTTTTGAGAAATGTCTATTCAGGTTCTTTGCCTGTTTTTTTAATCAGGATATTTATTTTCTTGTTGTTGAGTTATTGAGCTCCTTAATATATTTTGGATATTAACCTCTTATCAGGTGTATGGTTTGCAAATGTTTTCTCCCATTCTGTAGGTTGTCTCTTCACGTTATTGGTTGTTTCCTTTTCTGTGCTGGAGCTTTTTAGTTTGAAGCAATCCCACTGGTCTGTTTTTGCTTTTGTTGCCTATGTTTTCGGGGTCATATCCAAAAAAATCATTGCCCAGACCAATATCAAAAAGCTTTTCTCGGGCTTCCCTGGTGGCGCAGTGGTTGAGAGTCCGCCTGCCGATGCAGGGGACACGGGTTCGTGCCCCGGTCTGGGAAGATCCCACATGCCGCGGAGCGGCTGGGCCCGTGAGCCATGGCCGCTGAGCCTGCGCATCCAGAGCCTGGGCTCCGCAACGGGAGAGGCCACAACAGTGAGAGGCCCGCGTACCGCAAAAAAAAAAAAAAAAAAGCTTTTCTCTGTTTCCTTCTAGTAGTTTTATAGTTTCAGGTCTTACATTTAAGTATTTAATCCATTTTGAGTTGATTTTTGTATATGGAGTGAGATAGGGTAAAATAGGGACACATTTCATTCTTTTGCGCGTGGATAACCAGTTTTTCCAACACCATTTATTGAAGAGCTGTTCTTTCCTCGTTGTGTGTTCTTGGCATCTTTGTCAATGCCAATTGACCATGAATGAGTGGGTTTATTTCTGGGTTCTCTAGTATGTTTCATTGGTCTATATATCTCTTTTTATGTGTTTTGATTAATATAGTGTTTTATTATATTTTGAAATCAGGCAGTGTGATGCCTTCAACTTTGTTCTTTTTGCTCAAGATTGCTTTGGCAATTTTGTGATTCCATATTAATTTTAAGATTGTTTTTTCTATTTCTGTGGGAAAATGCCATGAGAATTATGATCGGATTACATTGATTCCGTAGATTGCTTTGGGTAATATGAACATTTTAACTATATTAATTCTTCTAATCCATGAATGTAGGATATCTTAAAATTTATTTTTATCTTCAGTTTTTTTAAAAATCAATGTTCTGTAGTTTTCAGTGTATAGATCTTTCACCTCCTTGGTTAAACTTATTCTAAAATATTTTTTGATGCTATTGTAAATGGAATCTTTTTCTTATTTTCTTTTTTGTATTGTCCCTTATTAGTGTATAGAAACACAACTGATTTTTTGTGTGTGTGTGTGGTACGCAGACCTCTCACTGTGTGGTCTCTCATTGCGGAGCACAGGCTCCGGACGCACAGGCTCAGCAGCCATGGCTCACGGGCCTAGCCGCTCCACGGCATGTGGGATCTTCCCGGACCGGGGCACGAACCCGTGACCCCTGCATTGGCAGGCAGACTCTCAACCACTGCACCACCAGGGAAGCCCACAACTGATTTTTATATGTTGATTTTATATCCTGAAACTTTACTGAATTCATTTATTAGTTCTAACAATTTTCTTGGTGGAGTCTTTAGGGTTTTCTATATATAAAATCATGTCATCTGCAAACAGAGACAAATTTAGTTCTTCCTTTCCAATTTGGATGACTTTTATTCATTTTCTTGCCTAATTGCTCTGGCTAGGACTTCCAATATTATGTTAAATAGAAGTGGCAAGAGTAAGCTTCCTTGTCTTGTTTCTGATCTTGTAAGAAAAGCTTTCAGCTTTTCACCATTGACTATGATGTTAGTCATGGGCTTGTCATATATGGCATTTATTATATCAAGGTACATTCCTTCTATACCTAATTTCTTGAGAATTTTTTTCATAAAAGAATGTTGAATTTTGTCAAATGCTCTTTCTGCATCTTTTGAGATGATCTGATGGTTTTTATCCTTTATTCTGCTAATGTGATATATCACATCTGTTGATTTGCATATGTTGAACCATCCTTGCATCCCAGGGATAAATCCCATTTGATCATGGTGTATTGCGGGATCTTTTAATTTTGGGACTTCCCTGGTGGTCTAGTGGTTAAGACTTCACCTTCCAATGCAGGGGTTGCGGGTTCGATCCCTGGTCAGGGAGCTAAGGTCCCACACGCCTCATGGCCAAAAAACCAAAACATAAAAAAACCCAGAAGCAATATTGTAACAAATTCAATAAAGACTTTAAAAATGGTCCACATCAAAAAAATCTTTTAAAAAATTAATCTTTTCCCAGTGAATCTGCTAAATTCAGTTATTCTTTCTAGTAGCTTTTTTTTGGGTAGATTCCTTATAATTTTCTGCTGAGATGATTGTATCATCTGCAAATTAAGAGTTTTATTTCTTCCTTTCCAATCTGTATGCATTGTATTTCTTTTTCTTGCCTTATCACACTGGCTAGAACTTCTACTACAATGCGAACAGAAAGGGTAAAAGTACACAACCATGCCTTATTCCAGGTCTTAGAGGAACATATTCAGTGTTTTATCATTGTGGTAGCCAGTCTTCAAGATGGCCCCAATGACCCTAACCTACTGGTATTCATGTCTTCACTAGTTTATATGTATCTGGATTGGCCTATGTATCTAATAACAGGGAGGTGACTGTGTGAATTCACAGACTAGATCATAAAAAGTCACTGTGGCTTCCATCTTGGTCACTCTCTTTAGAATCACTTGTTTGGGGGAAAGCCAGATCCCATACCAAGCAATGTAGCAAGGAACTGTGGCCTCCTGACATTCGCCAGTGAGGGACTGAGCCTTTAACTATCATGTGAAAGATGCCGTATTAGAAGTGAATCCTCCATCCCCAGTCAAAGCTTCATGATTGTAGCCCTAGACAGCAAATTGATTGCAACCTCACGGAAGGCCCTGAGTCTGAACCAACTAACACCAAATTCCTGACCCTCAGAAACTGATAAGATAATAAAAGTTCCTGGTTAATGCTGATAAGTTTCGCAGGGTAATTTGTTACATAGCAGCAGATAACTAATACAGATGTTGGTATCTGGAAATGGGGTGCTACCATTAACAAAACTTTAAATTTGGGAGTGTTTTAGGAATGGAGAAATGGGCAGGGGTTGAAAGGACTTTGAGGAACTACTGATGAGGACTTAAGGGAAAACGAGGAGCATATTATTGGAAATTGGAGGAAGGGAGATTCTTGATATCTGGTTGGAGAAAGTTTAGCGACACTGTCACCTGTAGTTATATGGAAAGAAGAAAATTATCATAATGAACTGGGCTAAGGAGATTTCCATCCAGACTGTTGAAGGTGCTGCCTGTTTCCTTGCTGCTTTTAGCAAAATGCTAGAGGAGAGAAATAAGCTAAAGGAAAGAATTAAAAAAAAAAAAAAAAAAAGGAGATAGGACTTGCTGTTTATGAAGATCCCCACCACTCTAGATAGCAAACAATGTTAAAATTAAGAAATGAGTTCTGAGCAAAGATCAAATCCAGGGATCTCTCAGGAAATCATGGTCTAATGATGAAGCTGAGGGAGGGTATGACCATGAAACCCTTTGTTAGTACTTCAGCAAGGTCAAAGTTGGTACCTGAGTACTATTTTCTTACAATGTACCTCTAAAGATCTTAAGGGTGTGACTCGGTAGAAACGAGTCACTGAGTGGGACGAGATTCTGGAGCCAGACAGCTGGAAAAGGTGGCAAGGGAGGGATGTATGGAACAACAAGAGGGATGTATGGAACACTAAGAATTTACAGGAACTGCCAAGAGAGTAGAGTTTGTGACCAACAACATAGACTCTGGTATAAATCCCAGTTCTGCCACTTATTGGCTACGTGACCTTTGGACAGATACTTTGTCCCTCAGTTTCCTCAGCAGTAAGATGGGGATTATAGTGCATACTTTATAGAGTTGCTGTGAGGGTTAAATGGCTTCATACATGTGAGCACCCAGAACCATGCCTGATATATAGACTGTGATAAATAAGCAATAGTTACTGTATTTGGGTAAGGGGAAGTGAAAAAGCCAGTATTTCTTACAGCAAAGCTGAATGTGGCCTAAACTGTCATTTGTGTAACAAAAGGAACTATAGCATTAATTTGTTGTCACAGGCTTGAGAGGATCTCCCAAGCTATCTAGACATGGCAGTAACCCGGGGCAAATGTGAGACTAGGTCCTTGAGCTGTTCATTTGCGAGTGGCACACCAGTGACACAAAGAGCTGAGAAGTGAAAAGGAGCGAGAGATTGCTATGGTCTGAGAACACTTAGATAATCAGAGCTAGAAGGGATTTTTACAAACTTGTCCAATATCATCAATTTTGTCAGAGGAAGAAGCTTGGAGAGGAAACCACTAAGGAATCCATAGTTTCCTGGTGCCTCTAACGCAGAGTGGGCATCAGTACAACCTGCCCTCTCTGTACCAGTCTGGGCAGGGCCTGGTCAAAAATGGCTGGTACTCACTGTCAGAGAAGGGCTGAAATAATAATAAATGTTAATTCTATTTTTTACACTTTCAGCTAGCATTTATTAAGCACTTAGTATGCGTTAGTCCAACTGTATGAGGATAAACCATTTCTTGACCAAAAAAAATTTTGACAATTTCATATAGATCAACCTAATACATAACTTTATTTAATCATAATAAAACTCTGTGAAGTGTATACTATCATTAGCCTGATTTTACAGATGAGGAGACAGAGGCGCAGAGAGGTTAAGTGCCTTACCCCAGGTCACACAGCTGGTAAGTGATAGAGCCAGTTTACAAATCCAGGAAGTCTGATTTCAGAGCCCATGCTTGTGAACCCCTCCTCCAGACACCAACATGAAAGTGCCCACAGTCTCAGCAGGCTGGCCCTGGCACCTGGGTCCCACACTGACCCCCAGAGTCGGTGAACCAGCTTCCCTTGGAGAATTAGATCAACCCAACCTCCTGGGGCCTTATCAGAAAAAGCACGTGCTGGACCAGCCCTGTGATCTCATGCTGGCGGGGCTTTGAGACAATGGAACAACTTGTGAGCACCAGGCATCACCGTGGAGACAATGTGCTTCTCCAAACACCAGCCCCCAGAATAACAAACACCGTTGACTTCCACGGCACCGAAGTCTAAATATTGAAGCGGAGCGTCCGTGCCTCACCACGTGTGATGATCTTTTAGTGGAAAAAGTTGACAGTTGCTATTGTCTAGATTCCCCAGGGGGAAGATCTGAAGTCATTCCTCTTGTTCTGCAAGACTTCTGCCGCCTCTCTCTAGCCCCTAGTCTGAAAGAGGGTTTGTTTGATGTGAGCCAGGCTGAGGGACCCCCTCAACATCCCACTGTGATCTTTACTGACCTAGAGCAAAACAAGAAAATAAGGGCAATATGGAGAGTTTTTCCTGAAGCTAAAAGTATTCCACTTACAGAACTCTATGATGCTCAGCGTCCTTTCCATGGCTCCTACGCTTTCTACTACTCCATCCACCTCGCTGTACTCATTGCACAGGTGCTAATGGTGGCTTCATGACTTACCAGTCTCAGTTTCCACTGCTCACTGTCTCATCCTCTCAATATTTCTATTTTTAAAAACTATTTATTTATTTCGGCTGCGCCGGGTCTTAGTTGCGGTGCACGGGGTCTTCGTTGCAGCGTGTTTAGTTGTGGCACGTGGGATCTTTGAGTTGCGGCAGGCATCGAACCTGGGCCTCCTGCATTGGGAGCTCGAAGTCTCGCCCACTGGACCACCAGGGAAGTCCCTTCTCTCAATATTTCTTTGCTCACGTTTTCTAGAGAGAATCTGATTGACCAAACAGGCCTCTTTTACACCAGACCACGTCACGTGTTGCTGGCCAGCCCGTCGGCCAGCTGCCTTTGGGCCAGGTGGCCGGCACTGGTTCAGTCAGCTGGCATGGCCTAAAACACAATTGCTCTTTGAACAGGTGGTAACAGTGGGCCAGTGCCCCTTGAAAGGGGCTTAAAGGGCAGGTGCTGTGAGTGATATGGCTGGCATAAAAGTCCAATTTGGAGATTTCACACCAAAATCGAATTTACAATTCTCAACTTAGGAAGGTTTTGGAGTCCTGGTGTGGGAAGGTCCGTCTGAGCCATACAAGGGATACCAGCACGGTCAGACTCTGGAGGAAATAGCCAAGGGGAAAACTCACACCAAATGGGCAGGATTCAGTAAGGGGGTGGTTGCAGAGGCAGAGAGGAAGACACAGATTTAGACATAATTTGGAAGAAAATCAGTAAGCCTTGGTGAAAAATTGGATATAAGGAATGAACTAGAAGGAGGAGAGATGGTGGCATCGTTCACTGAGAAATAACATAGAGGAACAGTTTGGGAGATGAAAGAGAAATGACCAGTTCCATTCTGACACGTTGAGACATGAGACATCCTGCTAGATTTACCAATGGGAAGTTGGCTGTTCAAGTATAAAGTTTAGGAAAGAAGTCTGGGTTGGGAGAATAGATGTGAGTAGCTTCAGCATATTGGTGGTTGAGACCATGGAGAGGATGATTTCACCCCGGGAGAGGTGGAGGGCATATCTGATGCTTGACAGGTTCTTGTTGGGTGAATGAGTGAATGAGTGAATGAATGAATGACCTGGTCAACATGGATTTGCTCATGTTTCACTCCTTCCCAAGCGAAAGTCACTCACTGAGACCTTGTGCTATGAAAAAGCAGAATGGTGAATGGAAAGAGTGTGGGCTTTGAAGCCAACAGCAAGTTCAATGGAAGGTTGAAACTTACTAGTTCTGTGCCTTTGGGCTTCATCCTTAACCTCTTGCAGCCTTAGTTTCCTCATTTCAAAATGGGTGTAATGATATTTACTTCATGAGGCTGTCATGAGGATTAAATAAGAGAGCAAGACTAGAGCTTCAAGAACAGGGTTTGGTACATATGGTAGGCACTCGACAGCAGTTACAGACTCCTGCTTCCCGCTGAAGCAAGCTTTGAGATACCAAAGAGCATTTTGGGTAAGAGCCTAACAGAGACTCTGAGGGGGTCATACCCTTAGACGTCCCAAAGGGACCCACTGATAATGTAAATAATCTCATTTGGAGCTAATGTCAAGAGTCTACATCTGAGGCCTGGACCAAAGAGCCCTCCTGCTGCCCACTCCTTCCTCCTGCATGGGCCCTCTGTGACAGGCCATGCCCGTTCACGTGGTCAGACTTCCCAGTGGGTTCTTCCCACTTGCAGGACTCCCACAGGCACCCAGGATCTTCCCACCATCCCTCCTCCCCCCACCGCCAGGGAACCTTCCTTCCACTGCCTGCAACTGTCCAGGCCCCTGCCACACTCCAACGTGAACGCCCAGTTTCCAAGTCTTTGACACCTTCCCTTAGGCCGAGAGCTCCCATTCTGGCCCATATACCAGGCCTACATAGATAGGAAATAGACAGGAAAAGGTGTTTCCTTCATTTAACATCAAATACCCAGTGCTTGACATTAGTTTACTTCAAGTCATAAGATTTTTTCAAAGAAAGTTATAGAACCCTAGTGGGAGAAATAAAGCAAGATCAGGGCTTCCCTGGTGGTGCAGTGGTTGAGAGTCCGCCTGCCGATGCAGGGGACACGGGTTCGTGCCCCGGTCTAGGAAGATCCCACATGCCGCGGAGCGGCTGGGCCCGTGAGCCATGGCCACTGAGCCTGGGCGTGCGGAGCCTGTGCTCTGCAACGGGAGAGGCCACGACAGTGAGAGGCCCACGTACCGCAAAAAAAAAAAAGCAAGATCAAAATTAATGGAAAGCCCACCAACGCCAGGCTAGAAGATTAAAAATAGCGAAGGCAACAATTTTCCTCGAGTTTCTATATAGATTTAGTGCACTACGTATTAAGGCTCCCAAGGGATACTTTACAAGAGTTTGAGAAATGAATAGTGATGTTCAGTTACCCAGATTAAATGGTTAAAAAAACTAAAGCTTCTTTTTAAAGGGTATGATAGTATATTTAGCTTACCAGATTTCATAACATGTTACAAAGAGACAATTATCTAAACCATATGGTAACAATGGGAGAAAAAGATCAGTGGAAGAGATTAAATGATCCAAAATTAATTCAGTATATAGTAAACTATAAATAATCCAACAATGAGGAAAGTAATTACCATATAATAAATGTTTGGGAGAGAACTGTAATTAATACAGAGAAAAGTTATACCTTATACATTTACTGCAATAAATTGCAGACGAGATTTTGTGCATATCTGAAAAACAAACCGTAAAAAAGACAAGAAAGTATAAATCCACGTTTATCATATTGGAAGAGAATCCATCACCAGAGACAACAAAGATTTTTTTTTTTTTTGAGGTACGCAGGCCTCTCACTGTTGTGGCCTCTGTCGTTGCAGAGCACAGGCTCCGGACGCGCAGGCTCAGCGGCCATGGCTCACAGGCCCAGCCGCTCCGCAGCATGTGGGATCTTCCCAGACCGGGGCACGAACCCGTGTCCCCCGCATCAGCAGGCGGACTCTCAATCACTCTGCCACCAGGGAAGCCCAACAAAGATTTTTAAATTAAAGCATAGGAACGTTTTGTTAAAGAAAATATACGGCAATTAATTGCAAGAGGAAAATATCAGTGTGGAAAAAAAAACCCACCGATATATCTAAAATATATTAATTTTTGCTTTTTCACAAAAAGCTAAAATCAGTGCCCAGTAAGCAACAAAAGAGATGAACAGTTTACACAGGAAGTACAGATGGTAAATCAAAACATGAAAAACTACATAACTCTACGAGAAAGGAGAGAAATGCAAACAAAATCAGCTAGGAGGTGTCAGCATGTGCTCATCAAACTAATCAAAATAAAATAAAATAAAATGGCAAAACCCTGTGCTGGTAGAGCTGTGGGAAACAGGCAAGATAGTATAGAGACGTTTGGGGCAGGGACTGTGGAGCCAGGCTGCTGCAATACCAGCTCCACCACGGGCCACTTCTGAGACCTTCCGTGACTGACTTGATCTCTCTGTGTCTTGGTTTCCTCATCTGTCAAATGAGGTTTAAATGAGTCAGTAAATATATATATTTGACTAGAGCACAGGCTCTAGGTGCACGGACTTCAGTAGCTGTGGCATGCGGGCTCAGTAGTTGTGGCGCACGGGCTTAGTTGCTCCGTGGCATGTGGGATCTTCCTGGACCAGGGCCTGAACCCGTGTCCCCTACCCTGGCAGGCAGATTCCCAACCACTGCGCCACCTCATCTGTCAAATGAGGTTGAAATGAGTCGGTAAATATATATATAGTGCTTGGAATAGTACCTGGCACATAGTAAGTACTATATACGTGTTAGCTGTTATTTGTAGATGGAGGTGCCTTCCCCCTCATTTTCCCTCAATTGTAGTAGGAAGGGCATGGGCTTTGGGGCCAAAAAGATTATTCATTCAACAGATTTTTACCAAATGCCAGATCCAGGTGCAAATCCCAGTTCCATTAGTGATGTCACCTTGGGAAAATCGCTTCGCAACATTGAATCTCAGTTTCTGTAAAATGAAGTAACAAAATCTGTAAAATGGAGTAACAAAATCTACTGCTTAGTCTGCCTTAGGGGGAATGAGATCGCACAAGAAAGTACCTAGAATGGGGCTTGGAGCGTAGAAGTCTTTAATCTACCTTCGATTCCTCACTTCTCCTACTAGAACTTCAGCCCAGCCCAAGTGCCCAGCCCATATCTGTGGTCATGGAATTTGCTCTCAGCTGCCTGCCAGTTAGACCAGATTAAGATCTTCAGATGGCCCCAAACCCTGAAGCTCACGATGCCACCTACCTCCAAAGTATGTGAATCAAAAAACAGTACTGGGTCTTCCCTGGTGGCACAGTGGTTAAGAATCCTCCTGCCAATGCAGGGTACATGGGTTCGATCCCTGATCCAGGAAGATCCCACATGCCACGGAGCGGCTGGGCCCGTGAGCCATGGCCGCTGGGCCTGCACGTCCGGAGCCTGTGCTCTGCAACGGGAGAAGCCACAACGGTGAGAGGCCCATGTACCGCAAAACAAACAAAAAAACAAACAAAAAAACTTACTTGTATGCTGCCAATACAATTGCTTATTTCTGTATTTTCTCTCTCACTCTTGCTTATTTTTTGGTTCCCCTGTTTGCTACTGGGCTTTGTTCCCTGGTGGGTAATCCCAGCCCGTTGCTAAATCATCCCCATGACGTAGGGGCCATAACGACTTCAGATTTCTCCCTCCCCAGGGGTATTTGCATTTTAGGTAGTGGGGAGCAAGAGCTCTTGGGGGCTGAAAGCTGGCACAGAAGGGGCATTCAGTAAATATCTGTGGAATGCAAGAAACGAAACTGAGTTCTTTGTAGTGAGGTGGATGGACCTAGAGTCTGTCATACAGAGTGAAGTAAGTCAGAAAGAGAAAAACAAATACCGTATGCTAACACATATATATGGAATCTAAAAAAAAATGGTTCTGATGAACCTAGGGGCAGGACAGGAATAAAGACGCAGACGTAGCGAATGGACTTGAGGACATGGGGAAGGGGAAGTATAAGATGGGACGAAATGAGAGAGTGACATGGACATATACACACTACCAAATGTGAAATCGATAGCTAGTGGGAAGCAGCCGCACAGCACAGGGAGATCAGCTCGGTGCTTTGTGACCACCTAGAGGGGTGGGATAGGGAGGGTGGGAGGGAGACGCAAGAGGGAGGGACCGTGGGGACATATGTATACGTATAGCTGATTCACTTTGTTATAAAGCAGAAACTAACACAGCATTGTAAAGCAATTATACTCCAATAAAGAGATTAAAAAAAAAAAGAATGAATGGATACATGAAATCTCTGAATGGTGGAATTTCAGCTGTGACGGGAGACAGAGGAGGAGGATGTCTTTAATGGAGAGACAGTGACCAGAATTCCTCAGATTGCCCTAGGTACATGGAGGGCTGATATTCAAAATATGTAGCAGGTGGAGCAGCATAAGTACTGACCAGGCACCTGGAGACCCCTGCTGGGCTAAGCATCATCTCTTTGCTTGTGGGTAATGGGAGGCCCAGGGGTCCCAAAGGGAAGGGCCTGTGAGAGAGGGGGGTCTAGGGGCTCCCAGCAGCTGTTATTCGCCAACAGGTATGAAAGTACTTCAGGATTCCAACAACCAGCACGGCCGTATCACACGCACGCAAGGACAGAAGCCAGGCCCAGTTAGGAGGCTGCGTAGGAATCAGGAGACTTATGCCGTCCCCCTCCCTAGGCTCCGATTTCCCATCTATAAAACAAAGAAGTCAGACTTTCTAATCTTTCTGATCCACTCCAGCTCTGGAGGCCTGTGATTTCAAAACCAATTTGTAAAAGGCCGTGGTATAGTAGAGAAAACACGTGCTCTGAAGCTGGAAAACCAGTTCAAATCCCAGCTGTTACTGTGTAACCTGGGTCCAAATCAGTTAACTTCTCTGAACCTCCACTTTTCATTAATTCAGCAAATACTTACTGAGCACTTTTTATGTGCCACATTGTGAGGACACACCAGTGAACAAGACCTGGTCTTTGCCATCATGGAACTCACTGTCTACTTAAGACTCCTTGGATGCAAGTGACAGAAACTGACTCAAGCCAACTCATACAAAACCAGAATGCATTATAAGGATGTAGGCAAATCTGGGGGCCACAGGGTGGGAAGCACCACCAACCATTCTTTTTTTTTTTTTTTTTGCTGCACACGGGCCTCTCACTGTTGTGGCCTCTCCCGCTGCGGAGCACAGGCTCCGGACGCGCAGGCTCAGCGGCCATGGCTCACGGGCCCAGCCGCTCCGCGGCATGTAGGATCTTCCTGGACCGGGGCACGAACCCGTGTCCCCTGCATCGGCAGGCGGACTTTCAACCACTGCGCCACCAGGGAAGCCCATCGCCAACCATTCTGTTGCCCCCAGCATACCTGCTGTACTGTTCATCCCCCTCCCAGACCTGATTCCTGTGAGCCTCAGTCAGTAGGACGTCCAAATTCCAAATCTCAGGAAGGAGAATCTGATCATCCCAGCTTGGGTCGTGTGTCCACTCCCAATCTAATCATCTGTGACCGTGGGGCAGGGCCACTCGATACAAACATGGCCTCGGAATCGCTCATCTGGATGGAGGAGGGGTCCGAGTTCCAAAGAAAGAAGGGCTTGTGGATCCTGGTATCCACTCCACAGCCTCATAGGTTGGTTGTGAAATTAAATGCGATTCCATGGAAAGTAGCTGGTGCCTAGCCTAGCTGTAGATGCAACACTGTGACACCAGGCTGTGTTCATAGCTGGCGCTTGACTGTGAGGAATTCATTTGTTAATGATAATGTCTTTCATGTCTCTGGCTGCTTTGTGTCCATTTTCTCAGTGACTTTCTCCCTTTGCTTTGATTGTGGGCCCCACCTGGCTGAGCTGACTTGTAAGTTAGCTGGGCACACAAGGCACCACGGCTGACCCCACCCAGCGCTCAACACCTGGCCCACACACCTGGTGGGTACCTGATATGCTAAATGAATGAATGAATGAATGAATGAATGAATGAGTGAATGAGTGAATGTTCTCCCACCCAGCCCTCAGTGCTCCAGTGGGGGCAGATGGACGGTTGGGGCAAGGGAGGGTGGTCTTTGGAATTTGTCTTCTTTCCACCCAGGTCTTTGTTGGAGGACCTCTCTTTCCCCCTTTGCTTAGTATCCAAGAACCAGGAGCTCAGCTCCTCTTAAGAATTCTAGGAGGGATCAAGGACTGTGTTCAAGTCCTCCCAGCCAATTCTAGTTTGCGGAATAACATTGAGCCACTGACTTCACCTCTCTGGGCCTCAGTTTCCCCAATGGCAAAAGATACGGCTATGGATGCGAGGACTGGCCGAGGTCAGAGATGGGAAAGGGCCTTGACAAGGCCAGGCTACAGCCCTTCCCCACCACCCGCAGGGCCCCTGCTGCCTGGAGGGGGAGATCAGTGAGGCCTTCCGCCCAACTGCTTCGTGCCCTCAGGAGCACCTCTTCTGCTGGCCCACGACGGATGACTTCACCGGCTGTGGCTGAAACCTGAACCCTCTCGCTATGGGCTGAGCAGGAAGTTTCTTCCTGCAGTGGGAGCTTTTGTTCTGCAAGCCTTGATCGCTGGGCAGAGGAATTTCCAGGCGTCTGACCTCAGCCCAGACTCTGGCCAAGCCCATTAGACCTGCAGGGGGCCTGTGGGAGGGCTGTGGGCAGGTCAGAAGGTGCAGGGTTTCAGGCACCAGGAGGCGTCTCTCCTTCCTCTTCTTTTGTATCATCCGGCTGTGCCTCGGGTCAGTTCCCCATCGATCACTCAGGGGGAAAGCCCAGGGAAAGCTCATTCACCCTGAAAGTAGATAGAAAGGTGGGTGGAAAGTGGATTCTAATTCTGGTCCAACTACTTACTGCTAGCTGAGTGCCTCGGACTAGGCACCTGACCTCACTGGCACTCAACTTCCTCATCTATAAAATGGGAATAATACTGCCTCAGATCTCCTGGCAGGGGGTATTAAATATAAAGCATTAAAAACTGCCTGGTACCTAGTAAATGCTCAGTAAAGATGAACAACAATTTTTGTTATTATTATCTCTCCAGTGAAGAGGAAATGAGATGCCATGTGGAGGCACCTAGCAGAGGGTTCAGATCAAAAACAGAAGCTCCCTTTGCTAAGAGAGTATCCTTTTCTGCTGCACGAATCTGGCTGTGCATCCCTTCCCAGGGTCACGCGCCTCGACAAAGGTGACTGTGTAAGATTTCACAACAGAAATGTATCGTCTCGCAGTTCTGGAGGCTAGAAGTCTGAAATCCAGGTGTCAGCAGAGTTGGTTCCTACTTAGGACTATGAGGGAAGGGTCTGTCCTGGGCCACTCCGCTCCGTGTGTGGGTGGCTGTCTTTTCCCTGTGTTCTCTTCACCTAGTCTTCTCTCTATGTGTATCTGTGTCCAGATCCCTTTTCATGAGGAGACTAGTCATATCAGACTAGTGCCCACTGCAAAGACCTCATTTTAATGATTACCTCTGTAAAGACCTTCTCTCCAAATAAGCTCACATTCTGAGGTACTGAGGGTTAGGACTTCAGCATATGAATTTGGGGGGGGGTACACAATTCACCCCAAAACAATGACCTAGGGGGAGAAGGTAATGCTTAGCTGAAAGGTGGATTTCATATCTTTCAACACCAGAAGAGATGAGATAATTTGGAGCAGAAAGACCTTCTTGAGGCCTGTCAAAACTTCCCTGGGACATGGCTATCAATTCTAATAGTGTCAAGTCTTAAAAGCATCAGAACCTAGTTGTGGAGCCCGTATGATTAAGTTACTTATTTTGTACTCTAAATTTCCTGCTACCCGCCCCCCCTCCAAGAAAGCTATGCCATCCTCGCTTCCCTTGGCAACAGAGTCGGGTAGAAGGAGCACTGAATAGGGAGTCGATGGACCTAGATTCTAGTTTAGGTACTTGCTGTGTGACCTTGGGCATGTGACCTCCTCTCTCTGAGCCTCAGTTGTGAAATTGTGTGTCTGTGCATGCAGATACAGGGAGGTAGAAGCAGAGTGGTCAGACTCTGCTACTACTCTAACTGGGGGCACCATGGGGCAAAGCTGGCACATCTTCTTCGAGTGTCAGTTTAACATAGAATGTGATTTTAAAACTCCAAAACACAAAATTATATCACGGAGGAGAATGCAAAATTGCATGGATTTTTGCATGAGGCTTTAGAAAAACTAGAGAAATGCTAGGCTGCTGTTCTGTACTCCGTTTTGACCCCTGATCCCTGGGGTAGGACCTCTTTCCCGTGTGCCAATACGGGTCCTTCACTGGAAAAATTTGAGATGCTTTGGACTAGGTGTTGGCAAAAACGTTTCAGCTTAGACTCCGTGGAGCTTTGGATCTGAACTCCCTCGAGCGCACTGAGAACCACAGGGCATCTTTCATTCATCACCTAGTTTGAGCCGCCTCTTCACCGTGCACTTGACAGCCAAGCCAGGGTCAGAGGTTTGTGCGAAATCACAAAAGCTGTAGCTGGGAGAAGAGGTGTACCAGCAGTGCGCTTGGTAGCAGAGGAAGTGGAATTAACCTCTGGAGGAAGCAGCCTCTGGCATGTGTGTGGGGAAATATCTCGTCGGGGCTTCCCCCATCTTCCAGTTCCCCTGATAGTCAAGTGGCAGGAATTTGAAAGTGAGAGTCCGCCTTTCCGTCAAGCTTCGCCCTCTCTCCTCTCCTTTACAGTGAAGCTTCTTTTTCAAAAAATTTTTTTATTTTTTAAAATTGAAGTATAGTTGATTTACAATGTTGTGTTAGAATCTGGTATACAGCAAAGTGATTCAGTTATATATATTCTTTTTCAGATTCTTTTCCATTATAGGTTATTACAAGATATTGAATATAGTTCCCTGTGCTATGTATTAGGTCCTTGTTGTTTATCTGTTTTATATACAGTAGTGTGTATCTGTTAATCCCAAACTCCTAAAAATAGAGCTATCATATGACCCAGCAATCCCAATCCTGGGCATATATCCGGAAAAGACGAAAACTCTAATTCAAAAAGATGCATGCGCCCCAGTGTTCATAGCAGCACTATTTACGATAGCCAAGACATGGAAGCAACCTAAATGTCCCTCAACAGATGAGTGGATAAAGAAGATATGGTGTATATACCTGGAATATTATTCAGCCATAAAAAAGAACGAAATAGGGGGCTTCCCTGGTGGCGCAGTGGTTGAGAGTCCGCCTGCCGATGCAGGGGACACGGGGTCGTGCCCCGGTCTGGGAAGATCCCACATGCCGTGGAGCGGCTGGGCCCGTGAGCCATGGCCACTGAGCCTGCGCGTCTGGAGCCTGTGCTCCGCAACGGGAGAGGCCACAGCAGTGAGAGGCCCGTGTACTGCAATAAATAAATGAATAAATGAATGAATAAATAAATAAATAAATAGAATGAAATAATGCCATTTGCAGCAACATGGATGGACCTAGAGATTATCATACTAAGTGAAATAAGTCAGATGGAGAATGACAAATATCCTATAATATCACTTATATGTGGAATCTAAAAAATGATACAAATGAACTTATTTACAAAACAGAAATCGGCTCACAGATATAGAAAACAAACTTAAGGTTACCAAAGGGGAAAGGCACGGAGAAGGGATAAACTAGGGGTTTGGTATTAACAGGTACGTCCTACTATATGTAAAATAGATACACACAGTGACGCTTCTTGAAGGGCAGAGTCTGTACTCACCTCCCACTCCCTCCTCCGTCAGCTGTATTCTGGCTTCTGCCCCCAGCGCCCACGTACACTTGTTCTTGATGAGACCGTGAGTGCCTCCTTGTTGCTAATGGCAGTTAGTCCTCTTCCGTCCTCATCTCATGGGCCTCCTGGCAGGACAGTCTGGTTTGGGGGCCACTGCCCACCCTGGGCTTTCCCCCTCCTCTCCGGCTGCTCCTTCTCTATCATCCCTGTAGCTCTTCCTTTCTCGAGCCCTCTTCCTTGTGCACACCCTCCCTATGCCTCCTCACCTGCTGCCGCAGGTCAGTCCTCCACCTCCATCTTTAAACCCTCCAATCTTCGTCTCAGGCGCAGAATTCTGCTGGAACTGCTGGCCTGGCCACCTGACTTTCCCCTGGGTATCCCACGGGGCTTGCACATCAGCAGGGCTCAAATGGAGTCATCACCTTCCCCTGGACCCCGTCTTTCCACCTGTGTTCCAAATCTCCGAAACCACCTGGGGGGCTACCCATGGTACCTCTCTCCCCTCCTTCCTTCTCTCATTTTATCTATAGATTAATTGCTTGGCTTCTGTCTCATGTCATAATCACACTCATCTCCCTGAGGTCAGGGTTTGTGAATTGCTCCTCTCGGCATCCTTCACAGGGCCGGGCACAGTTGGGTACACAGTAAGACCTCAATAAATACGTGTGATTTGATCCTGAAGGGAGGTTAGGCCCAGGTTCTGGAGACCACTTTCTTTCTTCAACATTCTGAGAAGACCCACCAATGAGCATGGAAGGGGGTGATCCAGAGACCTGGAATTTTGTCCTTGTTCTATCACTAATTACCTGTGTGACTCTGGGAGAGACACACCGGTCTCCCAGCCTCAGTCTCCAAACGGTAACCTGGAGGTTGGGGAGTGGATTCCTTTGCAGGGAGGGGAGGCCTAGAGGGTTCCCAGCGTCCTCACAGGGCAGCGTGTGGTGGGAGGAACATGCCAGAAGTAGGGACAAACAATCCTTGCTCTGTGTTGGTCCAGACCAGCCACCAGACTCACCTACCTCACAAGGCAGGAAACAGGCATGCCCTCCATGATCAATTACCCAGAGAAAAACTAGGAGACAGCCCAGGACTCCGGACCAGAACATAGTGAAGAAACCTGGCCCCTCGTCCACGCTCTCCTGCTGCTCCAGAATTCGGTCACCTGCCCAGGTGAATGTCCCGTGTGGTCAGCCAGCCAGAGCACCCATCTGCACCCCTCCCCTGTGGTACATGAGCAAGAATTGGTGTGTCCAGCTGGCTTGCAAGCTGCACTGGGGGAAGATTGTTTCCCTGAGACCAACTGATCCTAGATGACCTGATAAATGGGATTTTTAAAACTGAAAACCCAAGGACCCTTGTGAGGATCCCCCTGGGAGCCCTGGTGTGAGCAGCCACCTGGAGCGTCCCTCCTGGATGCATCTCAGATTCCACAGCCGGCGCCATCCAGTTCGCTTGGGTAGAGGGGCTTAGCAGTGAACAGCCCTGGCTCTAGACCAGAGGTTCTCAGTAGGGAGGGAAATCTTGCAATGTCTGAAGACACTTAGGGTGGTCATATCTTGGGTGAGGGTGGAAGTGCCACTGACATCTAGGGGCCAGGGTTGCTGCTAAACCTCCTACAATGCACAGGACAGCCCCCTCACCAGAGAATGATCAGAAGTATCTGTTCCAATACGTCAGTAATGCCAGGGTTAAGAAATCTTAAAGTCAGACACTTGGCTTCATCGCCAGCTCTACCTGGAGCAACTTACCTACCTTCCAGCTGCCTTAGTTTCCTCAGCTTTAAGATGGGTATAACAAGGAGCTCCCTGGCAGTCCAGTGATTAGGACTCGGCACTTTCACTGCCGTGGCCCGGGTTCAATCCCTGGTCAGGGAATTAAGATCCTGCAAGGCTCGAGGTGTGGCCAAATAAATAAATAAATAAAAATAAAATGTGTATAATATCTGTATTTACCCATAGGGTTGTTGTAGAGAATAACTGATCTAACTTATGTAAAGCACTTGGAACCATGCTTGTTGCACAGTAAAACACTCAGGAAAGTTTTATCGTTACTGTTATTATTTGAGGGATGATACAGGCATTAATTGTGCAGCTTTTCAAACCAGCGTGGATGCCAAGACATTCACATATAGTGACATCTGCATCTTGTCATCACATGTGGTGCTGGAATCAGGAAGTCCTGTGTCACCATGGGGACTTGGCCTCTGACAGAGGTGCAGTGCCTCCCTGGGATCAGCTTGTTGATTCTAGGGTTGCTGAGATGTGTCTCTGAGACTTGGAGGGGCAAGGAGCTCGGGCCTTCCGCCTGGATGGATTTAGCAGCTCACCTTCCTGGGCTTCCTTCCTTGTCAGCCTCTCCAGACTCAGATCCCAAAGCTGCTGGTCCCCTCCTGGCAGAGTCCTAGGCTGCTCCAACCCAGCTTTTGCTGGGGGACTAGGTATGGGCTCCCTGCCTGCTCTCTGGCTGGCACTCCGGCCTCAGCTCACCCCAGGATTGCTGCTGGGGCCTCAGCTGGCCTTCTGTCCAGCGAGCACACTAGCAAACATTGGGGAATAGTATGTCTCTATTTCACTAGTTTTCAGGTATACCTGATACCTGGAATCTTCGAAACATTCAACCAACAAAGGTAGCACTGGTGGAAGATTGTGAGAATGAAAAGAGATTTCAAAATCTATGAATTATAAATATATCCAGCTTAATTTTATATATATATATATGTGTGTGTGTGTGTGTGTGTGTGTATATATATGTCATTTTGATGAAGTGTATTGGTTACCAAAATATAATCATCTCTCCCCCCAACCCCCAACATGCTTTAATTATTCAGGAAGAAGTGTTGGTAAGGAGAGAAAGAAGAGAGGAGAATATTTAAAACTCTAGAATTTATATAAAAGGAAAACCAACACTTTCATGGAAAGATTAGCTAGAGTTTTAAGGGAAAAGATCTGTCTTCAAAAGGAAGAGATTAAAATGCGCTATCACTTGGGGAACAATCAGCTTTAAAAAGGATCCCCAGAGGAACCCACTCCCGGGACTCTTGCGGTCGGAGGGTCAGCCAGCATTCTGCTAGCAGGCTGCAGCTCTCAAGCGCTTACCAGTCAACTCCAGCGAGGCAGACAGTCGTGCTCCGAACCTGCTCCTTTGTTGGACACACAGACAAGAGGGTGCTGGGCTTGCCACTTCTGCTGGTCATGAAAGACTGGCTTGTTTCTTGCAAACTGACTGTTCCTCTCTTTAGGAAAATGGGCGTTTGAAGAAGCTTTTCTCACCCCCACTTGATCCTGATGACAGGCTAAGCGCCCATTTTCTCGCTAGCAAACCATTAGCACGGTGCACTTCAAGATGCAGGCATCTGCTACGTGATAAATTGACGCTCTGTTTTATCAAACTGGAGTTTCAGACTGGCTGTGAGAGAGAAGAGGCTACATTTTCCCTCATGAGATCACGGCTTCGAAGATGCCAAGACCTTGGCCTTCGTGGGGTCAGGATGCTAGAACTGAGGCTGGCTCTTTTGACTCTAGGATATTAGTACTAAAGACTTCTTTATTCATTTACTCCTTCATTCATTCAGAGAGTGTTTATGGAGTCACTACTATGTGCCCCCAGGCATTATACAGACCCTGGGATTACAGTGGAGAACCAAATAGAAAAAGTCCTGCCCTCATGGAACTAATAGTTTAGTGGAGGGAAGAGGCAGAGTGTGGGGGGAAGAAATGATGCCTTTTAGGGAGTTCTTTAAAGGCTTCACTCAGATGCTGATGTTTGAACAAAGGCCTGAGAGGTGAGAGGGTGCTCACAGACACCTGGGCAAAGAGTGCTCCAGGCAAAGCAAACAGACAGTGCAAAGGCCCTGAGGTGCGGGTGGAGGGGCGGTGAAGCCAGATGTGTTTGGAAAACCAGGGATAGAGCAGGGCAGGGTGGAAGATCAGGTCAGTGGGGGGATGGGGCAGATCATGCAAGACCTCCTGGGCCAGTGGGAGCCCTTTGGACTTTTCTCTGAGAGATGGGAAGCCATTGGAAAGTATCAGGCAGAAGCATGACACCACACGTTTTATAAACCACTGTTAGCTCATTTCTCAGTTGTATTATTAGCCTCATCCTTAAGGTGAGGAGACTGAGGTTCGGAAAGGTTAAGAGAGTTGCCTACACACACACAGCATGAGCTGCCAGGACTCTAAGTCGGACTCTTCTTCCTTCTAATCCAAGGCTCTTTCCTCTCTCACGTGTAAACCTCTGCTCCTGCCCGAGAGGACTGGGAAAGGGGAGGACAGGGCTGGCTCTTCCTGCGTCTGGATTGCTGGGTGGATCTGGACCTGTTCTACAGCATCATTTGAGAGCAGGTACAGAAAGTGCTCTGGAAACGCTCAAGTATTGCACATATGGTGAGCACTATAGTAGCTCAATAAGAAGCTCCTAACGATTCTTCCTGACCCTAGGTCCCCAGTACCTGTCAGTCTTTCCACTGCGTTGGGCTGAGCACTGCTGGTAGCTGGTATTCATCTGGGAAGGTTCCAGTGCCAGCTCCTGTTTCCCTTTCCCACCCCTCACGTGTGGATCTGCTGGTTTCAACTCCAGTTCCAACCTGGCCGTGGTTCGCAGACCATTCAGCCTGTATAAGGAAGCACCTACACAGCTGGATATCAGGTCACCCTTCCTATCGGGTGGCCCAGCGCTGTGCCTGGCACACAGAAAGGGCCACATACCCATTAGTCGTCTTGAGCACTGGGCCTTGCCCCTCTGTGTGGCCCACAGCCGCTGGCCTCTGCAGCTGGGTCTGCCCTGCTCATCCAGTGAGGGCCGGGGGCTGACCCCAGGGCTGCCCTGGCTCAAGGCCGCTGGGTCCTGCTGTAAGTAAACAGCCAGCCTCGACACATCCAGGAAACAGGCTTGCGGAAGGAGTGTGAAGGGCACAGCCATAGTTTGGGGTGCTCATCTCCAGTATTGCTTGTTTCCCATCAGGCTTGCAGGGGAGGAGGTGGGGGCAGCAGCTGGCCTAGTGGAGGGAAAGCCCCGTGCACCCTGAAGAGGGCGCCCATCTTTCTTTGTGGGTCAGCTCCTCATAATACTGTCACCAGAAGGGTTTTCTTCCCCGTGTAGATTTCACAGAAAGCAGATGGACTTGTACTGGCAGACACAGAGTGGCCAGAGTTTGGAAGGCCTTCAGTACCGTTAGCTCATACCCTCAAAGCAAAACACAGGGAGATGCAAAATTAGAAGAAAAGAAAGAAAGAAAGACTGTAAAAGTTAAACAAAACCACCCACATATAACCTGGAAAGAAAAAAAAAGACTCCCATATCATGGCAATCGTGGACAGCTCGGCAGCTGAGCCAGCAGTGACTCATTCCTAGACTCTGGTTGCATAACCCTCCCCAGCCCAGGCAGGAGAATGAAACTAGGAAACGAATGCAGTGACATTTAGTAGCAGAAAGGAAGCCCATACAACATTCGTGCAAAGCCATCCAAAAATAGCGGGCTCCTCCATGCTTGGGTTTGGAAACTATGCATTTCACTTGAAATGCTTGAGTCGTGGCACTCTCATCTAGTTCATTTCACACCCTAATCTAGTTCATTTCAATTCAGCAAATATTCATTGCAGGGCTACTGTGTGCCGAGCCCCATGTAAGAGGATTTAGGGGTGGGAAATCCAGGGATGCTGGAGACACGATAAGGAAAACGTGGAAGGAAGAATGAATGGGTTTTGGAGCCAGAGAATGATGGAGTCAAACCCCAGCATGGTCCCTTACCAGCTCCAAACCTTGCTTTCCTTGTCTGTGAAGTGGGGATAGCAATGCCCACCTCATTAAATTGAGTGAGGGTTCAATGAGATAAGGTATGTAAGTCCCCAGCACGCTGATGAGCATGTAGTAGAGCTTCACCATATGGCAGCTGCTCCTGCACCCTCTGGAAGAGTCCTCAGCGTGTGTGTACACACGTGTGCACTGCAGGACCAAAAGTGCCACTGGAGATGCGTGAAGCCATAAAGGGGCTCAATGAAAGGAGCTCTCAAATCTGGTTGGCATGGTTCAGGGGGTCCAGCAGGGAGGAAGGGGCCTTTGAAATGAGCTTTGACTCATTTCAACCGAGCAGTGGCAGTTTTTTTCCTTCACTGCTCACTGGGTGTCCAGCCTGGTGCCAGGCCCTGAGGATGCAAAGACAAAGGTAACAAATCTATCATCAATTTTTAATAATCATAATAAAAATAGAAATAATAATACGGGGAAGCAGTTTGGCATAATAGTTGTGGGCGCTGGTTCTGAAAACAGATTCCCTGTGTACAAATCTCAGCTCTTCTGCTTCTAGTTGTGTGGCTCCAGCAAGTTCTTTCACCATTCTCTGCCTCAGTTTCCTTTTCTATAAAATGGGGGTACAAATAGCAACTCCCTTATAGCGTTGTTGCAAAAAGTAAATTGAAATAATGCTTGGAAAGTACTTAACATAGTACCCAGTGTATGAGAAGAGGCTGAAAAAGGTAAGCTACCGCCATCTTCATCACTGCTATCTTCATCACCATCACACAACCCAGAAGAGAGGGCGGAGCAGAGTCATCCAGGAGCAGAGAAGAACTTGGAGAGTCAGGGAATGACAGAGACAGGAAGTGAGTTTTGAAGGACATGTAGGCGTTTGCCAGGAGGATTCTGGAAGGAAGAAGTATTTTAGGCAGGGGGATGATAGGAGAAAAAAGCATGAACGTGCTGGAGATAAATGTTCAGGAAACAGGAAACAACTTGGGCAGAAAGCCAGGCTGAGAGGATGACCTGAACAGGGTGAGAGAGGGCAGGCGGGAAGGGAGTGAAAATCCTTCCTTTCCTGGCACAGGTCAGGCAGTCCGGAAGCTCAGTGCCTGTATGTGAGCACCAACTCTCTCTTAGAGCCCTTCAGCTTCTTTCCAGATGTCAGACACAGGCTCACTGAGAGGACAGGCGTGGTTACTGTCCCATTTTTATTGAAAATACTGTCCCTGACATTGCTTAGAGCTCTTTGTATAAGGAAGCCTCAAGATACATTCGTCTTAGAATTCAGCCAGGAAAAGGTATTGATAAAAATGATTTCTAACTTTTATTGGGAGTTTACAATATGGCAGGCTCTGAGTGCTTCACATGTATTAGCTCATTTAATCCACAGAACAACCATATGAAGTAGGCACTGCTGTTTGTCCTGTTTTATAAGCAGAGGGATGAATCACAAACAAGTTAACTAATTTGCCAAAGCAACACAACTACTAAATGGCAGAGCCAGGGCTTAAGTCCTGGGAGCCAGGCTCCAGAGCATGTGCTCTCATTCCTTTGTAACATGAAAACCTCTTTTCCTTTCACATTTCTCTTTTCGCCTTGGCTACCAGGAGCCTCAGCTAAGTTTTGTGATAAAGTGTAGTGTCCTCCTTTAGCCCAGATTTTCTGGCATAATTTTTTTTTTTAGCCTTTAAGGCCCTCTAATCTCCAGATCCAAGTGACCTATCCAGGTTTTCTTCCACTATATTCCTCTTTGTAACTTGTGCTCCTGCTACTCTGGACTCCTCACTTTTTCCAGACTTGCTTTGCATTGTCATCCCTCCGTGCCTTTGTTCAGGCCAGTCCTCCTACCTGGGATGAGTTTCTTTTTTTAAAATGTGGTATTTTACTTTATTATTATTATTTTAACATCTTTATTGGAGGCTTTCTCTTTTTATTTTTACTTTAATGACATGGAAATTTTTTAATTTAGTGAGTGGAAAGAGTAAGTTACAAAAGTGTATGTAGAGAAATACAATAAGCTCCCATCTTTAGTAAATAACCATCAAAACATATGTATGAAAACAACCCCGGTGAGTTGTGCATTAAAATTACACTATTTATATCTGAATGGTAGAATAACAAATTATTTTTTTTTTATTTATTTATTTTGGCTGCACCGGGTCTAAGTTGCAGCATGCAGGATCTTTAGTCGTGGCATACGGACTCTTAGTTGTGGCATGCATGTGGGATCTGGTTCCATGACAAGGGATCAAACCTGGGCCCCCTGCACTGGGAGCGTGGAGTCTTACCCACTGGACCACCTGGGAAGTCCCTATTTTATTTATGTTTTGATTGACGATCTCTATCATCTGAATGTTCACAGAAAATATGTATCACTAGAGTAAGTTGTGATTTTAAAGAAAATTGTACATTAAGTTTTATTTTTAATTTTAAAAAATCTTAATTAGTGTTTCAGCGATTTTTAAGTGGACAGTTCCGTGGCATCAAACACATTCACGTGGTTGTGCAGCCGTATGGGATGACTTTTTGTTTGTTTGTTTGAGCTTTTAAACATATATACTAAAAGCATTTAAAGCTCGCAAGTGGATTTTTAAAAAAATTTACAATGTTGTGTTTAATTTCTGTTGTACGGCGAAGTGACTCAGTTATATATACATATTCTTTTTCATATTCTTTTCTATTATGGTTATTACAAGATATTGAATATAGTTCCCTGTGCTATCCAGTAGGACACTGTTGTTTATCCATCCTATATATAATAGTTTGCATCTGCTAGTCCCAAACTCCCAATCCTTCCTCTCCCCTCCCCCTTGGCATCCACAAGTCTGTTCTCTATATCTGTGAGTCTGTTTTTGTTTCATAGATATGTTCATTTATGTTGTATTTTAGATTCCATATATAAGTGATAGCATATGGTACTTGTCTTTCTCTTTCTGACTTACTTAGTATGATAATCTCTGGGCCCATCCATGTTGCTGCAAATGGCAATATTTCATTCTTTTTTATGGCTAATATTCCATTGTATATATATGCCACATCTTCTTTATCCATTCACCTGTTGATGGACATTTAGGTTGTTTCCATGTCTTGGCTATTGTAAATAGTGCTGCTTTGAACATAGGGGTGCATGTATCTTTTCAAATTATAATTTTGTCTGGGTATATGCCCAGGAGTGGGATTGCTGGATCATATGGCAACTCTATTTTTAGTTTTTTTAAAACCTCCATACTGTTTTCCATAGTGGCTGCACCAATTTATATTCCCAACAGAAGTGTAAGAGGGTTCCCATCTGGGATGACTTTCTAACCTCATTCTCAGCCACACGCACTCTCTCTCCAGGACTAGAGCAATTTTCACCTTCTTTTTAAAGCTTTCCCCATTTCCCCCGACTCTGCCTGCAGAAATGATGGCTCCTTCCTCTCTACTTCCTTGTTGCAGGGACCTCTGTGTGTTCGTCATGTCATTCTGCAGCAGTGGTCAAGTGAACAGGCTCTAGAGTCTTCATATCCTGTATTTGACACCTGCCAGCTGCATAATCTGGGGCAAGTCACTTAACCTATCTGTGCCTCAGTTTCCTCATCTTTAAAAATAGACAGTATTGGGACTTCAGTGGTAAAGAATTCATTCAGTTCAGTGGTAAAAAATCCGCCTTCCAATACAGGGGACACGGGTTCGATCCTTGGTCAGGGAACTAAGATCCCACATGCCGTGGGGCAACTAAGCCCACGTGCCACAACTACTGACCTCGCGTGCCTCAACTAAAGAGCCCACGTGCCACAAACTACAGAGCCCACGCGCTCTGGAACCCACGCACCACAACTACAGAGCCCACACACCCTGGAGCCTCCGCACCACAACTAGAGAAGAGAAAACCCGCATGCTACAACTAGAGAGAAGCCCGCGCACCACAACGAAAGATCCTGCATGCCTCAGTGAAGATCCTGCGTGTGGCAACTAAGACCCGACACAGCCAAAACTAAATAAATAAATCTTTAAAAAAAATAAATAAAAATTAAAATAGACATTATTAGTCCCATTTCACAGATGAGGAAATCAAAGCTTATAAAGGTTAAGAAGTTTACCCAAGATCCCAAAGCTGGTAAGCGGTAGAGCGCAGTTAAAGCCATAGAGCACACACACACACTGAGTCTCTGCCTCCGTATAGGTAATAACACCACCAATTATTGATCACTTATTATGTGGCAGGCTCTGTGCTAGGCACTTGATGTGAAAACCCACTGAATCCTTACAACTAGCCCCGTGAGAAAGGTTACTGTTGTCCCATTTTACAGATGCAGAAACTGAGGCCCAGAAAGGTGGAGTTGTTTGCCTAAATCCCTCAGCAGAGCCAGGATTTAGTGACTATAAAGAATGCCTTCTTTTTCACCACACTATGCAAAAACAATTGATTTCTAAAGTATATAACTAAGGACTAAAATGAGGGGTGCAAATTTTATTGATACTAAGGCTTTAAGAGTTCAAAGAAGGGGGTTCAGCGAGGACTCAAGAGTATGAAGAAGCCTTCACAGAATAGGTGAGGCCGCACTGAGCTCTAAAGGCTGGTGGTGGAGGGCCTGTCCTACCTTGGGCCAGTGGTGAGGCTGTGGTCCCTGTAAGCAGTCAGCTCCCAGTTAAGACTAGTGAGGCCAAAATGGGGTCTGGGCCTGGGTCTACTGCCCAGGAGAGGAGGCTGAAGGCCAAGGCCAATACATATATGTATATATATATATTTTTTCTCTTTCAGATTCTTTTCCATTATAGGTTACTACAAGATATTGAGGATAGTTCCCTGTGCTATATAGTAGGTCTTTTGGCATTTACCTATTTTATACTTTGTATTTTAAGCAATGAACTTTACCAAATCTAGAGATGTAGAGAAGCCAAAAAATAGATGAATTCAATGGCATGTGTTGACAGGGTGTTATGGGGACTCTGAGAAGGTAGCTAGTCCAGATTGAGGGGAGACTTTTAGAGGTGTCTTGAAGGATGGAACATCTAAGCTGAAACGAAGGAGGAGTAACAGTCAACCAAGTAGAGAAAGACGAAATGGATTTAGGCAGAGATTAAGAGTTTGGAGTTCAGGAGAGAGGTCTGATTGAAGGGGAGAATTTGGGAGCCCTTGGCATAGATGAAGTTTGAGGCCATGGGCTGGTGAGATGACCTAGGGAATGAGGGCTGTCATTTTACCCATCCTTCCGAAGTGGGGTAACAAGCGAATCTCCCTTATCACTTGTTGTGGAGATAGAATGGGATGGTGCAGGGGTGGGAAACATCCGATCTGTAAGCACACCAGGCAGGGAAACAGTAAGCCCCCAGCAGTCAGAAGCAAGAGACCCACCAGACAGTAGCGGGTGTAAAGTGAACATGAGGGGAGCAGGGCCTGGGTTTTGTCTTGACGGGGCTGGGATGTCCAGACCTCCCTCTAGCTGGGTGCTGCCTGCAAGGAGGACTTGTTGGTAAAACAGCCTGGATTAAAGGATCAGGGTCCAGAGAGCTCCTGGGACTCTGATCTCTGCAGAGACAGTGACCCCTTCTACCAGGGGTGGGGAGTTTAGGGTCTACCATTAATAATCTATGCCTAGTCTACCCTTTCCAAGGTCCCTGCTGCCCACAGTGACCCTCCCTCTCTGATCCTCCCTGCATCCGTCTGTAATAGCTAAGTATCAGACGCCAGGCACCTCAGGCTGTCAGGCTAAGCATCTCACATTCATCATCCCTTTTCATCCCCACAATATCTCTTGTGGGAAAGGTTCTCTTGTTACCCCACTTCAGAGAAGAGGGGTAAAGTGCCGACACTCACTCCCTAGGTTACCCCATCCAGCCCATGGCTTTGTATATCATCTATACTGAGGGCTTCCAAATTTCTCTCTCCAATCAGACCTCTCTTCTGAACTCCAGGTTCATACATTCAACTGTCTTCTGAGAAGTCCCATAAAATATGGTCCAAAGTGGAACTCCGGATCTTCACTGCCCCAACCTGTGTCACCCACATCTTCCCCATCTCAGTTGATGGCACCTCCATCCTTCTAGCTGTTTAGGTAGGTAGGTAGGTAGGTAGGTAAGTAAGTAACTAAGTGAGTGAGTGAGTGAGTGAGTGACTGACTGACTGACTGACTGAATGAATGAATGAATAAATAAATAAATAAATAAACATAAGCATCATCCTTTATTCCTTGGTAGCTCTCAGGCCCCATATGGCTATCAGCTTCCCTCTGCTCGCTGTGGGGTGTACTTGGTTTTTTTGTTTGTTTGTTTGGTCGGGTTTTTTTGCGGTACGCGGGCCTCTCACTGCTGTGGCCTCTCCCGTTGCGGAGCACAGGCTCCGGACGCGCAGGCTCAGTGGCCATGGCTCACGGGCCCAGCCGCTCCGCGGCATGTGGGATCTTCCCGGACCGGGGCATGAACCTGTGTCCCCTGCATCAGCAGGCGGGGTCTCAACCACTGCGCCACCAGGGAAGCCCTGTACTTGGTTTTAATGGAGCCATCTATGAGGTCACAGGGGGTGGGGCGACAGTCTTCTGGGAAGCCGGGGAAGGGGTAACTATGAAGGGATGTTTCTCCTCCCTCAGGGCCTCAGAAATCAGTGATTCCCAACGAAGAAGAAAGGCAAAGTTCCTTGCGGGAACCTGGGGCAGCAGAAACCTAATGGAGGGACCCTGGAAAGAGGGAGAACCAGAGAAATCAAGAAATTATAACAAAATAGGGCAAGAAAAGAGCCCAGCTCTGCAGATGTTTTCCGTGAAGGGAGTGCATGCTCGGCAGGCCGGTGGGCACACCCGTCTACTCTCCACCAGGCATGTGCACCTGGGCCCACCCCGCTGGGTACACCTGCACCCGCTTGCGCTGCCCTTGGAGGAGGGGCCCTGCACACCCTGTGGCTTGTGACCCCGGCCTGGCTGGTTGCGGAGCACCCCACCTCCCTGCAGATTCCATGCTTCTGGGGTCTCCCTCTGCAGTGTCAGGACTGGCGTCACAGATGGCCTTGCTGCATGTGATAAAAGGCCATCTGCTGGCTGGGGACCCTGAGAACCTCTGACTTCTTGGTGGAAGAGGGTGCCTCTCTCTGTCCTTGAGACTCAAAAGAGCAGAGGGCCTGTTTGCTTCTCGCCTGGGTGAAGTACATGTGTGTGGAGCTGGGGGAGACTGCAGCCTGGAAGGAAGCTGAGCCACCTAGATTCCGGTCCCACTGTGTGACCTCACACCAGTTACTCACCATCTCAGATATCCTAACTTTAAAGCAAGCAGTGTTAGATAAAATGATCCCTACCAGTTCCTCCAGGACAGGACTTGTGTCTTCTTTGTGGTTTCCTGTGGTCCCTGAACTGAGAGGCAGGAGAGTACATTCAGTTTAAGAGTGATTGTCTCTATTGTAATGTGTTCCTGTTGGGGTGTATGTGTGTGTGTTATTTGAACCAGACGTTCTCATTCCATGTGCAAAGTTATAAATGGCCCCCATTGTCCTGCAGCTGGGGACACAGAGCAGAGATTTTACACAGATGCCAAATATCTCAAGGTTCTGTTATACTCCAAGCTCCAGGGACCAAAGCACAACCCTCTTGGCCAAAGTCAGGCTCCCCCCAAGTTCTATTTCCCGAAAACTTCCCTGCACCTTTGAGGAGCGGTGATGTCCCAGAGTTATGGATCTGTCCCAACACCCTCATGAGAACGGCTGAGCCTCAAGGTCAAAGATGGAGGGAGTGAAGAGCAGCTGTATGGGAGTCATAGTGGACTAGAGTGTGGTCTGGTTGTAAAGACAGGGTCTGCGTGGTGGCAGGGGCAGTGGGAAGGGATAGGTTTTCAGAGCTTTTGATGGAAGCCATCTGAAAAACAGTGCACTTTACAGCTGCAGCGGCATCTGGCATTTTTAAGTGCCTCTCCATTGCCAGGCATTGTCCATTATAGGGGGGTACTGCTGAGCTCTCTGCTGTGGGCAAAGGGGGGCTCAACTCAGTTGGAACCTCCAGAGAAGCATACGGAAGGCCTCCCAGATTTGTCTGAAAGTAGAGTTCAGAGAAATAAAATAGCTTGCCCAAGGGCCCACAGCTAGTATGGGAGTCTTGCCCAGCAGGGATTAAAACCCTCTGCTTTCGGAGCCAGTGCTTTTCCCATAATACTTTGCAGAGGCTAGTTAGGGCTCTGACGTGCCAGGGGGCTTGGGGCCCATCACCTAACCTCTCTCTGGAGGTGGTTTAGTTTCTCCTCTGGGCAGAAGCATGATGAAGATATCTGCCTGCTTCCTCACCAGGGATGTGCTGAGGACCCAGGGTGCAGAATCACAGGAGCGTGGGAGGTGCTCTCACAGCATCACAAGGCATGAGCAGGGGGAGGGGGTGGGGGTCGTACTGGGTACAGAGACTGAGGGTGGGATGGGGAGCCCTGCCTGACGGGAGATTCTGGGAGGCCAGGCTGCCCACCTGACTTCCCTCCCCCCTCCCCCAGGCCACGGGTCTCCCCAGGCCCCGTTCCCTCAAATCTGATCACACTGACACCTGGTTTGCATCAAGAAGTCCCTGACTGCTGAGGGGAGCCTCTCATGGAGACTTACCTCTCCCAGTGACGTAGGGCTTTATAGTTTACCAGGTATTTCCCATCACTTTTTATTTTGATCTTGCCACACCTCCCTGAGGTGAGCAGGAAAGGCATTATTATCCCAACTTTACAGCCGCATGGAAGGGATCTTGCAGATCGCAGCCCAGACCCCTCCCTTTATAGAGGCAGAAAGTGAGGCCCAGAAAGGAGAAGCCACTTGCCCAAGGCCACACAGGTAATGAACAGCAGAGCAGGGCAAGAAATGAACTCTTCTGGCTCATGGGTGGTGTTCTCCCTAATACATGATTTGACCCAGGGTGTCCAGACCCCTAGGACTTCCCCTGGAAGTTACCATTTAAAACAAATCTCCTTCACAGTGTTTTTCCCCCAATATCTGTCTTTTCCCTTGTGAAAGTCGGGGGAAGATTAGGCAAGAAACAAGATTGTGCCATGATTCTGACCCTGCTTCCTCTGCTGGGTTATGCGAGGGGAGGAGGAGGATGGAGGGGGGCCGTGAGGGACGCGGCAGCAGCTGGCCCTCAGTTCCCGTGGTGCCCTGTGGCCACGTGGTTGGGGGTGCGGCTGACCCGTGTCCTTCTCCTTTTTCATGCCCTCCTCTAGCCCCAGCCTGTGGTTATTGATGACCGCACCACTCCTCTGTGGCCGCAAGAACCCTCTTCAGCAAGAATCCACTTAATCACAATCGCAGGGCAGAAAGAGTGTCTCAGACATTTTTTTAATAACTAGCAGCCAGACAGAAGACTGAAACAAATTGAGTTTTATCAACAGATCTGTCCATTACCCAGAAAATTTCATTACCCCATACACCCCCGTGCCCTCACTCCCTGAGCTTTCTGCCTAAGAGCTATTGACTGAAACATATTAGATTTCCGAAGTCTGGCCTGAGAGGAGTGGAAGGAGAAAACCCCAAATAATCAGAAATGCAAGAGATCTTGCTGAAGTTTTACTCCCCCTGATAGATTTGGGAAGGATGCCGGAAAAAAAACAAATTAATTAAGCAAGTAACAGGCTGAGGTCCAGCTTGAAACAAAAGTTTTGTGGATGAGCCATATAAATAAATGTTAAGTGTCTTAAGAGTTAATCAGGGAAAACCCAGCAGAATTTTAACCAGCAACTCAAATGGGGGCTGCTCTAATTCCACGGTGTGCACCAGATCTTTGTAGCAGCTGGGTCTTGGTTCCCAGCAAGGAGAGTGTGTCCTTGCTGTCTAACCCAGTTGAGAAATTCCTCTTCCACTTTGTAATTTGAAATCTTTAATAATTTACTCCCTTCCTTCCTCCGCCTCCCACCCCCCAAATTAGCCATATGTGTGAATGGCCTTCATAACCAACTCATCATGTCAATACCATACCAGGGAAATTAACTAGTGTCCTTTGGAGTAAGTAGGGAACCATCTTCAGCCCAGTCTTCCTCCCCAGTATGACCCTGAGCATTCAGTGGCTCCCTGTTGCCTTAAAGAAAAAGCTAATTGGGACCCAAGTTATCTCTCCAGTTTCATCTCCAACAACTCCACATCTTATACCATCAGCCCCAGCCAAACTACCTCGGCTTTGGCCTTGGCTACCTTCCCACCTATTTATTCATATTCTCCCCAAACATATGAGGGAGATAATCAGTCAAAAAGATAATTGGTCTCAATGAAATCCCTTTCCTTCCCGAACATAGTGATACTTCCCTGCCGTGCCTGCAACATGGTTCTCTGGGGCACTTTTTTGACCATACGTAGTAATAAGAGTGACCAATCTCATCCATCATCTGTATTGTATATATATCTTATTTCTTCAGCCATACAGTAAAAACAGTGAATTTTCTGAGTGAATGAATGAATGAACGAATGAATTTGCAATTCGCGCTTCACAGATACTGCATGGCAAGGCAGGAACAGAATGATTTGCTCAAGGCGTCTGCAGTTTAATGTCCCATACACTGAAAAGCACCCTGTCATAACAATCTATTAGTAGCCTAGAGGTTAGCTCATTTAACTGAACAGCTTCATTAGGGGTTGTTAGCACATCAAAGCAGTGTTTATTGAACCTGGAAAAGTGTCAAATTGTGCGGAGGTTCTGCAAACTTCTCCAGAGCTAGGTGATAACATCTGCTTTCTTTTCAGGAGAAAAATAGTTTCCTTTCCCTGAACACATAATATCTTTGTTCCTTCTGTTGACTAAGATGTCAAGCTGCCTTCAGTTATTTAAAGAGACAGAAAGTGTCTTTGTTCCTCAGTGATATTGCCCTCGGATTCTTTTCACTGACAATAAACAGCTTCACTATTGTAAGATGTCTCTGCTGGCTTTAAAAAGGAAACCACTGTCCACCTCCACTCCATTTTTCCGGTTGCTGTCTTTACGTGGAGTTGCTCTGGCTCCTTTAAAGTTGTTTCTCTGGATATCACACTTTAATGTTGATATAAAAGACCCCAGGCTTCGTGTCCCCTACCTCCCCTTTTTTTTTGAGGCTAATAACTCCATTTTGCAAACATGCCATTTAAGCCCCAGCAGTTGGAACCCAAGAATACAGCTGCTTCGCTGAAACAGATAAATGCGGAGGCTGCCCTGGTTACCATGGAGACAAAAGCACACTTCCCAGGATAACAAGGGCCACACCTGGGAGCCTCAGACCCTCGCCCCTTCCCCCTTGCTGAGGCCTTTTGCTTTCTGTTCAAATAGGAGTAGAGAAAGAATAACTTCTACTACTCACTTTTGACTCGGGGGGGTCTAAGTGGGGAGCAGAGGTGGGGGGGAAAGCTAATCAAAGACATGTCTGGTCTTTGATGCTGGGGGCCTGCAGGCCCAGGCTCACACCCCGACTCAACCAGCTGCTTGGTGACCATGAACAAATCCCCTTCTCCTCTCTGGGCCGCAGTTTCCCAGCTGTAAACTGAGGGAGCTTCATTAACTGTCTTGGTTTAGTTTGCCCCAGAAGCTGAACTTGAGTCAAGGATTCAAGTGTAAGTAGTTCCTGGAAACTCAGGTCGAGGCGTGTGGAAGTGAGACCCAGGGAAGGAAACCAATACAGGGTGTGCTGTTGAGCATGTCATCACCGTGGCAACTGGGGCTCCATCTAGCTGGGGGGTTCTGGGAGACTGAGTTGGAGCACACCTCAGAGTTCTCCTGCCCAAACTGGGGATTAACCCACCACATCTGCATCCCTCTTAATAGAGGGCTGTTTCCAGAAGCATTCGTTCTCGACCACTTCAGGCTTTGCCCCACAATGGCCCACCGTGCTTGCACATATTGGAAGGAAGCAACCCTCAGTGTCAGGGTGAGTGCTGACAAGACAGAGGGAAGGCCCTGACAACATCTCTATAATCATTGACCTTCAAATCTCCCCCAGCCCTGCCGTTCCTGCAGATACCCTGAGAGCACCTTTCAGTGTATTGATCTGTCAGAATTCAGGGCCCAACCCAAACCTCACCTCCTCCAGGAAGTACCTCCTCCTCACCATCCCAGGGTTGGAAATCTTCCTCTTCTCTCTGAACATCTATTGCCTCCAACATCAGCTAACCTGATCGCACAAGACTCTGGCATTTCACAGCGACGCACCTGACCTTCCTCAAATGGAGAACACTCTTCTTTCCACCATTTGGTTGTCTATCTTCCAGTGCCTGACTAGTGTCCGAGAGACCAGAAATAACTGAAATAAAGAGTGAGCCAATTAATTCATTTCAGCAGGTGTTGGTTAGGCATCTCAGTATACAGACACTGTCCAAGGAGCAGTAGGGTAACTCAAAGGTAAATAAGATGCCATCGAGACTGTGCAGAATCTCAGAGTCAAAGTTGTCCGAGGTAACAGAAAGCCAGAATGTGTAAGGATGGCCCTTGGAGATCAACAAGTCCAAACTCCTTCCTTCACAAATGGGGAATCACAGGAGAAAACTGACTTGCCTAAGGTCACATAGCTGATGAGTAGTTTTACATGTATTTATTCACAAAGGAAGGTCCTAGGCTTTCTTTTTTTATCATTTGTGCAAGTTCAGAGACAATCTTCTTTTCCTTTGTCTTTTTTCCCCCACTTTGAAGGAAAATGAAATTTAACGGCTTCTCTTTCTGAAGAGAAGGGGCAAAGAATAAAAATATCAGTTATATAATAGTCATTTGCCTACTCATGCAGCCCTGCCAGAATGCCGTTGGAACAGAAAGATGATTAAGTTGAACACTGCGTGTTTATTCCCCTGCGGTCACCCTAATTGGCTCTGCCACTGTAATTGATTTGACAGGTTATTTTTACTCAGAACGAGCTGGGTTCCTCTGCTGGCTGTAGATTTGCTATTGTTCTCAAAGTCCAGGATGGCAATGGTCCAGATGCCCAGATATGCAGATTTGGGCTGGTTTCCACTGGAGGATGAGTGGGGGGATCTCCAGCTTAACCTGGGGGGAACTGAGCTCCCAGTGTATGAGTGTGAGAGTGTTTAGGGGGTGCCCGAGGAAGAAATGGGTAGAGAAGCTCAGTGTAATGCTCCAAGGGATCAAATGGAGAGATCTAGGAGAAAACTGAACGTGACGTGCAACGATGTTAAGGACTTAATCGTGAGGGCGGAGGGGTCTTGCAGGGACTGGGGCAGAAGAGTGGGGGATAACTTTTTGCCTATGGAGCCTTCTGTACTTTTTGTCCATCCCCGGCAGCCAGCCCCTCCCACCCCTGCAAACTGCTCCCCAGAGTACAGAGTACAGAGAACCAGCATTCCCTGTTAGCCTGCGGCACTGGCCACCTACACAATCTTCTCCATCTTTGCACATGGCTCAGTGCCTCCCCCTGTGTGCAGGCTGGGAGGGGAGGGTGTGTTGGCAAGTGCTCAGAAACCCATGGGAGGGCTCCAGGGTGAGATGGGACCCTTGAGGCACCCTGTGGAGACACAGGCCGTGGATTAGGGCCATTTCAGTGACCGTGTGTGACCTTGGATATCATTTAAGCTTTGAACCTCAGAGTCCTAATCACCTCTCAACACAGAGTAACCTTAGTCTGTCCCATCCCCTCACTAGTCTGTGATAAGAGTAATCACAAGTGATAATTAATTACTGAGCACATGCAACACGCCGAGTCTGGACTAGTACTTCCCAGGCACCACTGCATGTCATCTTTACAATGCGATGGAGAAGGTACTATTATTATTATTCTTCCTTATAGATAGGGAAACCGAGGTTCAGAGAAGGCAAGTAACTCTTTCACGGGCACACAGCTCATAAGCAATGGAACTCAAGCAGGCTGACTCCAGCCCTTTTCTTTTTTTTTCTAATATTTATTTATTTATTTGGTTGCGCCAGGTCTTAGTTGCGGCACGTGGGCTCCTTAGTTGTGGCACGTGGGCTCCTTAGTTGTGGCACATGGGCTCCTTAGTTGTGGCATGCAAACTCTGAGCTACGACATGCATGTGGGATCTAGTTCCCTGACTAGGGATCGGGCCCAGGCCCCCTGCTTTGGGAGCACAGAGTCTTATCCACTGTGCCACCGGGGAAGTCCCCAGCCCTTGTCTTTTAACACTGTAGTACTCCATTCAGTATTCTATGCCAGAAAAAATAATCTGAATTTTCAATGGCTGAGGGGCTTATTAACGTGAGAATGTTACCATATCCAGCATAGCATAATGGTGTGGCAAGAACATGTGGAAAATGCAGCCCCACCATTCGCTAGTTTTCTAACTCCTGGGGCATCTCTCCATCTCTTCTGTAAAATGGGAATAGCAATAACCATGTCACCTGGCTGCTCTCAGGAGTGTAGGACGGCCCATGGAAGGCACCTAGCACGGGGCCTGGTATACAGTAAGCACCCAATAAATGGCACCTCCTTTCCTCCCTTCTCCTGAATTCAAAAGCTGAGCCAAGCTGGTCCCAACTCCCCTGGAACGGGGCGTTTCCTCTGTGCACGTAACTTTGAACAAGGGTGTGGTGTTGCATGCTCTAGAGCAGGGAGTGAGGGATGCCATTGGCCTCACCAAGCCCGCACAGCAGCCCGAGGGGGTCTGAGCCACGTCTGATCCTTGCATCCACACAGCATCCAGGCCGGCGGGAGGAGGCCCACGCTGAACTGGGCTGAGGAAGTGAGGTCACAGCCTCGGACAGCAATTCGGAAGTTGGGAGAGTCCTGCCAGCCCCTGCCAGTCGCGGGGCCTTCCCAGAGCAGTTGTTCCTTGGTTCGGCTGGAATTTCAGGCAGGAGTGTTTAGCAGACGGCGGTGGGGCAAGTGTAAATTCTGGAGGCTGAGGCTACACTTTGCAGAGGAGTTTTCCCCTGTCAGCTTCCAGCCTCGAGCAAGGCCCTTCTGGGAGTGAGAGGTACCTCTCGGGTTGGAACAAGGCCAGGGGGGCCTGGGAAGCAGCTTCTCCCAGGGTCCAGGGGAAAGAGTAGGTGCACCTCGTGTGCCAGGCACTTTACACAGATATGGCCACTTTATGGTTCCAGCTGGATTCAATATGCAAACAGAGATCAACTTCACTTTTTTTTCCCTGTCCTTTTTAGACTGTTCTCTTTCCTCCCATGCCTAGGTAAAATCTCAGGTCTGGGAGCTTTTCTGGGCCTTCTTATTCTCTAAGAGTTTCATTTTGTTAAATAGAAAATCTAGTCTAGTTTAATATCAAAACTCCAAGCTCTGGTCTAATTAAGGCTTTTCCGCTCCTGTAGCTCAACCCTACTCTAAGGACTGTAAGGTTCAGACATGGCAGTGGAAGCCATGGCCACTACTTGGCTCTCTTCACTCCACCGCTGTCCCACTGGTCACTGCTTTGGCCCCTGCAGGGCAGGCACTGGGGTGGAGGAGAGGTGAGGGGCAGGAAAGGTCACGCACGACTGGCACCCTGGCATCACATCCTCTCACGTGGTACCCTGCTGTGCCCATGCCTCTCTCTCCTCTGCTACTTGCGACCCCCCCTCAGCCCTGGGCTTTCAACTGATCAGCGCCCTGTTAGACCCCTTCCCCCTTCCCGGTGAAACCCAGTTGGGGACACCCCAGTTGGGCTGTCCTTGACCTGATAGCACTGGGATGCCCCCTCCCCTGCTCCAGCCTGTCCAGCCAGCTTCTCACCTTTCGATTTCCCAGACAGGTGTGAGACACCATCCCTGTGTCCCCCAAACTCTGGGGTCACATATCAGATTTTCCAAGTGCCCTCTTGAAGCACTACCTCCCTTTGCCTGCATGTCTGGGGAAGACAAGACACACTTGCAACTCTCTTCAAAGAATTTCTCACAACTGTGCTCTTTCCGGTCTACTCTTTGTTACCCTGGAGGTGCTGGCAGAATGTTCCACAGTGTCTTAGTTTGTCCCACACAGATGGCCCAGGCCCTTGCTTTATGATGCGGAGGTTCTTGACACCTGTTGTGTTATTTCAGGGCTTTGGGGTGATGGCTGAGGTAGAGACGGCAAGTGCTCCATTGTAGCACCTTGTTAAGAGAGTTCCCTAGTGTAATGATCGAGGTAGCGGCACGCCTGTTTCTTGAGTACTGTGTGCCAGCCACTACATCAAGCAGCTGGGATGCGTTATTTCATAGCAATTCCCATGTTACAAAGGGAGGAATTGAGACTCAGAGAGGTTAAGTGACTATGAAGGTCACAGGGCTGGTCGGTTATGGAGTTAGGATTTGAACCTGGACTCCCAGACCCAAGTTCACAGGGCGGCTCCTCTCCCTGCTGCCCCGCCCTGAGTCCTCTGCTCTAGCCACATCCTCTTTCTCCCCGTCATCTAAACACGTCTGCGCTTTTCTCACTGTCCAATCTGCACTCCTGGAACGACCCCTGCCCCAGTCATATTCTTTAAGGTCCGGTTAAAGCCCTACCCTCTCCATGAAGCTATTCAAGGTAATTTCTCCCTCCCTGCATAAGAAACACTTCTGAATGTAGTACTTATCCTGAACTGAGTAATTTTCATTCCCGTACACATCTTTATGTTTTGTAAGTTTTTAATTTTTATTTTTACTTAGTTATTATTTTTGGCTGCACCGTGCGGCATGTGGGATCTTTGTTCCCCAACCAGGGATTGAACCTGTGCCCCCTGCAGTGGAGGCGCAGAGTCTTAACCACTGGACCGCCAGGGAATTCTGTAAGTTTGTAATGTAATTGCTTGCATTAAGTGCACAAGTCTTAAGCGTACAGCTGATGAATTTTACACAGATGATGCCTGTGTCACCACCACTGAGATCAAGGAACTCAAGAAGTCCCCTCAAACCCCTTCACCGGCAGCACCTCCCCAAAGTCCCACTAGTCTGACCTTTATCACATAGGTTCATTTTGCTGGCCTTTGATCTTCATATGAATGATATACAGTATTTGCTCTCTTATAACTGGTTTTTTTCACTTGTAAGATTCACTTATAAGATTATTGTGTATACCGGTCAGAATGGCCATCATCAAAAAATCTACAAACAGGGCTTCCCTGGTGGCGCAGTGGTTGAGAGTCTGCCTGCCGATGCAGGGGACACGAGTTCGTGCCCCGGTCCGGGAAGATCCCACATGCCGCGGAGTGGCTGGGCCAGTGAGCCATGGCCACTGAGCCTGCGCGTCCGGAGCCTGTGCTCCGCAACGGGAGAGGCCACAACACTGAGAGGCCCGCATACCGCAAAAAAAAAAAAAAAAAAATTGTAGCCATCCTAATGGGTGTGTAGTGGTATCGCATGCCGTTTGAATTTGCATTTTCCTAATAATTGATGTCGAATATCTTTTTATATGCCTAGTGGCCTTTGGATAGCCTCTTTTCTGAAGTGCCTGTGCAAGTTCGATTTTTAATAATTGAATTGTCTTTTTCTTATTGATTTGTAGCAGCTCATTATGAATTTTGGATGTGGTCCTTAGGTATATGTGTTGCAAATATCTTTTCCTCTGTGTTGCTTTTTTTTTTTTTTTTTGCGGTACGCGGGTCTCTCACTGTTGTGGCCTCTCCCATTGCGGAGCACAGGCTCCGGACGCTCAGGCTCAGCGGCCATGGCTCACGGACCCAGCCACTCCGCGGCATGTGGGATCTTCCCGGACCGGGGCACGAACCTGTGTCCCCTGCATCGGCAGGCGGAGTCTCAACCACTGCGCCACCAGGGAAGCCCCCTCTGTGTTGCTTTTGAATTGCTTTTTAAATTGTGTTACTTTTCTGTTTCTTGTCATTGTCTCTTTTCATGCACTTCTTAATTTTACTGCAGTCCAGTTTATCAGTTTGTTTATGGCTAGTGCTTTCTTGTGCCCTAAGAAGTCTTTGCCTGCTCCCAGGTCATGAAGATATTCTCCTAGGTTTTCCTCTAGAAGCTTTATTATTTCCCATGCACATCTTTATATTCTAACTCCATGTATATATGTATCATAAGCAAATATGGTATTGTTTTGTATATTTGTAGGGGTTTTTTTTTGTTTTATACAAATAATATATAATAACATAGCATGACACAGTAATATATATAATAACATTCTGCAACTTGCTTTTTGTACTCGACGGTACATTTATGAGATGAATCTTTGTTGACAAGCGTAGCTTTCACTCATTGCCTTTCGCACGAGCGAAGTTAATTACGCTGTATACATATAACGCCATCTGTTTAAAACCCTTTCTCCTTCTGATGAACGTTTGCTTGCCTCCAATGCTCAGCAGCACAAACAAAGCTGCCATGAATCCGCAGGCAGGTGCCTCCTTGTGTGAGAGAGTCGGTGGGGTGCTTCACAGATGAGACTGTGGTTTTAGAGCTGTAGAAACTCAGCACTCTGAGGAGAGGCCTCAGGGCTACTGAGGAGCCGGACTGGGGAGAGAGATGGGTGGGTGGATGGCGGTAGCGGATGCTGGGTAGTCCTGGCTCTGGGCCCCCACCCGTTTCAGCTAGAACAGATTTGCTTTCATGCATTAGGACCCAGGGTTCTGTTTAACGCTTGGTTTGAAAAATGGGTTCTGCTTTAAAAAACAAAAATAGCGTGAAAACACGTAACTGAGTGAAGGCATTGTTCACAAAGTGTTACAGGTACCATTGGACTGTGTCAACTGCGAGGAGGTGATTAGCTCCCCCTTCAGCCAAGCCAGTCTGCTACTTTGCTCTGCACTGTTCATTAACTCTTCCCGTGCAGACCTCCCTTTTCTTCTCTCCAGGTAGACTCTATTTCTGTATCCTCGGTGTCCAATTCAGTAAACATTTGTTGACGGATTAACTGATGGATAAACTTTTGAATAACCTGGTACCATTGTTATCTCATATCTGTACGTTTTGCAGTTCATAAACAAACCACTTTTATTTTTAAAATTTTTTTATTTTATATTGGAGTAGAGTTGCTTTACAATGTTGTGTTAGTTTCAGGCGTACAGCAAAGTGATTCGGTTATACATATATCCATTCTTTTTCAGATTCTTTTCTCGTATAGGACAAACCACTTTTATATCTGTCTTTCCCTTCAGATCAGCCTAGTCAGAGCTTTGAGGCTTACACAGTGGAGGAATGACTATTCCCACTTCACAGAGGTGAATATTGAGGCTCAGGGAGGTGAAGAGGCTTGAGGTTACGTGATTGGTAGGTGGCAGGTTCAGGACTTGGACCCAGGCCTTTGAATCCTGGCACTGGGCCCATTCCACTGGTGTGTGTGGCCTGAAAACACAGCCTTAATCCAGACATCAATTAATAAGTAACCTGTGCGTTACCCTCTGTAGTTTACAAGCGCTCTCCACACCCTTCTGTGGGGTGGATGCAACCTATCTCTCTTCAAAGAGGGGGAAACTAGTGCTCAGAGGGTGGAGGTGTCTCACGCAAGGCCACACACTGTGAAGTGACTGAGCTGCATTCAATGTCCAGCTCCATTTCCCCAGCCCACTCTACTCCTTCCCTCACCTTTACTCCCTAATGCAGGGCCTGGGGGCATCTGGGGACAGTCCGGCTTCTCAGCAGCCCTCCAAGTCCAGCCTCCAGCAGCCTAAGGCCTCACCCTCCCTGGCAGGCCCAGGAAACAGGGTTGGCTCTGAACTGCTGAGCATCCCCTCCCATGAGGCCTGGGGTTGTTTTTCTTATCTAAATAAACTCTGCACAAACATGGTCACATTACTCATGAGTAAGTTATTTGCGATAGCATAGCCCAGAAACGGGGAAATTAGTTCACACTGGAACCATGTCTTAACCTGGTGAAATGAATGGGGAAGAGGAGTTTTAGACCCAGGTCAGTGAAATCTAAAACCTACTCTTCAGAGCACTCACTCTACCCTCCACCTCGAGTCTGGGGAACACTCTTGCCCCTGGTCCTACTCCCCGTGGGCCCCATGGAGGACAGACAGAATCCATCTGTGCCCGGGACAGAGGGCGAGTGAGCTCCAAGGGCCCAGGACCCTGTCTCCCGTGGACTCCACCTCTTCCCACCAGCTTCTTAAGGGAAGAGGAAGACACACCCACGGGGGAGGGAAGCTCTGCTTTATCCTCAGGCCTTTTGTAAAATGGGTGCTAGAATCAACACCTGGTTTAACTAAATTCCTTCAGCTTCTGGAGTTGGCTCTTTCACAGGAAAGCCCTGGGATCAGGGGAGGGAGGGGCTTAGGAGCTGTTATGTAAATGAGGATACAGTGCCTGGCAGAGCATCCTTGTTGTTACGACTGTCCCAGGTACTAAGGTGTGGGAAAGAGAGAAGATGCTAAAAGTGGTGTATCTTGGCCTACCACCACGGAGCTTTTCAAAGGTGTTCACATCTACACTCTCAGGTGTGTTTATGACCTCATCTTACAGGCGAGGGCCTGACTCGCAGAGAAGCTCTGTGATGTGCTCGAGGTAGCAATGGGGAATGGATCATAAACCACGGACAATGGAGTTTGCATTTGCAAAGGACTCTTGGACATAAGATCTTAACAGAATTCCTGGCAGAGCTGGGAAAGGAACCTTAGTCCCTGACTCCTCGTTCAGCAGATCCTGGTTTCAGCAGAATGTTTCTCAGATGCCGCCTCTAGTCCCAGACGTGATTATGTTGGTCCCAAGTAAGATGGGAACTACATTTGGCTTCTGTCCAGGACTCTGGAACTGTGGTGCCCAGGCTGTGTGGTCACAGGGAACCCTTGCTTCTCTTCACCAGCTTTAGGACAATGGGATGGAGCTTGGAGAGGCTGGGTTTATTGCATCGTGCAGGCCTTGTCCTGGGGGCCTCTTCTGATCATCTTGCACAAGGACTGGGCTGGGACAAGACCCTGAGATGCCCTGAGAGATTCAGCCTCCTCATACGAAATTCAAACAAATACCTGATAATGTGTCTAAACCTGATGATGTGCCTCCCATCCATATGTGCTGGACTCAAATAGCTCCTTTCTAGAGATTCTGATTGCAAAAATCCTATATGGATGCAAGGAAGTTGAACTTTTCTCCTTGGCTGGGAGAGGGGCAGGAGGGGGAGGGGGCTTTGCGGTTGGCCTAAGCGCCTTCTTGCTGTGCTTCTTGTGTCCCCCGATCTACCAAGGGGGCCTTGCACGTAGTGGGTGCTCAGCCCCCATCTTCTAAATTGGGTGAGGTGTGCCCCCTTCCCAGAAGAGGATTGTGTCTGAGCAGTACTGTGTGAGGTGTGGGCAGGGAGTCCGTGCCAGCCCAGAATGGGTGTGTGTGCGTGCGTCCACACGGAGGGGGCGTGGGGGGAGAATATGTGTGGCCTCAGCAACCTTCCTTAGTTCCAGCTTAAAGGGACAGCGAAATGAAAACGTGTTATTCCCTCTCCTAATTAACATCCAAGTTTGGGATTTCCAGACCTGCCCAGGTGTGGACCGACCCCTGACGCTGACTGTCTCTTGTGGACAAGTCTCCCACAGAAGGATCAACTCCTAGCGCTGAACGGAATGGGATAGAATGCTGAGCCTGGAAGCCACATCTTCGCAGAAGATGCAATTCCACAAGGGGATTTTAGAGTTTCCTGACACAACCCCAGGTAGATGCATCGTATGGGTAATGCTTTCCTACTTAAAACTGCCCTGGATCTGCTTAAAAACTAAAATCGGAGACAAAAATACACTTAATGAAGGTGTAACACACCACAAAACCATGGCCAGTGGGGTTTGAGTTTGAGGGGAAGTGTATAATTGTGTGTGTTTTAGACATTAAGTTAAGGTAACATGGCCTCACTTGGAAAAATCTGAGGGGAGGAGGGAGAGAACTGTGAAAATATGAGTCCATGCTGGCTGGGAGTTCAACTCCACCCTCGCCAGCTAAGCTTACGCGTTGTTAGTGCCTGCGTACGTTCATTTTTTTTCATTCATTCAATCAAATATTTATAGCGAGGCTGCTTCGTCCTGGACACTTGGTGACACATCCGTTAATTAGACAGATGAGCGCTGCTCTGTGTATGTGGGAACGGCACTTGTACTTTCTGGCTCCCGAATTAAGCTGCATGCTACCCAAGGGCAGGAGGCCAGGCTCTCCCTCCCTGGGCATTTCTTCTACCCGTTGCCCTGAACAAGGGTGCCTACAGTGGAAGTTCAGGCACCAGGCCCAACAGGCTCACAAGTGCACACCCTTTCCTTCTACCACCCCCACTCCTAGAACTCTCTCCTGGGCCTCCTGGGTGGCCGTGGCAGGAAGGGGCCCTGAGAATTTAGCTATCGATTGAAGCTGACAAGAACTCGAGGTGTTTTCCTCCCACAGTCATTTGCATCTAGTTAGGGGATTCCCAGAGATCAGAGGATGTGTCTCTATCAGTGAATTCGAAGGTTGGAGCTAGAAGAGGCACAGAGGCAGGCAGGCTCCAGCTAGAGGAATGACAGCTCCTGGCAGAGTTTAAAGAAGAATTCCAAGGCAGGAAAGAACTCAAAAGCCATTCGTAACGTCTGCCATGGGTCAGGCAAAGGAGGGTATTTGAGTCTTGTATTTATAATACCCAAGGCCAATCCGATCCCTTCATTTTACAGATGAGGAAACTGAGACTGGGGCTGTAAATAATGTGCAAAGGTAGAGCAGGTCCATTGATAGAACCAGACCCTTCACCCTCCCCATCCCCTCCCCAGTGGCAGTCTAGTCAGTCAATTCTCCTGCCACTTAACCAGGCTTCAAGCACTTCAGAGAAAATTTCTCCCCAAGTCACAGCCATTCTCTTCATCTGTGGGTGAGGTCAGTCCAGATGAAGGGCTGTGGTGTATCTTCATGCACCCTGCTCCTATGTTTCTTTTGGTCCCCATCATTTCCTCGTAATTGTTTGAGGGCAGTAAAATATAGTGCAACAGAAGCTGAGTCCATACCGGAAATAGCAAGATTGTGGTCCAGGTTGCCTGGATTTTAGCAGCTGGCACCTCAAACCGATCTCCATGTAAATCCTTACATGCATACCCTACAGATTGGCTTTCTGACATCCCCTAACCCAGTGGCCAAAGAAGCACGGGGCTGAGAGCCTGCGGTGTAAGTCAGGATACCACGCTTTAGTTATGAGACTGTGGGAACATCACTTAATCTTTATGGGCCTCGGCTTCCTAATTATTAATTCAGTTCATCACCAGACATTTATTAAGTACCTTCAGTGGGCTCAGGCACAGGTGTTGCAGAGAGAAAAATATGACAAGGTCTTGGACTTTCAAGGGCTTAAAATCTACTATAATGAATCAGGTAATTAAGCAGATAAATGCCCTAATGGGTCCTACGTATCAGCGTAGAGGTCTGAACAGGATAGTCAGAGAAGGGAAGACTTCACGAAGTGGGTGATGCCTGAACCCAGTCTTGGATGGGAGGAGTGTTCATCTAGTTGAAGGGGTGAGATGTGGAGATTGAAGGGATAGCGAGGACACCAAAGGCCAGAAGGAGTGGTATGAGCAAAGACACAGTGGCATGAAAAGAGCCAGGGATATTTGTGATGTGCCTGGAGAGAGGATGTGATATGGGCACAGCAAGAGGGCTGAGGCCAGAGGTAGGCTGGGTCCCATCACTCAGAGCCTTCACTCTGTATGAAGGACTGTGGACTCTATTCTCTAGGCCTGTGCTGTCCAACAGCATAGCCACTGGCCACATGTGGCTGCTGAGCATTTGAAATGTGGCCAGTCCAAATTGAGATGTAAGCGTAAAGCGCACAACAGATTTCAAAGACTTTGCACACACCCAAAAGTAGAGATAGTTTTTATATTGATTACATGTTAAAATGATAATATACTGGATATGTTGGGTTAAATCAAATATATTAACTTCACCCGTTCCTTTTTCCTGTTTTTTTTAACATAGCCTCAAGAACATTTAAGATTACATAGGTCACTCTCATATATTTCTATTGGACAGCACTGCTGTAGACAATTGAAAGCATGTTTTTACAAATCATTGAAAGTATTTTTTACAAAGCAGGGAGATGTAGATGCGATTTTTGCTTTTAGAATGCTCACTCTGGCTGCAAGTAGAGAAGGAAGGCAATTAGAAAATTATTGTAATAATTGGTGGTGAGCAGTGATAGGGGCCTGGATTAAGGTGAAGGCTGGGAGATGGGAGGCAGATTCTATACGGTTTGGTGGCAGATTGGATGTAGGGGAGAAAGAAGGGAGGAGTTTCCAGGTTACTAGTTGGGTGACTGGAGACAATGGTGATGCCCCTGAGGATGGAGGACTGAGAAGGAGGTTCATGGAGGAAGCTGATGTGCTCAGTTCTGAACGTGAACTTGAGATGACTGTGGGCCTCTAATTCCAGGGGACAGTTTGAGACCAGAGCTCAGGAGAGGGGTTTGGGCCAGATACTCAGATTTGGGAGTCAGTTTATAAAGGTTAGGTGAGACTCAGGGTGAATAAGATCACCCGGGGAGAGGATGTAAAAGGAAAGAAGCAAGTACCTGGCCCTGGGGAACACCAATACCTGTGGGAGGGCAGGGGAAGAAGACCGAAAAATGCATCCTTATACTGCCTGCCAACAACATCACCCTGTGATTCCTCACCTATGACTCCTCTGCTCCATACTGAGAGGTCTTTCAGAAGAGACCCTTTTTCATGTGTTGATTTCAGAAGGAAACAAACAAACAAAGCCATAGCTAAAGCTGAATGGAGCTATTGATGACTAAGTAAGACAGACGATAAGAAAAATTCTGCCCCAGGTGCATTCTCGCTGTATAAAGCTGGTGTGGTGAGGATAAGCTGGTACAATGGCTTTTCAGGGACCATTCAGTAACAGCATCAGAAGTAGCCATTCTCCTTCCAGGGACTTATTCTAAGAAAATAATCAGAGATGTACACAGATGCATACGTACAAAAATGTTTAAAGCAGCACTTCTTACAATGCCAAATAACATGGAGAGCCGCCTAAATGTCCAATTGTGGGAAACTGGCTTCATGAATTAGGATAGATCCATGTGGCAGAATGTTCCACATTCAAAATAATGGAGTAAATGTATATTTCTTGACATAGAAGGATGTTCATGATATGTTTCATGAAAAAATTAGGGGACTGCAGTGTGATTATCTCTAGTGAGTGGTTGTTTGTCTTCATCATGGTTAAGAGCAAGTGCCCGGCTTGTCTGAGCAAGGTTACTCACTGACGTCACCTCACCATGCCTCAGTGTCCTCTTTTGGAAAGGGGACGATAATAACACCAACCATAGGCAGTGGTAGAAACTAAATTAGTTAATCTCATCCACGTAAAGCACTGAGAACAGGGCCTAGCACTTGTGAGACGTTCAATAGGTGTTAGCCTTTATTATTTTTTAAATTAAATTAAATTTATTTTTGGCTGTGTTGGGTCTTCGTTGCGGTGCACAGGCTTCTCATCGCGGTGGCTTCTCTTGTTGTGGAGCATGGGCTCTAGGCACGTAGGCTTCAGTAGTTGTGGCACGCGGGCTTAGTAGTTATGGCTCATGGGCTCTGGAGCACAGGCTCAGTAGTTGTGGCGCATGGGCTTAGTTGCTCTGCGGCATGTGGGATCTTCCCAGACCAGGGATCAAACCCGTGTCCCCTGCATTGGCAGGCGGATTCTTAACCACCGTGCCACCAGGGAAGCCCTTTATTATTAGTTTTAAAGACATCTTTATTGAGCTATAATTCACGTACCATACAATTCACCCGCTTAAAAATGTACAAGTCAATGGGGTTTAGTATATTGAAAGAGCTGTGCAACCGTCACCCCAGTCAACTTTAGAACATTTTCATTCCCCCAGAAAGAAACTCTGTACCCACCGGAAGTCACTCCCACCCCACCCCTCCACCAGACACCCCAGCAACCAGTAATCTACTTTCTGCCTCTATAGGTTGGCCTATTCTGGGCATTTCATAGAAATAGAATCCTGTAACGTAGTTCTTTTAAACAACAACAGTCCAACTCATCTCTCTTTTAGCTGGTGTCCCTCCCTTTGGTCAGATTGAATCGCTTGGGAGAGGGACAGCTTTACCCCATTCCTGTGACTTTCGTTTCATTCCTTCAAAGTCTGAGTCAACCCCAGGAGGTTTGTTTCCAGATGCTGGGTTGTGTCTAAGGGACAGAGTACTCTAGTCACGTGTGTTGTTTCGAGCAGTGAGGACTTTTCTTCTCTTTTCACATGCCCGGTGTTTGACTACACAGAGGCCCTAACAGCCCTCCCACCCCATACCCCGCCCACCGCCCTAAGCATCAGAACCCCTCTCAGACCTGACCAGATAGTCCAAGCCACCCCTGCCTCATTCCCCTCCACCCTCCAGAATCCACATTCCTTACCCCGGAGAGACCTAACTCTACTTTCGCCCTACACCTTGCTGTCTTTCTTCAAAATCTTTGTTTAAATTGAGGTACGACTTTGATATAGTATATTCCATTCACTTCTAGTGTAAAAATAACTTGCAATATATTAAAAGTAATACAATCTCACTGCCTTTCTAGAACTATATTTTTATTTCAACACACCACTCCTTGGTGTTTGTCCATGTGCACATGTGCTTTTAAAAATAAATGCAATTATAATGAACCAACAATTTGCCAACAACGATTTTTTTTTAGGGCCACATTGTAAATTGAACACTGGGCTGAGGGAGATCCTGGGTCTGAGCCAAGGCCACATTTGTGACTCTTATTATCCCAGAAAATAGGAAAGAGCAAATAAAGTGACCTCTACAAACGTAACATAGGTACAAGGTGCAAAGACGAAGACAAAAACACATGAACCGAGGGAGAAAATTCACACAACGTGTATCCATTTCTCTTAAACATATGGGGCTGGACTCTGAAATAATGTCATCTGAACAAGACAGATCTCAGAGGCATGGGCAGACAGAGACATCTAACACACACACACACACACACACACACACACACACACACACACACACACCCCTGAATCTCAACAACACCTATGTACACAGAGAGAGTGACCAACACACCAGGACATACACAGATGGTATAATCAAGCATACATGCACTCACACACACAACTCTACACCTACCAGGATCCTCTCCTGGTCCCTGACTCCCAGGCCTGCAATTTCTGAACGCTGGGAAGGAGCTCCTGCAGAAGAACTCAAAATAGCTCTGTGAACCCTGCCCTGGGCTCCAACCGCCTGCCCACAGGCCCATCCTGTCCTCCCCCGCAGCCCTGGCCCCGTGCCTTGGTCTGCACACAGCGGCGGTTGGCTATGCCTACCCCCAAGTCCAATCCCCTGCCCCAAATCTCCTCGAGTCAGAACTGGTCTCTCGCCTTACCTTCCTTGGACAGTATCTGCACCCGGCTCCTTCTGTCCCAGCCCCCTTCTCCCAGGGACGGTCTGTAATCAACCCCAGGAACCTGCTGGGCTGGCAGTCAGGGGTCAGCCGTCCAGTTTGGACAACAGCAACTTAAATTCCTGAGTCTCTGGTCCCTCCTCTGCGAAGCAGCAACCATAGCAACCATCTTTTGGGGACTGAGAACTTCAAACAAGACCCTATCCTTGAAGTCCTGGCCCAGAGCCTGGCATAGAGCAGACCTGCAAAGGGTAGTGTTCCCCCAGCCCTCAGTTCCCTAAGCTGTCAGGTGGGGGCAGTGTCTGAGCCTGCATGGTCCTAGGGGTGGCCCTGAGGCAGGCGTTTTAAATGATTTTGACGGGGTTCTCCAAATATGAGATGTCACCATCACTGGGTTGGAAGGTACTAGAAACCAAAGGCTCTGTCTTTTGAGCAAACTAGAGAGTAGTTAGTATATTGACTACCACGTGCTGAGCACGGTGTACTATTGCAGCCCTGCAGCGGAGGGTGAGGTTAACATACTCCTCAGTACCACGCAGTACTTCATCATTACAGGTTCACAGATCCATTTATTTATTCTCCCCCTTTAGCCTCCTCTCCAATTCCCATATGCCCACCCTCAAACACTTATTTTGTTGTGTTCAATGTATGTTTTTTCTCTCTCTCTCTTTCTTTTTTATTGTGATAAAATACAGATAACATAAAATTTATCATTTTAACCATCTTTAAGTGTACAGTTCTGTGGCGTTAAGTACATTCACGTGGTTGTACATTCATCACCACCATCCATCTCCAGAATTTTTTCATCTTCCCCATCTCAATCCCCATACCCGTTAAACACTTACTTCCCCTCCTTCCCTCCCCCCAGTCCCTGGCAAGCACCGTTCTACTTTTTGTCTCAATGAATTTGACAGTTCTAGGTACCTCACGTAAATGGAATCATATGGTATTTGTCCTTTTGTGACTAGCTTATTTCAGTTTGCACAAGGTCTTCAAGTTTCATCCATGTTGTAGCATATGACAGGATCTCCTTCCTTGTTAAGGCTGAATAACATTCTATAATATTCTACAGTACGTATATACTGTATTTTGCTTATGCATTCATCCATCAGTAGACACTAGAGTTACTTCCACCTCTTGGCTATCAAGAATAACGCTGCTCGGCTTCCCTGGTGGCGCAGTGGTTGAGAGTCCGCCTGCCGATGCAGGGGACACGGGTTCATGCCCTGGTCTGGGAAGATCCCATATGCCGCGGAGCGGCTGGGCCCGTGAGCCATGGCCACTGAGCCTGCGCGTCCGGAGCCTGTGCTCCGCAACGGGAGAGGCCACAACAGAGAGAGGCCCGCGTACACCAAAAAAAACCAAAACAAAACAAACAACAACAAAAAGGAATAACGCTGCTGTGAACATGGCTGTATAAATACCTGAGTCCCTGCTTTCACTTCTTTAGGGTATATGCCCGGAAATGGAATGATTAGATCAAGTGTTAATTCCATGTTTAATTTTTTGAGGAACCGCCATACCATTTTCACGGGACTGCACCGTTTTACATTCCCACCAGCAATGCCCAAGGGTCCCAATTTCTCCGCATCTTCACCAACACTTGCTATTTTCTCTTTTTTTGATAATATCCATCCTAATGCGTGTGAGGTGATTCAATATTTATCTTGTTTGTCTGACTTCTTTCAAAATGTATACAGTTGTTTTGTGTCTATGTAATTTTTTACATAAGTAGCATTGTGTTATTTATTTCATTCTGTGTGTTACTGTCTTCACCTAGAACAGTTTTTAAGGTCCAACCATTTGTCTCATGTACGCAGAACACATTGCTTCTAACTTGTGCATAGTGCTCTATGCTGAGCACCAGCCAGGTGTATTGAGAATGTTCTGTGGGCTTTTAGAAAGCTCTCTACATGGTTGTTTGAGTCCTTACAGCAATCCTAAGAGGTAGATGTTATTACTCCCATTATATGGATGAGGAAACTGACGCACAGAGTTAAGGGACTTGCTTGAAGTCACACAGCTGGAAACGGGAGACTGGACATTTTAACTCAAGTCCGTCTGGTGCCACAGGAGAGCTCACGTGTGTAAAGTGCTAGAAAGGGCTTAAAAATGGGGGCTGACTGCAGACAGAGGCTCTCTCTCGGATGAGGGCACTTTGATGAAAGTTCTAGTCCTGACTAGATCCTGACTTATCTGCAGGTTGTGAATGCCCTCCCTTCACCAGATGTCACTTTCTGTTTGTGTAAAATGAAGACAGAACAATTTTCTTGCTCTTTCTAGATTCACCACTTATTGATTTTGTTTATTTATTTTAATAGATCTTTATTGGAGTATAATTGCTTCACTCACTTATTGATTAAACACCCTTTAGCTACTGGAAAAATCATCAGAATTGAGGGCAGGTTGTTTCTTTCCAGTGTTCCACCTGGGAGCCACTCCAAATACATGAAAACCTTTTGGCAAATCCGCTTGTGAGGCTCCTCCCCCATAGGACTAACTATTTCCAGGAAAACAGAGGCTCTGCCTCTGGCCCTATCCCACCTCTCTTGAACTTTGCACTTACCGTGATGAAAAATTAACCGGGCTAACATTTCCCTTCCAAGGACAACCTCTGCAGAAGCCAGCCTGGCTGGGCCCCAGGAGACCAGGCACCAGAACAGAGTTTCTATCCATCTGGAGCCACCCACCCACTCACTGCCCAAAGTCAAGGGAGCATGTGGGGTCCTCCTGGCACCCGGAGGAATCTAATCCTTAGCCCTCCTCACTGCTTTGTGAAACTGGGCTGATTTCCCCAACTCTTCTTGTGGAGAAACGGAGGCCAGGGAAGAAAGAACCAGCCCAGAAACGGTGCTTGCTGGCTTCATAACATGGGTCCAGCGCTGTTTTCTGCACGTACAGCTGTCCCTGTCCCATGATATGAAGGAAGCGCAGGAAAGCATGTTTCAGCCACACTAGCTGCTGACAAGTTACTGCCTCCCCTCAGGAAAATGAGAGGGCTGAACCTGGGGCCCTTTCCATGTCACAATTCAGAGGCTTAGGGACACGCTAGGTCCTTCCACTACATGCAATCCTCAGATCTCTCTTGGGCTCCTTACCTCCACAGCACACATTGCACTTCACCATACATGGCTTCTGCCTGTGTAAAATGAGGGCCTCGCACCGAAGGGGAACAATTTTAATGCTCTTTCTACGTTCGTAGTTGTGTGCTTCATTCTTACAGCTGAGAGAATAGACGCTCAGTGGGGAGAAGGGATGAAGAGAGCCAGGATCAAAGCCAGGTCAGTCATTGATGAAGCTTGAGGTCCTTTAGCTCGATCTGACTGCCTCTCAACAGTGGGACCTGCCTCATTCGATGTTCAGGTTAAAATGAATGTTTTACTGGGATGACGGCAAGGGCCCCTTTCATGCGGGCACACACCTCCTACCCCTTGGTGCTTCTCTGGGCCGTGCGCTCCTGAGGTTAGGGACCTTCATCTTTCATTTCAGCATCCCAGAAATGAGTAGGATGGCAACACGGAGGTACTGCGTAGATG
>NW_020185332.1:181379-182985 GCF_003031525.2 Neophocaena asiaeorientalis asiaeorientalis | reverse complement strand
CCCGCACGACTCTCCATGGCACTAATGGTGGCCCCAAGGTGTGGTTCTATTCCTTTACAGCACTCGACTGTTTGCAAAGCTTTCCACGTTGTATTCCCACAACCACTCTAGGAGACTGAGAGGAAAGCTATCTCTAGCTCCATTTTACAGGTGAGCAAACATTTCTTCTAGTATCACAATAGTGCACCTGTGTAAAGAACTTTTGTTTTGCAAAGAGCTCCATCTGTGGTATCACCTTCACCCTCCACGACTTTATAAGGCAGCTAGCTGGGTGCAGTGGCAAGAATGTGGACTGAGGCCTCCCAAAGCATGGGGATCAGATCCCAGCTCTGCTGCTAGGGCTCTCGAGTACTTATTATAATCTCTGTGCCTCAGGTGCTTTATCTGTAAATGGGAGACATAGGGACATCTACCCCAAGAGCCATTGTGAAGGTGAAACCAGCGGACAGCACTCAGGCTACCTGGAATGAAGAAAGCCATCAATAAATGTTGATCGCCTTCCTCCTTTCTCTTTTTTGATGAGGGCTGGCAGGAAGGGAGTGAAACCAGATTACAGTGGCTGCTGGTTAGCCCGAGGACCAGCCAGGAACGGGAACCAGGTCATTAAGCCCCAGCTGGGGTTCAGGGATTCTCCTTTAAGGTCCAAGCAGGTGGGGAGTTAGAAGGAGGGGAGGGCGAGAAGCCCAGCGCTCAGCCCCAGCAGCTGACAGGCTTGTGAGAGGCCATTCTCTCCTACCAGGCAGGAACCCCTGCAGCTTCTGGGCTGACTGTGGATTAGGCCACACCTCACAGGGCTTTGTAACTCCCCACCCGCTAGAGGGTTTGCAGATAACTTCTTTCTCACCACGGGAGTTTCCTGCTGTTAAAAACAAACAAAGCCTAGAGGCCTGGTAGGGGGAGGGGCGGCAGGAGAAAGGCCCTGGGGGCCTGGGGTAACTCCTGAAAGCAGCTGAGTGAGGGGTTTGTGGGCAGATGCCCCTGAAGTGTGCTGGTAGGGAGAGAAACCCCAGAGCTCCCCCAATATCCCGGTGTTCCTTTGCTTCCCACCAAAACTAATTTGGAATACGTAAGGTTCCCCAATACTGCCCTTTTGCCCCACTTTTTGCGAGTTTACAGCTTTGAAAACAAAGCTCTCTCTCCTATTTATTGGGTGTCGAATTTCGGATCTTTCTTTATCATAAGATTCCAACACCCTGTAATGAAACCTTTCCTCCAAAGATAAGTTCTAAAGCGCCCCCATTCATTTCTTCCTGAACTCAACAGATGTCTTTGAGGCCCATTTTCTGCCGGGCACTTGGTTCCCAAGGCCCAGGGGACCCCCTGGCTCCAGCTATTATCCAGGGAGTCACTGGGGTCCCCAAATCTCCACTTCTGAGAGCCTCTCACTAATCCCTCTTTCGCACGGTCTCGGGGCTCTAAGCCGGTATGATCTCACCGGCGCGAGAATAAAAACAGCCCTAGAGTCACCGGCGCCGCCAAGGCCCCTGACCGGGATCGGCGCGCCCGCGTCTCGGTGCGCGCCCCAACTTCCTGGGCCTAAGCCTTCCGCGCGCCCTCTCTCGGACCGGGGTCCTCCCGGGGGTGCACCGCCAGCCTGCGGCCGGAC
>NW_020185332.1:180931-181131 GCF_003031525.2 Neophocaena asiaeorientalis asiaeorientalis | reverse complement strand
CCCGGCCCCGCCACTCCAACTGAGCTTCCTGAGTGTGGGTTCCGAGAGCATACGCCACGGCCCGAGCCCGGCCCTCCAGCCTGGGGCCCCTCTCGCCGCTCCTTTCCCACGACTTCCTCCTGGCGCCCGCCGGACTTCAGGTCGGGGCCGCGCGGGGTCCTGCGCGCTCCAGCCCGGGCCGCCGCTGTCCCCGGACGCCC
>NW_020185332.1:153075-180708 GCF_003031525.2 Neophocaena asiaeorientalis asiaeorientalis | reverse complement strand
GGAGGCTGCACGCGGATTTGCATGAAACACAGACTGGCAGCGGGCGGGAGCGGGAGCGCGGCGCAAACCCGGGGCCGGCCCAGCGAGCGAGCGAGCGAGCGAGCCGGGAAGGAGGAGGGCAGCGGGAGGCGAGACTACCGAGGCGGAGGGATCTGCGCATCAAAGGGAGCGAGGCGAGCAAAGTTTGGCTGGGAGTTGGACTCTCCTTCCTGGAGGCGGCACCCAAACAGCCACCCCGTGCGGAAACCCAAACTTTCTTCTGCCACTCCGAGCCCCGCGGCCGCCGTCTCCGCCCCGCGTCCGGGTCCCCCCGATCGTGAAGCGCCTGCTGGGCTGGAAGAAGGGCGAGCAGAACGGGCAGGAGGAGAAGTGGTGCGAGAAGGCGGTCAAGAGTTTGGTCAAGAAGCTCAAGAAGACGGGGCAGCTGGACGAGCTGGAGAAGGCCATCACCACGCAGAACGTCAACACCAAGTGCATCACCATCCCCAGGTGGGGGCCCGAGGGACGCTGGGGCGCGCCCGTCCAGCCCCCTGGCGTGGCGAGGACGGCCTGGTGGGATAGGAGCGGGAGGGATAGCGTGTGTGTGTGTGTGTGTGCGCGCGCGCGCGCGCGCGCGCGTAAGGGGGGGGGGAACGTGGGCAGGAAGGGGGTGGGGGGGACCCCAAACAAAACCTTCTCTATATTTGCAAAGATTTAGAGCCTGGGGCTTCCACGCGGCACTCGCGCTCCTAGACCTCGCATTCGCTTTTCACCTCCGGGAAAGGGGTGCTGCAGGAATCGGCCGCCCCCACCCCGGGGAGCTGCGGGCTAGAACTTGAGGCCCGCTTTGTTCAGCTCCGCTGGCCGGAGCCCCTCCTCCGCCGCCGCCTCCCGCCCCCGCGGCCCGCGCTCGTGGAGGTGGTGGTGTCTCTCCCTTTCTTTTCTTCATTCCTGTCCCCCTACTTCTTTCCTCCTCGACAGGAATGCAGTCCGTACAGCTGGGGCTGTGGGTGAGGAGCGGGAGCCTCGTGATTGACAGATTCCTTCTTCATTCTCTCTTTGCCTTCGGGATTAGCATTTTTATCGAGTATTTTTAGATTCGGTTGTGCCAATCTCCCGCCCCCTCCGCACACACGCACTTTTAGTTGCAGTGCAGGGCTCTGGCTTTCAGATGAGAGAGTTAAGTGTTAGAGAGTGGGGTCCTCTCCTCCACCTCCCCTGTTTTTTGCCCACCTTTCAGTCTGAGATTGCGGGTGGATGCCCAAAGGACGGGGCTCAGAGCTGAGATAACAACACGCACCCCAAAGTGGGCCTCGCATCGGCCCTCGCATTCCTACAGAGCCCTCCTTCCCAAAGCGCTTTGCCATCTGTCTGGATCTCCTTTATCCTCCACTTCGCGCCAGCTAGGTCAGGCGGGAGCTCACAGATGGCTGGTAAAGGGGTCAGTGACTTCACTCCCCACGGCCTTCTCTTAGCTGAGGTGTGCCAGGCTGGGAATTGGGGTGTCTTGGGGGGGCACCTTAGCCTCCTGTGCTCTCCCTCTCAGCCCCCTTTAAAAGTCTTATTCTGAACCAAGGGAGAGTTTGTGTGTGTGAGTAGGGGATGTTCTTGGGGTTCCAGGCTGCAGAGCACTGAGCAGAGGGTCCCCAAGGCCAGAGCCCCACAGAAATTGTCATCCTTGCTGCTGGGCCAGGAGTAGACTCCATCCTTGGCCACCTGCTTGGGGCAGCTGTACGAGGGCTGCCATCCGTGTCAGGCAGGCACAAAGCAACATCTGTCCACGGGAACCCAGGCCTCCTCTGGAAATAAATGCCACATATGGTGGGAGTGCTGACTTGAAAAATAATAATTTTTTTCAAAACTGGGTGGATCCAGTCCATAAAGCGGGAGGGAAGGCAGTGTGCTGTCCGGGAAGTGTGTTCTGGGTGTGTGATCAGGATCCAGAATTGACTTCAGAGAAGGTGGTGTGATGTGATGGTCAGTGAGCCCTAGGTCCCGGTCCCAGCCCTAGTTCTTCATTCTTCCTTATTCCTTTGGGTGAAGGGTGGGGAGTAGGGTGAATGAATGTCATATTTATCCAGCCCGGGGAAAGCTTTGCAAAACCTGCCTTCTTACCTGCCGGAGTACATCGAGGACAAGTGCTTTATGTTTTGAAACAGGAAAAAAAAAAAAAGAGCTATCAATTATAAAAGGAGCAGCTGTGTAAAGTGTTTGTTTCATAGTTTACAAAGGACTTTCACATGCTTTTATGAGATCAAGAAAAAGAAACTCCTGGAAAATAGATCAGGTAATTAGGCCTAAGATTTATCCCACATTTCATGTTGAGAAACCTTTGGAGGAGAGAGGTGAAAAAGGCTTGGCATAGTAAACATGCAGTTCTGACCAAATGTGCATCTTCTACTGGCCCAGGCTGCTCCTCCCTTTGAAGGTTCTGAATACATTCTTTGCTGACGGCTCGAGCAGTGTTAACCAGGGGGATTGGGCCCCATGGATCTTTGTTGGTAAGGTTACCAGTGTTCAGTCTTTGGGCTGGTGACAGCCTGGAGGAGAGGCCTGGCAAGGTAGGAGTTTGCCCTCTGGGGAAGCATAGCTATGGCCTGCCTTTTCCAAAGTCCTGCGCAGCCTGAGGCATTCGGAACACTTTGGGTGTCTCTGAGAGTTCAAGTTAACTGGGCCTTCTCATGACTCTGTTAGGACTGGGCCATCTTCTTCTACCTGCCTGGCAAGGACCTAATGCTAAGGCAGATTTTTTTCCATCTTTTTCAGTTAGGGAAACCCAGTTGCTTGGGTGGATCCAGACAAAGTGGATTTCCAGCCCTGGATTTTGTGCCCACGCCTCTGGGTCACCTTGTCTCCCTTGGCAACAGCTACTGCTGTTTTTGGTCGTGGGCAGAGAACTAAAGGCCACATCTTGGGGAGGTAGCTAGCTGGCCTCACACTGGTGATATCGGTGTGTCTCAGACCTGTAGGCTGTGGGGTTTCTTGTCAAATTGTCTGTTCTGTCCTCACTGCCTTTTATAACTAGGGCTTTGGAAAGTTGACAAAAGGAAATGTTGAACCTAGTTATCCCACAGGGTGTGTGGGGTGGGGCACTGGGTACTTAAAAATACTCTGCGAGGTCTGGACCTTGGGGTGTTAGGAGCCCTCAGTCTGAGGAGATTTTAACACGCCTCTTTTGGCTAATACGAAATCTTGAGCAGCAACAGCTCCATGTGGCAATTAGAGCTGGATACTAGGGCCCCCCAGACCACACACTTGCTTCTGTTACCCCGGCTCTAACCTGTCTCAGTGATCAAGAGAGCTGGAGTGGTACAGGCTCACGGGTGTCAAGAATGTCCGGTGCCAAGGCAGTGGTAAGAGCCTGATTTAGATACACCAACAGAGGGGCTATCAGGGCACTGAGGTCTGGCAGGATGGGCAGAACTTTGGCAAGTTGTGTAACAGCATCCTACTTGTCACCTAGTTGAGTACCTGAGTACGGCTGCATGTATCTTCCTGGCCAGGAATGGAGTTACAGCATTTGCCACCAAGAGGTAGAGAAGGTGTGTGTAGGTTATGTCAGTGATAAGGAGCCAGGTGCACTTAAAGATGACTGTTCTGATGGACACTGATAACTTGTGTTTCCACCAATGGGACCCATGACTTGGCCCACTTGTTGAGAGCTGGACCAAACTTAGGCCTGGTTTGTTTGGGGGGAAATTTGGGCTTTCTTGCGTCGGAGCACCAGGTCCAGAGAAAAGTGGGAGGATTAAGCCAGACCCCAGGTCTGACACACACCCTCTCCTCCCTTTCTGTGCATCTGTTCTTTTGGTGCAGCCTCCTCCTGGCTGCTCTCACCCTGGGGAGAAAGGGAAACGATCCCCATCTCTAACACTCCTTTCTCAGGCTTCTGGGGACAGACCGAGGGTGTAGGAGGGGCGTCTTTAATACCGGCTGCATCTCAGCGTCTCCTGTCCTCCCTCCTCTCTCAGCTGCCGCTCAGAGCACCATTCTTCTGTGGCCCATTGGAAGCAAGCTCACTTGCTTGCACCCGTCCTCTCCTTTCTCTTGTTAACCTTGATTAGGGGAGCTCCGCACAAGGGCTGGGATGAGGAGGGTTCTGCAGGACACCGGGTAGCTGACTGTGGGGCTGGCTCAGAGGTATGGCCGAACCTAGGAGCCACTCGATGTTCCCTTGACATTTGGAACCTTGGAACTTGCTGCTTGTACCCAGGAGTTGAATGTGTGGGCCGGTGCATGTTGCAGACAGCCCGTCGCTCACACTTCCTCATCGAATGTTACAGGATTGGATTTTGTAATTGGATTTTGTTACAGGATTGGATTCATTGATAGATGTTAGCCCCTCCCATGTCTGAGTCCGTATTCCAGGAGGTGGAGGAGGATGCAGAGATAAATTGGAGATGGTCCCTGCCTGTGAGGAGCTTACACTTCAGTAAGGGAAACAGCAATAAGGCATTGAGTGTCTATTTCTTCCTTATTCCCAGCCATCAGAAGAAGTATGAGCTCTAGAATGGAGTGATATTTTTGGGGGGCAGGGGGGATTATGATGTGTTTTTTAAATATTACAGAGGTCACTGTGTTAGAAAACAAAATAATGACAGCCATCTGTTTTCTCCAGAAAAAGCACAGAAATCAGGTCCTGTGTCTTGCCGTTTTAATACCTGGATGGATTTAGCAGTTCACTTAATGTCTCAGAGCCTTCGTGCCGGCACCTGTAAAATCAGGAGGAGGTAAAGCCTGTGGAAGTGTTTTGTAAACCAGAGAGTTTGACAGATGTGTTACGTTTAGACCTCTATGTGTATCATTCATTCATTGACTACATTATTCAGTCATTTATTAAATACCTACTGTGATGAGCAGGGCAGGGAAGGGTGCCTATTCTCAAGGGGCTCCCTATCTAGAGTGGGAGACAGACTTGCCTAAAATACAGGCCATGAGCTGCAGCCAAGGGATGTACAAAATGCCCAGGGATGAGGGGGAACAGACCGTTAATTCTGTGGGAGGAGGTGGGGAGAGGAGGGAGGAGTCCCTGTGAGGTGGAAAACCACAAGGACAGGAGTTATTATCCAAAGGACGTTCCTGGACTGTAGTACGATCATACGAACTTCTGGGTTCATGGAGATCGTTGCCTACAAGACTGAGGATGTCTTTATCTTCTTTATCTTCCTTCTCTCCCTAAACGGAGCACTGCTATGCACTTGTTACCTCCCAGCTCGCACCGAACTAGCGACTAGTGACTTGTGTTGAGTATTTTATGCCACTGTAAAGTGTCCTCGCTTTGAAGTAAAGAGTCGTTAGTACTGCAAACCTGAAATTCAGGTGTCCTTGGTGGAAACAGTGACTTTAGATATATTAGCTCAGAATATAACGGACCATGTCGATAAGAAGTGGACAACTTGGAGGTGATGGTGGATCCTCAGAATTTCAGACTTTTGGTGTGACCTAGCTTTTCATTTCTCTGGTTAACACTCGCTGAAAGTAAATCCTATAAACCTGAGTTTCTATATGGACATAAGAGCTTTTAAGAAGTCTTTGCAAGGATGTGAAGTGTCAAATGACAATTCTAATAGTAGAAAAAGTCAATGAATACAGTAGTCGTTTCGTTCTGATGAGAAATGCAAGCAGCCGATGGCATTGAGAGAATGTGGCTTGAGCTTATCACATCAGCAATCCAATTAAAATGAGTTTGAAAGGTAAATATTGGTTCGATAATGTAAATTTGTAATTGCTGTATTATCATAATGGAAATAAAATTAACACGGTTTAATGGACTGAGCAACTGTTAATTTTCGCTTGTCAACTTATTGGGAGGTTTCTAAATGCCATTGGACGCACAATACAGCCGTGTCTCTGCATGAGTTCCTTTATGAATAGGACCAAGTAGCACTTGCTTCATTTATTTATTTATTTTTATTGAAGTATAGTTGATTTACAGTGTTGTGTTAGTTTCAGGTGTACAGCACAGTGATTCAGTTATATATAACATATATATATACTTTTTCAGATTCTTTTCCCTTATAAATTATTACAGAATATTAACTGTAGTTCTCTCTGCTATACTGTAGGTCCTTGTTGGTTATCTGTTTTATATACAGCAGTGTGTATGTTAATCCCAAACTCCTAACTTGTCCCTTCCCCCCAACCCCCTTTCCCCTTTGGTAACCGTAAGTTTGTTTTCTATGTCTGTGGGTCTATTTCTGTTTTGTATATAAGTTCATTTGTATCTTTTTTTTTAAGATATAAGCGATATCACATGACATTTGTCTTTCTCTGTCTGGCTTTACCTCACTTAGTCTGATTAATCTCTAGGTCCATCTATGTTGCAAGCAGCGCTTGCTTTAAAACTTGAAGTCCAACTTTATTCCTTTACCTATTCTCCCACCTTCTTTATTCACCCCTCCCCCAGCCTCCTTTAAGCTCTCTAAAGTGGAATGCAGCTTTCTCAATCAACAAGGCTCATGAATAGTCCTAATTAACTTTGTCCTTGTCTCCTTTGATGTATTGACATATTTTAAAAAAACCAGAATCCACCGTGCCCCCTTCCCCAAATCTATGTCTGGTAGTACCAGTCTGCTGGGAAGGGAACTGCCTAGAAAGGCTGCCGGTGAAGGGGCCTGGGAGACTTAGCAGCCTTTTGCAGACGCGAATGTCCCGTGCAGTGCTAGATGAGACTAGCTCTTCCCCAGGAGGGCTGGGCATCATCTGTTGACCACTTCAGTCTCCCCATCTTCAAGTGCAGTGGTTCCTGGAAACGGTTGGAAATTGCCATATTAAACCCACCCTGCAGAAGTCTGGTTTCTAATTTTACTGTATTCCAGGTTTTAGAACAAAGATCCGAGAGAACTTGTCCAATTCATGTTTATGCTTTCCTTCAGTGCGCCTACTGGGTGCCCAAACCTGCTCCAGGTAGCAGGGCCCCACCAGTGAATGAGGCAGACGCCTGATTCTGCCCTCCCGTAGCCTCTGGTCCACTGGCTGCTCAACACGAGGCCTTTGGAATTGTAATAATCATGTATGTGTTCACTCTGGTTAACTCGTAAGTACTGTTTTCTTAATGCCAGAGAACCAAATCCCCCAAGCTCTGCAGTTTATTGAGTCCGGATGAGGGTGTGTGTGTGTGTGTGTGTGTGTGTGTGTGTGTGTGTGTAACATTATTCTTTGTTTTGACTTAATTAACAGTTTTAGAAATAACAAATCTAGAGCACAAGTCACACTGTCTGCGGTGATTATCTGGGGCCTCAGCTGTAAACAGCAGCCTGCCACCATGGCACACTGCTACAGAGTGTTTTGACAGAGAGACTTGGTTTAAAACGAAAACACGGTAGAAGCCTATTAATTAAGAAGTTTTGCTAATGCTGGACTAGGCTGAAGTTTGTGTCGCAGGCCTTTTCTCCCCATAAATGTGGTCAGAGAAAAATTAGTCATAAACAAACTTTGGGGAGTCATTTTGGAGGTAGGAGTCAACAGACCGGAGGAGGTTCTAGAGTTAAGCTCTGTTTCTAATTAGCTGTGTCACCTGGGCCGATTCACTTACCATCTCTGAGCCTCAGATGTTCTCAACTGGAAAATGGGCTAAATAAGCTCTATCAGAGGATCTTTCTAACTCTAAAGTGGTTTTCACGCAGGCATTTTAGAAGCTCCCTTTTGCATGCATCCGGTTGATCGCTGAATCACAGATCTTTCTTAATGATGCATATCCTAAGGCCCTATGAATTCCTATAGTTGAAAGTAATAAAACTATAATTCAGCCTTTAATTTTGGTTATTTTCCCCCTCTGCCCTCCTTGACTCTCCCTCACCCTGTGAGTCTAAATCAGTGAAATATAACTATAAAAGGAATATAAAAATAACTGAATAGGAGGGTAACGAAGTGAAGGCTGTGTGCCTTGAGATGCAGTGAGCAATTTTTCTTCTTTTGTTGCTATTTTTGGCTATTCTCAGAGCAGGAAGTTTACTTAAACTAATGACCACAATTGCCTAAAAATGGTTAAATGTGAGAGGTAGGCATTATAGAGGATACCTGTGGAAAATGTTTGCTCATATGTCAGGGTTTACCCAGGAAGCTTCCTTTATTTATTTTCAAGCATCTATATAAAGAAAGGCTGTACTCGATTGTGTAAGCGTGCGCCTCTTGTGGGGCGGCGTGGAGGTTACAAGCTGAAACCCCAGCTAGGAAATGAAAAGTGAGTTTCCCCCGAAATAGTACTTTTTCTGTATCACATGGCTCTCCCTGATTACATCTGGCAAGTTTTTCTCCTGACAGCTTTGCTGGGAGTTAGGACTAGGGGGTTGTTTAAGAAACCCTGGGTCAAGGTTTGCCTTTGAAACCTACAGCGTTATCAGTCTGGTGGCTTTCCCTGCTAACTCTTGCATCACAGACCGCCAGGCCAAGTTGTAGCTCTGAGGTGTCACCGTTTTGTTTTGTTCTTTTTCCTTTGAGACTGGACTTTTGAAAATAGTAATGCTTTTTGGGTGTGTGTTTTCTAAAGGTCTGTTTTTACGCTGTCACAGCTCAAAAATGCCAAAAGGCATTTTTTCCTTAAAAAATCACCTCTGGGCTAAGCCCAAATGTGGAGTAATGGACCCAGAAAGGACTTTTTGAGTAGTTACAAGTGGCTGAAAGCAGGCACTGGTGATGGAAGTTGGGTTTTTTCCTTTTGCTTCAAATGTGCCCCATTGTAAACTTTCTTGCATCCTCATGGAATTCAGTCTTGAGGTGAGCCTTATTTCTCTGTGTGCCTGGAAGGGCAGGGTGAGTGAGCTTGTTTTGCTACCTCTTTAAACGTTTTGTGCAGCCATTTATCTCTACCCAAAGAGACTCTTAAAATATTGCTTGGGGAACAGGAGTGGGGGGTGTGGGTGGGCTGGAAGAGCAGAGTCGTCAAGGGAGAACAAAGGGCCCTGGAGTCTGACAGACCGGAGTTTGAGTTGGCCAGTTACTGGCTATGTGACAGCCTTGGGGACATCTGCTTCTATTGATTAAGCTCCATTTGCCTCATCTGTATAATGGGCATGGGCCCACTTACCTCCTGTAAGTCAACGCAAATGAGATAAGAGAGAGCAAGTACTTGACTGATACTTGTGGCTCACAGCACATAGTAGGTGCTTAGTAAACACTCATTTTTCCCTTTCAAGGGGGAAATCTGACTGATGGTGTCAGTAGATTCCAGTAAGGGCCCCACCCCCCACCCCCGACACACTTGTTCTCAGGGCTCGCTGTTCGGAGAACATTGGTTGATGTAGTGAGAGGACCTTCCTCTAGCAGGTGCGCACCAAGCGGCCACAGCCACACCACCTGTTGGTTTATGGCTTGGAAGGCTATCGAAAGAGAATTCATATTCTTCGGTGGTTCTCCCCTTCTCCATCATCATTTTAAAAATTGTTTGGCTGACTAAAAATAATAGTATTGAAAATAAACTTTGATGAATCAGTGCTCCTGGGGTGGGGGGTATAAGATCCTGAAGAAGAAACACCGTGACTCACAGGCTTGTCACCGATAGCCTGCCCTTCCGTGTGTGGAAGTGCATAATGTTTATTGTTGCTGGTGTGTTTCTGAGGCCTGGTTGGAAAGCAGTTTCAGCTCCAAGTACCACCTCACCAGTTGGCTTGGTTGTCAGGTGAGATTGTTCGGTGCCAGAAGCTCACAGCTCCAAAATAACCCAGATGTGGATGTCGGTACCGTGGGCTGCTCCTCGAGGTGGGCCAGAGGGCACTCACACTTAGTAGGCCATGCTTCGGACATCCTTCTGGATGTGGTCCTTTCCATGGGGCAGAGCTGCAGGGCCCGGAGATGGCCCACGTAGAGTCTGCACTTCCTCCTTCCAGACTGTATGCTGGGTCCCGACCCTTCAGTTCCCTGCCCACATGGTCTCAAGCCTGCTTGCAGGTCCATCTGCCTAAGGAAGGGCAGACTGCATCGGCCGTGGACCGTGTGTGCACCCGTGGGCCCCAGGCTGACAAAGTGGGCAGGGCCGGGAGATGGAGGGATTGGATGGAATTCAGACTTGGGGTGTCTGTATGGGTGTACATGAAGCCCTTCTAAGTGTGGGGTGATGCTGGGGGTGGCCAGCTCTCCCTGAGTGTCCGCATCCCACTGTAAAACCGAGGGGTCAGAGAACTCTGAATTCAAATGTGGCCTCCCAGGTTGTATCAAGGTATTTGTCAATATGATAGAACATATTCTATTATCAGTCTGTTATCTTGATTTCTGTCTTCTAAATTTAAATAGGACATATCCTATGTGGGCCTTCATAGGTCCTCTTGCTCTGGGACCCATTGATGGTGAGGCAGGCCTGTTTTTAGCACCCTCCTCTCAGTTATGTAGCCACAACTGGGGCCCCGCTCAGGTGGCACCATTTTATGGGCAGGATTGTGGGTACTTCTATAGGGATTGATTTCCCTCACCTTGAACCCAGATCAGAGTGAATTAAATGCAGATCAGGGAGAAGGTGATACGTATGGCAGCTGCCCATCTGAAAGGTGGAGCAAAGAGCCCAACCACTGTAGTGCGTTTGGTTGTTGGATCTATTTATTGGGCACTGACTTTGTGCTGGGCCTCAGGAGATACAGAGATGCAGAGATAAAGTCCTGTCACCGAACTGCACAGAGGCAAAAAGGGACACGGTGACCACAGTTACGGTGGGCTCATGGGAAAGACAGTCTAGCAAAGGCTGAACAAAGAGGTATCTGGGAGCCCAGAGAAAGAGCAGCTCTTTTCTGGAGAAGACTTCACAGAAGAAGTGATGCTCCAGCGGGACTTTGAAGGGTGGATAAGAGTGTGGGAGTGAGGGGAAGGCTGCATGGAGCACTGGCCAGACAGAGGGTGGAAGGGCCTGGTGTGTGGGGCAGGGTGGCCAGAACGTGGAAGAGGGAGTGGCCAGAGAGGGTCGGGAGAAGGATGTTGCCAAGGGCTTCAGTTGGCCAGACTTGGCGTTTGGACCTTGCTCCCAGGAGCACCCAGGAGATTTTTAAGTTAGGGGAGTGGCGTGGCTGAAGCCACCATTCTATTCGCATTCCTCCCCCACCCCGAGGCTGGTAAGAGCAAGTTTTCTGCCGGAGTTATCCGGGTCAGAGTCATAATCCCTTACACCACCATGTGGACAGCTTTAGGCTATGTCTGGACCAGGGTGAAAATAGTGTTTTGTTGGCCGTCAGGAGAGAAGACAAGTTGTACAGCCAGGAGGGCTGGGGGAGCCCAAGTGTTCAGGTAATTAGCCAGTGAGTCATGCCAGCCTCTTGACATGGATTCCTTGGGAAATGAAGCAGGGTGTCGCTGGGCTCCATACAGAGGCCTCAACATCAGAACCTGGCCCCTCCCTGTGCCTGGTGCGGTGTCTTTGTGTAGAATATCTCTGGTCAGTGTTTTAAGTGTCTTCACTGATGATCGCCTAGGCCAGGCTTTCCAATTCCAGACCACACTGCAATCAGCAAAAATACCTAAATTCTCTACTGCAGACTCATCGAATGCTATCATGTATTAAAAACAGATCATATTCCTTAATAAGAAAGTAAAATAGTTTAAGTTCATATATTTTATCACTGAGAGCAAGCAGAAATTTTGGTGACCACTGAGAGATTGCATACAATTTACCTCATCTGTTTAGAGTCAGCTTTCTTTTGTTGTTCATTGAAGTTTATAGGTTTTTAGAAGATAAAAGTTTTGTGTCCACAGACTGATTTTAGTTCATGGACCATTTTTGAGAACCCTGATAGAGGCCTGCTGCTGAAGGGGCAGCCTACTGCAGTGGAGCATTCTGGGCTTACATTCAGAAGACCCAAGTTCGGATCCCTGCTCTCCCCTTTCCTGCTTTGGTGACCATAGACCAGTCACCTGATTTCTTTGAGCCTCCCTTTCCTCAGCAGTACAATGGGGAAAACCTTGCCTCCCTTGGTGGGATGATTGCAGTTGTTTATTTAGATGAGCTATGCATTAAAAGCTCTTTGCAGACTGTAAAATATTATGCAGTGTCACTCATTATTTCTTTATGACGCACAGCTCTATAGTATTGCTAAAAGCCCTTCCTGACGGAGATGGAGTTAAGGCCCCCAAGTTCACACCCAGATTTGCACCGCCACCTTAGAGAAAATCATTAATGATGCTCAAATTCAATAGGAATGTGAACTCAGGGCGTGTGTGCTGCAGGGTCTGGTTCCAAAAGCTTAGGTGAGTTGGTGCTCGTGGCCTTGTCTGAGGATTTGGGTCAGCTGTGCTGACCTGTGGCTGATCGCCTGAGCCCTCTCACCTGGGAGTGATCCTGGCACATGCAGCGTGGACTGGGTGCTGACTATATGCCAGACACCAAGGTGGGCCATTGATCAGCTGGTTGGTCATCTTTACCCATCTTCTGGGAAGGGTGAGTAATCCATGTTTATAGAAGAGGAAGCAGGGGCTTCCCTGGTGGCGCAGTGGTTAAGAATCCGCCTGCCAATGCAGGGGACGCGGGTTCGAGCCCTGGTCTGGGAAGATCCTATGTGCCGCGGAGCAACTAAGCCCGGGCGCCACAACTACTGAGCCTGCGCTCTAGAGCCCGCGAGCCACAACTACTGAAGCCCGCACGCCTAGAGTCCGTGCTCTGCAGTGAGAGAAGCCACCGCAATGAGAAGCCCGTGCACCGCGACGAAGAGTAGCCTCCACTCGCCGCAACTAGAGAAAGCCTGTGTACAGCAACAAAGACCCAACACAGCTATAAATAAATAAATAAAAACGGCTTGGAGTTAAAATGCAAAGAAAAAAAGAGGAGGCTGAGGCTTTGAGGGGTCAGCGGCAGAACAGGAATCTGAATTCAGGTCTGGTTCCTGGCACCCACTTGCCTGCCCCAAGGCTCCCCAAGAATGGGCCGCTGTTCTCATCCTCACAACAAAATCCATGAACTTGCTCAGGAAAGTTGCTGTAGGTCTCATGATAAGAGATGGAGCTGGATTTGCCTCTGAAGCTTTGCCCCTTCTGGAATCAGGGGTGACTATGTAATTTATTAAACAAACCAGGACACTTCTAAGAGTGTAAAAGGGCAGTGCTGTCATTAGTGATGGCCAGAAAATGGGCATCAACCTGGACTGTCCAGGCAAACCTGGATAAGTAGTCATTCTAAGTCACCCTGCCTCTGTGCCAGTGATCATGATACCTGACCAAGGAAACTGGGAGGATTACATCAGCAGCTTTCTCTGCCACTGCTAAAGTGTCAGGGACTGTCTGGATTATTTACTGCTATTCCGAGTGAGGGGACTTGCCTAAGATTATTCAGCAAGTTGGCAACGTAATTTAAAACTGGGTGAGACCTTAGAGGTAATCGAAAATAGTCAAGTTAGCACCCGAGCTTACTTAGCTGCAGTAGGAGTTGGGGAACCTTTGGCTCTGCTGATGGCCACTCTGAAGGGAAGGGGGAGAAGTGGGAGGTGGAGGGGGGGACGTGAGGGTGGCAGTGAGGGGGGTGGTAGGGTGTTCACCTGGCTCTAGAACATCTGCATCCTCATCAGGCCATGTCCCTTCGGAACCCAGGAGATGCCCCTCGGTGCAGTGCAGCTGAGATGGGATTTCATGTCCAGGAGCAGAGTCTTCTTCTGTGAGCTGACCTCTCCTGCCCCCCTGCTCCATTTTCGCTGAGGCCTCAAAGATATTACTGGCTGGGAGCTGGTGGGGGTGCAGTGGATAAACCTTCTGCTGAAGAGTGTTGGAAGGCATTGAGGAAGGAATTAAAAATAACAGCAAGCATGCCTTTTTTCTCTCTTTGATGCTGGTAAATGCATGGAATGTGCCAGGGTATGTGGCCCTAAATAACCCCCTCTGTCAGTGGGACTCCGTAGAGAACATGGAAAGGCTTTGCACTGCCCTGCCCCAAGTTCATGGGACTGGTTTCTGAGATCGTCCAAGCCTCATGCTTCCTCTCTTGCCCCAAATAATCTGTTGGAAATCTGGAGAGGGACTTGAGTTCTCTATACTCTGCAACCAAACTGTTTGCCGTGGGCGAGGCCCTGTCTGATGAACTCCAAGGAGAGCAGCTGGAGTGACAAAGAAGACTGGTTACAGGCTGAGAAAAGTGAAGTGTTAAATTCAAACCAAACTTGGCACTTGCTTGGAGAACTTCAGCTGATACGGCTCTAGTCGTCATCCTTTGTGGCTGTGCTGTGTCTTATAAATAGAACAAGATGCATTTCCTTTTTTTTTTTTTTTAACCCCAGAGACACAAGGAGGCATGTGTGTGGGTTAGTATGGGCAGGGAATATTAATTATTTATGTTCCAGTTCATCGGAGAGTCAGCGTGGGAACTGGCCCCCGGGCTTCATGGAGATGACTAGGCCATCTTGTGGGTGAGGCTGGACTGTGCTTTTGTATCTTTGAGTTCCAGCTCTCCTCACCATTGCCACCCTCTCCTACTTAGTGGCGGCCCTCGGTTTCTCACACCTGGATACTGCAGTAAGCCCGTTCGCTCCTTCCCTCTCTGATCCATCCCATACTCTGGATCAGGGGCCAGACTCACTGTATTAGGATGCTTTGGGCTACAAGTAACCTGAAACCCAACTAACATCTTCACCAGTGTGAGGGCTTATTATCTCCCCTAAGAAGTCTGGAGGCAGGGAGGTTTCGGGCACCAGCAAGGACTTGGGAGCCTTCCATCTTTCTGCCCTGCCATCTTCAGCGCTCACGATCCAGTGACGGCCACAGCTGCTCCAAGAGTTACTGTCTCTACACGGTTGCATCTAGCGGCAGAAAAGGCTGCTTCTCCTTGGGGGGTGTCTTAATCCAGGAAGGAAATCTTTCCCAGAAGCCTCCTGGTATCTCGCCAGTATTTTGTCACATGCAGTCACCGCAGAAATAATGGATTGTAATAAGCCTTTTGATGTCAGAGATCCAGGCTATTTCTTTGGCTCATCAGTACCTGCTAGGCACTTAGTAAATGTCAATTAATACTTGTTGATTACTGTTTTCCTTCTTCTCTGAGTAGACTCCTGAATACTTATCTGATGTCTTGCTGATTTCAGAGGTTATGTTGGTAAACCAATCAGGGACCAGATCTTGCCCTCAGGGAGCTTACAGTCAAGATGGAGAGACCATTATTTGTGTTCAGAATATCCAACCATGTGGGTTGTAGCAGTCTGCTGTGGGGCAGCTTAGGAACAGGTGTGAAATTGGGGCTCAGGGGGACAAATGGAAGTGAGACTCACCGAAGGGGACCATCAGGGCCTCTGAACGCTGTGCCTGAGGACGACACATTTTCCAACCTAAGCAAGGTCTTTCAAGAAGTTCGGATTTCTGTCTCTACCCCACTACCAGTCTTGTTTTCCTGTTGACAAAATGAAGGTTAAAAATTTGCCCTTGAGTATGGAGTGGGGGCAGGTACAGAGCTAAGCTCCTCCTGCCCCCAGGGGAAAATTTCTAAAGGTTCTTGCGGTATTTTAGCTTCGAAACCCTGTGAAATTGAATTGCATGTTTAGCGTCTGTGTGTCTCACTGGCTTTGAAGCTGCTGGAAACTTTCTCTGAAAGCATATAGATGAAGAAATAAGAATTCTATAAATGTTTGGTGGTTAAAAACAAACTGCTGGCCAGTTTATAGAATTTTGGGGTCATTTTCTGATGGAACGTTCTGCAGACACGGAATACCCTGGAGTCTTCCTGTCACAGTCAGCTAACAACTGACTTCAGGTCTGCAAATGCTTTTTCATTCCAATTCAGAGAAAACAGAGCCTGTCCCAGGGCCTCATGGGCCCTTATTTTCCTATTGATCTAGGAGCTGGGCTAACTCAGGACCCCCCCCCCCACCAACATCTCAAAGCTAATTAAAGATGTTTGTTTCAGGTTTGCCTGTTTTTCTTGCTTGATTGAAAAAGTTGCAGTTTTGGCTTTTCTTATTAAAAAAAAAAAGGCTCTATCTCTACAGCTGATCCAGGAGGTGGGAGTCGGGGGATTGCACACTTCAGCGCACATGTGAAGTGTTGCCCTCTTGCCCTCTGCACGAGGCCCTCACAGAGTGGCATCTCTGAGCACAGGGCCGGGCACCAAAGCAGCTACTTTCCTTGAAAATTCTTGAGTCTCCAGGAGGAGAGACCAGGTGAGCCTGGGCGTGAAACCCAATGAAGTGGTTCCAGGGTGAGGCTGGTTCTGTTTGACCAGCTTGAGTTCTGAAGTTAATGGTCCAAGGTCCCCACTCAGAGGGAGAGTTAGTATGTGGGGAGATGGAGGCCCTGACAGCTATTCCAGGGTGTCCCCCGACCCTTTGTTTAACTGCGGCTGTGGACCAGTGGTCTCAGATGTTTACCGTCACCTGTTTATAAGAGGGAAGTGTGGTCATATTTCTATCTCTCTTGTGGGCTGCACGGTTGCCTTACTGGGGCTTATGTGGGAAGTGGTTACCGTTCAGAGAAGGGTGAAATACCAGTACTCACAAAGGGACTTTGATCCGACAATCTTTTTGAGTGTCACTTTTTGACCACTGTGTTTTTTTATTTTTATTTTTTGTCTATCAGCCTTAACTTCAGTGACGAGAAAATCAAACCACATGCTGGACCTCGTTCTACCCAGCTGGGTATCCCAGTTCAGAATTGCAGCTCAAAGTGCTTCTCCTCTCTCTGGGTTTCACTGGGGGGTTGACTTCCAGATCTGTAGTTCTGCCCAGCTAGAGACCCTCAGCTTCAGCTGTTCTCTGGGCGTCCACATCTGAACATCCCAGCAATGCCTGGAATCGAACATGGGCCATTTCTTTCTATCCTCCTTACACGACCGACACTAGTCTTCATCTTCATCATTATCGGAGCCCCCAGGGTCAGTGAAGCGTTGAATCAGTCAGAGAACAGACACACGTGAACACGAAGGAACCTTGGCATCCCGTTTCTCTGATGAGGCTGAGAGCCCTTGGCCACTCTTTGGTGGAGCTTGGCTTTCTGACTCCAGGAAGGTCAGCTTGGCTTCTCTGGGTATTGGTCTTTGCATCTAGAAAATGACAAGCTCCAAGAGAGAACCTCAGAGGTCTGTATCGGCTCTAATACTTCACGACACCTTTCTGCCCTCTCTTCCTTGGCTTCTGGGTTTTCACTCTTTTCTCGACGCATGTATTTTCCTGGGAGGCAAGTGTAATTTTTCATCTGCTGCTCTACCTTCAGAGGCAGCCCATTCCTTATTTAATTCTATTATAGTCACGGTTTAACTCACCAGGTACTTACGGAGCATCTTCAGTTGTCATTGGTGGTGGCAGTACCGCCAGATACCGTGGTCCAGGAGGTGTGAATGGCCTGTGGATTTGGACAGTCATACCTACTCCTGCTGCCTGGAGCCACCAGGCTTCTATTCCCTATTCCCGGGCTAGGGGAAATCAGCCTTCAGGCAAAGAGGAATTCTCATTTAGCCCAAAGCACAGGCTTCCTGTGCTTCTGGGACCAGCTGCATTGCGGCCGAGGTGCTGTAAAAATACAGGAAGGCAGGGAAACGTGTTCACAGGTTGGTTAGAGATTTTGAAAGCAGCAATCAACTCTCTCTTATCCACAAGAAACCAGAATCCACTGCTGGCTTTCGGGCTCTCACACCCGCCACTCGACAGAGTGCTCTTTCAAAACTGGGGTAGACTCATTTTGCTAATGGCTTTTTCCATGAACCCCAGCCAGCCAGCAAGTATATTCTTTGAGGATTATGATTTGACCAGCACGCTCAGGAATCTTTAAAGAGAAGAACCATCTTTATCCTCAGCTGTTTTAAGGCCAGTCAGGAGACAGAGCCTTCTAGAGATGAAGTAATGAGAGGCTGGCCACTGAAAGTACACAAGAAGTAAACAGTGGCCATTCCCGTGACTCTACTTTTTTTGGGAGTCTGTCACCCCAGGGGCTCCTGGGTGATGCGCAGGAGAGAGAACCAGAGGTGGAAGACCCCGTCTCTAGGCCTGCCCCATTGTGAACCAGCTTCGTGACCTTGGGTGAGTCACTTTGCTACCCCGGCCCCTGGTTTCCTCCTTGACAAACCAGAGGCGTTGGCTTAGCAGGATTTTAATGTTTCTGCACCTTAAACATTCTAATTCTGGAGCTTGCATTCAAAGAAAGGACCGACTCTGTTAACTCATTCGGATAGTTTCAGGATTACTGTACAATTGCTCTGGGGGCTGGAGATTGGGGCCCGCAGTTGAAGACAGGATGGAAAGAGCTCTGAGGTGCGGGGTAAGCCGTGGCAGCTGGAACTCCTGCTTCCTAATGACCACATTTGGTGGTCGGGCTCACCATGGAAGTTACTTGTAAAAATTCTGATACCCAGACCACACCTGAGACCAATTCAGAATTTCTACAGGCGGGGCCTGGGAATCAGTATTTTTAAAGTTATCCAGGTGATTCTGGGGTGTGGCCAGCATTGAGAATCAACAGCCCTAGATCTTAAGTAAAGCTGTGGTTCAGTGTTCTGGGCATCTCTTTTAGGGGAAAAGTGATAGTGGTTGGTTTAAAAAAAAAAAAAAAAAGCACAGTACACAGAGAAAAAAAGTTCTAGATTTGAGAAGCATGTTGATTTGGTAATCACAGCTGTTGATGGTGAGTAGTTGCCCTGAGATTTGGATCCCCAGTTTTCTTTCTCTGGGTCAGTGGTTTCTCAAACATCTCTGAAGGAGTAGAACCATCTGTAGTTGGTTATTTCTGCTTGGGAAACTCAAGAGTACTAAGTGGGGGGGGTGGAGCCAGGGCAGGGGCGGAGCAGGAGTGGATTAAACAGACCGTAACACGCAGCCACGCATAACACGCAGCCACGCCTTTTTCATGAAGCCAAGTCAGAGGCCCCAGCCAGCGCTGGCATACCTTAGTGTCAGATCCTTGGCGATGCCCCGGTGGATGCGAGGGGCTGTGAAAGTATGTGCTATGCCGTTTCCTGTGCCTTGGTGAGTGTCCCTGCCCTCGGTTGAGAGGATCCTACCACCCTCATCAGCCATAGCATCGAAACACTTCCGTTTATGCCCAGTTAGTAGTTCATGCTTCCCTGCGGGGACTCCATCCCTACAGCCAAATGCAATCTGAGGGGACACAGCTGTCCAGAGTAAACATTCATGGGAAAGGACAGCTCAATTCTAGTATCTTTTCAGGCAGAGGGGAGGGTATATCGTGATGGTGGTGGGATTGTGAAGGTGACTGCTTAATGGGTGTGAAATGAGCTTCAGGTATTGATTAGCCCCGAAGGGCCTCGTGTATGGGGAGCAGGGTCGAGGAGCTTTTACAGTGACAGGGTTTGAGATGTGGGTGTAGACACAGATGCCAGATGGAGGTTGTTATTTCTCAGCCGAATGAGGAATCCGTCAGTCACTAAATGTTTATGAAGCAAGGCACTCAGAGAAATGGCAGATACGACCTCTGCCCTCAGAGAGCTTACAGTCTGACTTGGGGTTTGAATACACAAGTGTGGGATAGTATGAAGGTCTTCTGTGCTGTGGGCACATGGTGAGTACCCAGGGGTTCGGAAGGAGGGGCCATGGAATGGGTGGGACGGGACAAATGCATCAAGGGATGTGGACCTGAGCTAGTGAAAGGGAGACACATGGGCCCCATTAGTGAAGTGTGCCTGTCTCCTCACTCCTAACACGATGTTGATTATCTTTGGGGAGCAGCCCCGAGGGGCACCCCATTGCTAGTAGGAGCGACTTTATGTTCTTGGCTCCCATCAAAATTCTCTGCTTTCAGGAGTCGATTTTCCTCTAGCTTTTTCCTTCTCCTGTGAGGGGTGGTCTCTGCCAACCCTCTGCTTTGATGATTACCATCTGCCCACCTTAATTTCCTGCGTAGTTTCAGCTCGAAAGCCTTTTCTCTCTGGACCCAGAAATATCATGTAAGATGATTGTTCTTGGTTCCAGTAGCCACCTGGCACCCTCTCAGCGGTGGCTGCATTTCAGGTATGCATGGGAATGATTATCTGTGCATCAGCGAACTCCAGTTTGTCCTGTGAGCGAGTTGTGTGATCATTGGTAAATGCAGGACTGGCTTTGTTAGGCCCTGACTGTGGCCAAGGCTATTATTTCTCTGTGGGTAATTATTTCAGGCTTCACGGTCACAAGCTGAGCATAATCAAGGGCAGATAAGAAAGCCATATATAGAGCAAAGTACATATTTCTCGAGGTGGGCGGCAGAGGCCTCATATATATGTGTGTGTTGGTGTATGTGTGTTTAAAAAAAGACCTATATTTTCTGGGCAGTGGAACTTAAGTTTCCAGTAAACATCTCTTCCCTTTTTACTTTACCTTTTAATTTGGTGTTTATGGTCTCTGTGCTTTGAAATTGTTTTGCTGTGCTGCCAGCTCTGCCTGAAAAGGGGGGGGCGGGGAGAGAGCCAGGCCCTTGGGAAGCCATGGTTTCGATCAGAGTTCTTAGAGCTCCTCTGGCCCAGCTGATTGACGGCTCAGCGGTGATTGCTGGAGCTCATCTAGAAGAATAAAAACAGACAGCTGGAGTTCGAGGTCGGAGGGGATATGCATTGATTCGTTTCTCCCCTGTTATTGCCTTTATTGCGGGAGGCATCATCTATATGTAATTCTGGTCTGGGGTTTGTTTTCTCTGTTCCCCATTTGCCCACATTGATGCTTCTGCTCTGGAAATCAGAAGTGCCCAGAGCTCCAGACCTGGAACTAATTCTCTGAGACTGTGGCTTGGAGGCTGGGCACACACGAGGCTCAGCTGTTGCTAAGTGAGAACAGCCTCGCCCGGTAGGCTTGCTGGATCCCTCCCCCTTTACCTGTCGGCGGGGGTGGAAGGCAGAGGGGCAGGCAGGGGCTGGGGAAGCCCACTGCGGAAACAGGTGGGTGGAGACCAGGTGAAATGCATCGGTGAGGGTGAACGTCCGTGGAGGAGCGGAGAGCAGGCAGAGCTGGGGAGAAAACCCACAAGAGCAGCAGAGCTGTCGGGCTGCATCGCGGGGGCAGGCTCGAATGAAGGAAACACAGGCGGTGTTTTGCTGCTTTTTCACACCTTCTAGTTGGGCGCAGCTAGGAAGGCTGTTTCAGAATCCCCCTCGATGAACTGAGGGAGCAGCTCCCGCAGCGGTTCACACCTGGCGTCCGTCAGCACCTGGGAGCACGCCGTGTGGACAGGGCTGCTCAGACCTCTGTCGGGGTGACCTTTTCTCCGGACAGAGAGAGCCCAGTGAACCGAGAAGGGCAGGCCCTTCCTCAGGGACGCTCGGCACCTGGCCACGCAGAGCTCCCAGGAGACCCCAGGAGAGCATTTGACACACAGCAAACAGTCTTGAGTGTGAGCACAGCCGACAGCTTTCTCTTGCCAAGGTAGGCTTTTTTTTTTTTTTTGGCTGGGGGAATTGGCTGCTTTTGTTTTGCTTCTGTATTTCTGAAGACACCAGATTAGGAGCCCCCAGAGAGGTGAGAGAGACACCCTGAAAACCACACACGCCTTCCGGTCAGCTCTGCCTGCCTGACGACCATTGCTCCCTGGCTGCTGTTTCAATGCACTGTCCTTTCCCCCACTTTCTTCTCCCTCTGAGCCTCTTGGTGATTCTGAATAGCAGGGAAAGCAGCCAAGTGTCCTCCTGTCTGTGACCTTCATCTGCCCCCTCCTGTGGGCGGGGTGGGGAGGGGATGTGGAGCATACTTGAGGGTTTGCAGAGCGCTTTCCCATGGTCCTATCTTCACAGCAGCCCTGGGAGAGGCAGGGAAGTGGTCTCACCCCTATCGCGTAGGTGACGGGGACAGTCTCTGTGTTAGTGGAGAAGCAGGGACAGAGGCCCTTCCACCAGTTCTTCGGCGGGGTCGTTCTTTTACTGCACCGAGTGGCCTCAAAAATAAAGGCACGAGGTGTGTGTGCTCGCGAGGGTTCTCGGTGTATCCCTCCGATGATACCAGACTCTTTTCCAACCGCTGTCACTGGGAAGGGGAGACACCACCGTGACCTTTTATGTACTGTATTTTACAGTTTACAAAGTGCTGTCACCTACCTGATTTTATATCATCTCTGTGACAATCTCTGGAAGTAGATGCTAGTCCAGACTAGCATAGGGAGCCCTGGAGATGCTCAGTGACTCAGCCCAAGGCCCCCAGCTGGTCGGCGGCCCCGTGGGAAGGGGGTAGCACCAAGCTGGATGGGGAAGTGAGAGTCCAGTGGAGCAGGGGGTGGTGAAACCAGCAGTTGGAGGCGTTGAGTTTTGCTGTTCTTGCCTCCGAAGCCGCACAGGGACATGGTTCCTGACCTGACCCTCCCATGGAGGGCTTGACTGTGGATGCCCTGCCTTGAGTGGAAGCCTGGACCCCCAAGTGTAAGGCGGAGGCACAGCCAGGCCGAGTGAAGGGCCACCCCGAGGGAGTGGGGACAGGCTGCTTGGGAGTGGCCGGAATCGGGGTCCATCCTGCTCGGCTCACACAACCGCGAGGCCGACTTGGCAGGGCGTGTGCAAGGAAGACGGTACTTCAGAGCAGGGCGCCTCTCCTGGGGTAGTAGGAAGACCTGGAGTCTGACAGATTTTGCTGAAAAATCCCAACTCTGCGACTTAGTAGCTGTGGGCTCTGGGGACACTTGCAACACTTGGGACCTCAGCTTGAGGGTACTCACTCCTTCAGAAGCATGGGGTCCCTGCCACAGTCTGGGTCATACACAGTAGGTACTCCCTGGGTCAGAAGTGACTTGATAGGTTATCTAGTCCAACCCCTTCAACAGATGGAAACTGAGGCCCTGAGAGGAACAAGGACTTGCCCAAGGTCACAGTGAATGTGCGGCAAAGCTAGAGTTCGAGCAGGTCTCTTGATCCCCCTGCCTGGGTGTTTTGTTTACTTGTGCTTTGCCTGAATGAACCTGGGGTAGCTTTTGTTGTTAGTTCACACCCTGGCCAATAGCCCTGTCCCCGAGTAGTTAGTTTTCTTATGAAGTGGAGTCAGCCAGCACCCAGGGATGAAAGTGTAAGGCCTCTGATGTCAGGTTCTTAGGGAGAGGAGAACGGGTGGGAGGACGGGGCAGAGCGGTAAACACTTTTTGATGCTTGCCTGATGTGAACCATCCTGGTTTTCCAAGAATGCTCGATGGTAAGCATGGTTCTGACGCTGAAATGTTCCACTCAGAGTTTTGGAGAGTAAGACGTACATTTCTCGTAAAGCCCTTGATGCTTCTCTCTGCTGCATTCCCCACCCCCATTTCCCTAGGGCTTTAAATCATCTTTGGCTTGGGGTTGAAAGTAACCCATTACAGTGGTGAGCCTTGTGGTCCATTTTGTACAGTGTTGTCAGGCTAAAATATTATAAACAGACCACCAAACTGTGTCTGGTCCGAGGCCAAGAACCTCCTTCTCCACTTGAGCGTTTGATTATCTGCTACAGCGTTCAGCTTTGAGTTCAGTGCAGGAATCCAGCATAATTTCTTATATTGTTACCATCTGGTTTTGTGGAGTCTTGCTTTTGATTTTAATTGTGCCCTTTGGGAGAGAGAAACCCTACAAGTGGTGGGAAAATAAGATCCCCCTTCCTCACCCAGGCACCCCAGGCACACACACGTTGCTGCCAAGGTGCTTGGTGGATGTGGCTGAACAGAATCCTCTGAATTTCTGAGCGTCCCTCTTTCATTATTCCTGCTCTCCCAGCAGTCCCAGGGCCCTTGGCTACCTCAAAGAGATTGCTCAGATCGGTCCCAGGTCAGAGCCTGACCTGAGATGGAGCTGCCTCCGTGGTAGTGAGGGCTGAAGGTAGTTTGGGGTGTTGCCCAGTGTGACCCGCCCTGTCCAGAGACCAACATTGCGGTGATAACGTTATGTGACCTCTTTAACAAGTGAGTCACTTGCCCTCAGATAACCACCGGTACTTTCATGGGGAACTGCTAGTACCATTGTGGCCGTGGCCATGGTTTCTGCAAAAGAAGGTGTTTTTAGAAATGAAGGCACAGAGATTGGTCTCCTTAGATTTGTTGTCATGGACTCCTGGCTCCCCAACCTTTTCCTTATTAAGACTCACCTTGTTTTCTCTCCAACCACGTGCTTGGTACCAGTTTTAAATGTTAGTAATTGGGCTTCCCTGGTGGCGCAGTGGTTGAGAGTCCGCCTGCCGATGCAGGGGACATGGGTTCGTGCCCCGGTCCGGGAAGATCCCACATGCCGCGGAGCGACTGGGCCCGTGAGCCATGGCCGCTGCGCATGTGCGTCCGGAGCCTGTGCTCCGCAACGGGAGAGGCCACAACAGTGAGAGGCCCGCGTACCGCAAAAAAAAAAAAAAATACATATATATATATATTAGTAATTGATGATAAATAACACACTCTTCTCACATTCTTGGAAGACAACCTTCATTTTGTTACCTCTTTTAATTTTTCACATTACCTTCTAGAGTTGTCCGTTGGCATAAGCATTTTTGTGTAGCTGTAATCAGAGTATGTTAGTAAGTCTAAACAGGAAAGCAGGAACACCATCAAGTATTTACCACAAAGGGAATTTAATACAGGCCTTCGTTACACAGGTGATAAAGAAGCTGAGAAGCCAAACATGGAAAGGCGAGGTGACCCAGAGCTTAGTGGCAGGAGGTCACTGCTGCCTATGGGCTGGAGGGCCCAAGGGAAGAGGTGGTGTGACCGGAGCCCAGGGTCGGGGTCAGCGGTGGGCCTATGTAGAGCAGATGCAGCTGCTTCTATTAGAAATGCCCACCCAAGGCAGAAAGGGAGAGAGGGGAGAAATGCCCTGGCCGCTCCCTTCCTCCCACCTTCCACTCTCCCACAAGTTCCTGCTGTTGTCCAAACCCCCCTGACATGAGGCCTAGAAAGTCAGGAGTCAGCCCTGGGGATACAGAGCAGAGGACAGGAAGATGAGTAAGGGATTAGAGGACACACAGCACCTGGACCAGCCTAGGGTGCCAGCCTCCTGTTCTAACTTGACATTGTCATAAGCATCTCCTTGTATCTCCTCATGGTCTTAATTACACGTTATTTCAAGTAGATGTACCAGAGTTAACCATTGGGAGAGTGCTTAAATCGATGATAAATCAGCAGCTCTCAAATTGTGGTCCCCAACCAGCAAGTATCAACATCACCCAGGAACTTGTTAGAGTATCGGGCCTTACCCCAGACCTTCCCACTCAGAACCCCTGGGCGCATGGCCCAGAAGAAGTCTGTGTTTCCTCTGGAGAATGCTGACACACATTAAAATTTGAGAACCACTGTTACAGGTGATCCTGCACCTCACTAAAGGTGGGGACGGGATACTGAGGGTACTGTTGGTCAGGGGTCTTTATAGAGAGAAGTGTGGTGTGGAAGAAAAGGCCCAAGACTCCAGGGCTGTACACCTCTAAGGTCAAGCCTTCTCCCTGCCCTTAACTTCCCTGGGTGATTGTTTTCTATTTTGTTCAACAGCTAAAAATATCAGATCATACCAGTGGTGGTATTATGAGGATTAAATGAAATAAAATGGGCATGATCCCTATATGTTGGGTCTTCTGGAGCTTTGGGGAAGGAAATGTGGCAATAGCAGCCCACTTCTGGGCCATAGGAAATTGGCCCTGGTGCCAGTACCTGAGGGGTGTAGTCTGAAAGTCAATGATGAACACTTAGGAGGTTGAAAGTGAGCTTTAAGGCAATAGGAATCTTGGACTGAGGGTTCCATATCTGTAGTCAAGTTTCCCCTCCCCACCCCGTTTTTATTAGTGGTGCTGACCTGACTCTGTGATTGCCACTATCTTGTCACTCTTTCTTGTCTGGCCATTTGGTGCCGTGGAAAGGACCCTGATCTCAGGCCAGGACCCCTGGTTTCCCGTGCTGGCTGTGTCTTCTTGGGTGAGTCACTTATCTGAGCTGCACTTTTCATATTTGTAAAATGTCCCCGCTCACTGACCATGGTGCGGATCAGGTGGGATGATGGATGTGAAATCGGCCTTGAACTTTAGTGGACCCCTTGAATATAAAGCTTTAGGGTCCACACCTCCACCGGGGCCCTTTGCCAGCCTTGCCATCTCCATAAACCTCACTCTACTCCCAAAGCAGGAGGTGCTTCATCGAGCCAAGGCAGGCATCTGGGTGCATCCTTGTTCTAACAGTGACCTGTAGGAAGGCACCAGGCCAGGGACCTTCCACACATCTTTCTCGTTCAATCCTCCCAGCAACCTTACCGAGGAGGGAGTCTTACAAGAAGTTACCAAGGCCCAGATAGCTGAAGAGGAAGGATGTAAACGAACCCAGTCCTGAGGGGACAGACTGAGGCCCAGTTGGCCTCAGAGTCATCCACAGAGTTGCTGTTACTAAGAAGGGAAAGGGGAACTGGGTAAAGGTCCTGCTGACTTACGGTGATATATCAGGCCTGCAAGTATTGTGGATGCAATTGACAAGCCAGTTGGAGCCTGGCTCCCCGACAGAGACCCACGCAGCCAGTGTTCCCATCTTATTGCCTCTGGCAGCACCTGAGAGAAACCTCTTGGATCAGTGGGAGGACCAGCCAGCATCCTCCTGCAGACCTGGATGCCTTCCACATTTAATGGCTGAGGAAGCCGAGGCTTAGAGAAGTCAAATGGTTTACCTGAGGTCACCCAGGCCAGGAATCGGAGCCCAGATCGCATCCGTTCTGGTCCAGGGCTCTTTGCATGACCCCAAGTGCTTCCTAGATCCAGGCATGACCAGCACTTGGCAGTTTTCCATAAGCTTTCCCAGCCTCCCTCTGGGGGGTCCTCAGGGTAGGCAGTAGGTCTGCCTGAGGCGGCCGGCGTTGGGTGGTCTGCGGTGTGACAAGTCCAATGAATCAGCCTAAATCCGGGGGAGGTCAGAAGATGCGTCATCCCCCAGCCAGCAAACATTATCCGACCGTTTGGGTTGCAACTAGAAGTGACATCAGGATGGGATGTGAAGCCTCTGGGACGGGAGGACACGCTGCTTCCATTCATCCCACACTTGGGGGTCAGTGGGGGCCGTCTTCCCACCTATTAGCTCCTCCCAGGCAGGGCTGAGGGCGTCTACCTAGCCATCTCCTAAGGTGGATTCAGCACTAAATAATCTTATTGTGCAAGCTCTGCTCAGAATCGCTGCCCTGAGGAGAAGGCTGGGGCAGGGGCAGGGCAGGGTGTGTTAACATGGAACGGGCCTGCTCAGGCAGGTCCTAAGGACTCTAAAAACTGTGCTGGAGGCAGGGCCTGAGCTTTTAACTTAGGAAATACATGGTATTTCGAATATAGCCCGGATGATCTGAGGATCACAATTACCTGAGACCTGCCTTACAGGCATTTAGGGAAACAAATGGGGGCTGCGCGCTAACCTAGGTAAGGATGCTGCCCCACACCTTACACTGAGGTATCTCAGTGACGCCTTCGCGGTAATTCTTTATTTAAATCCTGGCAGGCTGCAACTGACTTAATGTTCCAGAACTTTTGGAGTCCGTCGCTCTCTTTTTTCTTTCCTTTCTTAGACTTCAGTGCACTTGAGTTTTAACCCAGCTCTGCTACCGGCCTCTGGGCGGACATCCGGGCCGCATGGAGGGGTGTCTAGAAAACTCTTCTATGTGTCTTCTCTACCCTCCACGGTACTCACAGAAAACTTCACTACTGATGCTTCCGATCAATGTGTGTGTGTGTGTGTGTGTGTGTTGGGCTGGGAGAAATGGTGATTTCCCCACACCCAGCAATGCTCATATTCTCAGGACACCAACTGGATATTAACAGTTTTAGTCAATTCTGGCACTCTCTACCTGCAGATAGCATCAGATCCCACAGGTAAGAGCTCAGTCCCACAAGCCTGCTGCCCTCCCCAACCCCCCCCCCC
>NW_020185332.1:149955-153027 GCF_003031525.2 Neophocaena asiaeorientalis asiaeorientalis | reverse complement strand
CCAACTTCAGATGCCAGTCACAAGCCCAGGTTGTCACCTGTGCTTCTGACCCACCAGCTCTTGATCAGAGGTTCCCACTGCCCCCTCCTAGGGTTCAGTTAATTTGCTAGAGTGGCTCACAGAACTCAGGATAACATTCTACTGGTTTATTATGAAGGATATAACTCGAGAGTAGCTGCATGGCAGAGATGCACAGGGCGAGGTATGCGGGAAGGAGCTCGGAGCATCCGTGCTCTCTCTGGACACACAGCTTTCCCCTCATCTCCACGTGTTCACCAACCCAGCTGCTCTCTGAACCCGGTCCTTTTCGGTTTCTATGGAGGCTTCATTACGTAGGCATGATTAAATTATTGCCCATTGGTGATTAATTCAGCCTCTAACCTGTCTCCCTTCTCTGGAGGTGGGGGCAGGATTGGGGGGGGCGCTAAGGCTGATAGTTCCTACCTTCTAATCACAAGGTTGGTTTCCCTGGCAACCAGCCCCTTATCCATGGAGGCTTTGCATAAACTCAGGTGTGGTCGAAAGGGGCTTGTTATGAATCACTAAAAGATGCCCATTTCACCTTTATGGCTCTGGAGCTATTTCAGGAACTGGGAACAAAAACTATTATAACAAAAGATACCCCTGTGGCTCTTATATAGGAAATTACAAGGATTTTAGAAGCTACATTCCAAATATATATTTCTTACTATAAATCACAATATTACAAGCAGCCTCAGCGGGGGCTGGTGATAAGCCCAGAGAAGACAGCCTGAGTTGGCTGGGCAGGTCTTGGGCAAGTCACATCACTTCTCGTGCCTCAGTTTATCCAGCAGTAAAATGGGAATAATGATTGCTGTCTCTTAGGGTCGTTGTGAGATTGAGTTAATGCATATACAAAGCTTAGCGCAGTTTGTCACCTTGCTAAGAGTCGGTACATGGTTGGTCCCTTCTTCCCTTCCCTTGGTGTTTACCAGATCAAAAGATGCTGGTTGCCCACCTAACTTGCTTTACTGTGTTGACAAAGGAACTGTCACACGATATGGCAGCCTCAGAAAGGGTAAAAAATGCCAGGGAAGTGTTCTAGCCCATGAGGTGCTGAGCTGGGTAAGCTTTGTAATACAGATCCTTTTTGTGTTTCAGTATTGGAGCCTGTTGCGAACATTTCTCGGACCCACAGACTCTGGGGGTGGGGACTTAAGCTAATTTGGCTTTAGACCAACCTGCCAGCACAGGAAAGGACAGACTTGGTGGTGGTCTTGAGGCTGCCCTTGACACAGGTATGCCTGGCATCAAGGCCAGCTTCACAGGCACACGGTATGTGATGTCACAGAGCCCCACGCTCAGGAGGGCCCTGTACTCGGTTTAATGCCTGTTGTTGACATCTTGAGATTCTTAATTTTCTCTGAGCTGGTGTTTTGTAAGCGAAGCCCAGTAGACAGTGGACATGCATGTGAGGTAGGAGCGATCCACCCTGTGACAGTCCTGAGCTTGAACCAGAGCTTGTTTGGGATACAGAAAGGTGATGTCATTCTAAGAAACATCGACCACCAAGGAATCCCGTCATATGCTTTCTTACTCGTGTTGCTTCCTGGTGTTAGCTAATCCCTCACCCCGAACATGATGACATACAATGGAAAGGAAAGATCAGGCAACCCAGAGGGCCTTTTCCCTTCTTCCGCTTTTCCCTACTCATCAGTAAGCAGCGAGGGGGGAGTGCTGGTAGAACGTGCACCTATCAAGAAGTGAAGTGAAAACAGTGGAGTTAGTTTTATGCAGTGTTGCTTTTGTTCTGGTAAGTCATATGATGTATATGTGTATCTAAGATGTGAAATAGAAACGGTGCAATTTTGATGATTTCACATACTTAGTTAAATGCTCTTTTGTTTGCATTCAAAACTTGGCATTGCATGATGTAAACATGAATGGCAAAATTCATGCCAGTAATTTAAAATTTTAATATTTCTTGACTTAGAATGATATTAATTAAATAGGAAAAAAACTCAAACCAAAACAAAAACCCACTATCGCAAGTCAAGAGAGAGACTCTGGAAGAAAGGGGAAAAGTTTTAGATTTTAATACTATTAATGATACAATTTTCCTGCTTTTTGCTCAGAGGGCTCTACACTGTCATTTTGCGCTGCGACCCACAAATTATGTAGCTGACGCTGGCTAGCATCCTGGGACTGGGGCGTCTCAGGCTGGTCTTGTCCACACAGGTCCTTTGCTAGATCTACTCTATTCCGGGTTGTAGAGCCAAGAAACAACATATGGATAAGTGAGCGCTGGCACTTACTCTGAAGATTCCAGGCTGTTCCAGGTGATGGTTGGTCTGTTGTTGATAGAGATCACAGTTGAGGAATTTCAGAGGCTACAAACATACCCTTCTTGGAGATGTTTTGCGGGCCCGCTGTGCATTCACTCTTGCAAATTGTCGAGCAGCCTAGTGTAGGGGCACAAGCCAGCAGTGGGCTGAGAGACCCCCACTTGGAATCCCAGCTCTGGCTTGGTCTCCTGGGGCAAGTCGTTTCTTCCTGGATCGGTTTTCTCATCGGGCAGTCCTCAGTCTCTCAGTTGCAGTGTAACTGTTAAGAGTGTGAGCTACTTGGAGGCCGAATTCTTGGGTCAAATCGCCTCTCCACCTCTTAACTAGTTATTGGACCTTAGGCAGGTTGTTCAGGCCCCCTGGACCCTCAGCCTCCCTGCCTGTAAAATGGTATGAAATGAGTGCAGGGAAAGGAGCTAACATCGTGTCTGATACATGGTGTTGAATATATGATAGCAATGGTCATGATGGTGAAAAGGTAAGAAATAATCCTTAGATGTTCTAGGACTGAAGGATTAGCATCTTCAGGGTCTAACTTGAGAGTTTCTGTATGAGAGCCCGGGGAGCCTCTGCCTCAGAGGCAGCTCTTTAGACTGTGTGGTTTTCTGTTTTGTTTTGTTTTTTAATATTAATTTATTTATTTGACTGCACTGAGTCTTAGTTAAGGCATGCAGGATCTTTAGTTGTGACGTGTAGGATCTAGTTCCCTGACCAGGAATTGAACCCGGGCCCCCCCCCCCCCCCCCTGGGGGGGGGGGGGGGTTAG
>NW_020185332.1:139750-149908 GCF_003031525.2 Neophocaena asiaeorientalis asiaeorientalis | reverse complement strand
CAGGAATGGAACCCGGGCCCCCCCCCCCCACCCCCCGCATTGGGAGCGTGGAGTCTTAGCCACTGGACCCTCAGGGAAGTCCCTAGACTGTGTTTTTAGAAGTTACCAGAATGAGAGAAAAACTGTTGTGTTTGGAATTTGAAGATCTGGGTCCTTGTCCTTCCATCCTCTGTCACCCCAAGTCACGTGACTTCTGACAGTCCCTTCCCCACCAAGCCTCACTTTCCTCACCTGTGAAATGGGGCTGCCTGCCTTACAGGTTGGGGCCCATTTGAGATGACATATGTAGCAATCTTTCTTTAGCTTAAATTCAAGGTGCTGTGTTGGAAAGAACCCTCTGGTGAACGCTCACTAGTGTCAGGAGATAAGCAGCAGCTACTTTGCTTGGGCCTCAGTCCTTGATCTCTGAGATCAGAGATGTACCATAAACTGTCCCAGGAGCAGGTTAAAAAAGAAGGAGGGAGGGAGAAAAAAAGAGAAAGCAAACCAGCAGAATTTGGAATTGTTCCTCAAACCACAATCGCAGGTTTCAGGGACTCGGAAAGGGGTGCAGCCCAGCCTTGTGGGCGAGAAACGTCAGATGTTGGGAAGAGAAAGGCCTCTCTTACTGTAGCAGGGTTTCTCACCGGCCCCTGCCTATTAAGCCCCGGTAGCTTGTCACTCCCTGGCTAACAGCTTGGCAGCACAGAGGCAAACCACAGAGTACATTTGAGGCCCAGATCTGCTCATTTCGAGGGTGGGGCCGCGTTTTTCTCCTGCCACAGAGAGCTAATTAAAGAAAACAAGCTATGGGAGTTGGGAGAAGACTGGCCACAGAGCACTTGGGGAGGATTGCTTTGGTTGTAGAGGCCTCCACAGCCCCCGGAAAACAGGTGGAAGTGGGCATCCGGGCCCCCGTGCATCCCCAGTGGAGCTCCGAGGACCCACTGGGAGACCTGGATGCCTACAGTAGGGGGGCCTGCATGGGATGGGAGGGTGATCTTGGTCTGTGAGGGGACCAGCTGGAAGAAGTTCAAGCTACCCGTCAAAGTGGGACAGTGTTTTGAAATGCTTCACAAATGTTGACTTGTGCCCCAAATTGTGGACAGAGCCTACGTTAGTTCTGTAACAGTAATTCACATCTCTGTGGCACTTTTGATTCTGGTACCAGCCTTAGGGAAAGTGGCTGTGACTTCTAACCAAGAGTAGAGTGAAACTCAAAGAGGTGGCTCTTCAAAGTCTCAGGGCTGGAAAGTGGGGTAAGGACTCAGGACTTCTGTCTCCAGATGGAGCCTGCTGATTACAAGGAGGGGAAAGCAAACATCAGTCCCACTGACTTGGAACAAACGCTGTCATCCAGGATTAGAGCCCGACTCTTAACAGCCGTGCGCTGTTTTATGGGGCAGGTCTATTGCTGAAGCAGTGATGGTGTAAGTTGAATTATGTTTTAAGTGTACCAGGAAAACCATTTCAAGAAATCCTGTTGTGAGTCATTTTGAAAAATGAAGAATTACACTATCTCGCCAGCAGTGTTCTATTTTGGTACATTCAAGGAGCCAGATGGCTTACAAGAGGGGTCCCACTGTTCTGCTAGCTTGTGTTGTTGCCGCCTAAGGATGGTTTACTCCTCAGGTGCATCGAGTGGTTCTCACATCCTGGAGGACTGGGGGAAGATGTAGTACCTGGGCAGAATGTTTTCATTCACTTATTCAAAGAAGCTGGGGCCTATGTAGGGCCTCAGGGGGCAGCCAGGCCAGGGATTCTCGAGTGAGGAATTCTTTTAGTGATGGTAATGCCGATGAGAATGAAGCTGTTGTTAATTAAGCACTTAGTGTCTGCCTGGGACCTTACTGTAGATTATCTCATTTAATTATTACTAATAATACTGAAGTTTGTGAATGATTTCCTTAGCAGTTCATTCAAAGGCAAATTCCTCTATACAGTGGAGTATTTTTTAGCCAGGAAATGAAGTACGTGCTGCACCATGGATGAACCTTGAAAACGTTACGCTGAGTGCAAGAAGCCAGGCGCACAAGGCCATGTGTTGTATGATTCCATTTGCATGAACTATCTAGAATAGGCCAATTCATAGAGATAGGAAGCAGATTAATGGTTGCCAGGGGGTTGAGATGAGGTGGAATGGGGCGTAGCGACTGCCTCATGGGTACAGTGTTTTCTTTAGGGGTGAGCACGACATTGTACATGAACTAATGCCATTGGGTCGTACACATTACAGTGGTTAAAGTGGTAACTTTTCCCATTATGTGCGTTTTATCACCATGTGTATTTTAATCAGTGTATTTTCCTCACGGAGGCTCTCTCACCGACTTGGGTTCAGATATGCTGTGTTGAGTGGGAGAGAAAGGGAGGGGGTCGTTCCTGTGTGCAGTGAGGCTGAAGCAAGCTTAGGGCTTTCCAATTCAGGCTCCACCTTTAGGAGAAACCAGAGACCCAGAGAGGGCTAGTGACTCACCCAAGGGCACAGAGCAAAGTACCTGGAGTTGGGATATAGATTCTAGCCTTTCTCACTTTTCATCGGGAAAATCACAATGGAAAAGTGCTTTTTGTGCCACTGGGTAAATTCTGGGCTGCAGAAGTTCAGCTCTGTTCCACCTGATGTTTTGTACCTTCCTTGGGTTCCTGGAGAAACTGTCTGTCCCTCGCTGGTAGAGCAGCCCCTGGACTGACTCAGCTGTCAGGAGGTCCTCAGCCAAAGACCTGGGTTGTGTCCCTGGGCGTGTGTCTAGAGCAATTCCAATCGTGCTGCTTCATTTCAGCATTGAGGTAAAGGGACGAATTACGTGTGAACACATACGTTTGGTGTTTGATGGGGGACTTAACCACGTGACCCTGCTGCTGCTTTTCTTTTCTTTTTGACTGTGAACATCTGACACTACAGGAAATAAGAAACTTTCCAGTACCTAATTTGTGCTCACTCTACTTTCAAACCCTTTTGGCCCCAGCACAGGGTAAATGAAACTGTAGCTTATAGTAATATTTATGTATGGGAGTCAATGAGCTGTTTAAATGCTTGAATGTCAGAAAAGGTTTCAAATTTAGCAAGCCCCCAGGCTCTCCCACCCTCTGGTTATGTAGATAGGCCTGCCTACTCTCTTAAGGCAGGCTCTAGCCTCCTGTCCCAGTTGGTGGCAAGACAGCGATGATGATGATGATGATGATGATGATGATGGGATGATGAGATGATGCCATTTAAAGAGACTGAGCTGTAATGGAATTCAATGTATATTTAATCCTTAGGAGAAGGGAAATCAAGTTCCAGAATCTTGGAAGTTAGACTCTTGGAAAGATCCATGGGCAAGGAATGACAGGACCTGAGTTTTATTAGTGACGTGACCTTAGCAAGATGGTCCAAAATTGCTAAGCTGGAGCTTCCTCCTCTTGGCCTGTGAATAATATCCCAGCTTCTCCCACGTCCTGGAGCTGGTGTGAGCATCTGAGTGAGGTGATGGATGTGAAAGTGCCTCGTTAGCTGTCAAGGCGCTTACCGAGGTGGCTTATGAAGCCATGGGGCCGAGGGACCGAAAGAAAGAATGAAGAACTAATGAGAACTGGTTTGTGTTGGGAGCTGTGGAGCAGAATTGGCCTTCACTTTTCGGGGAGCCTTATCGTGGGAAGCAGCACTTGGTGTGCATGGTTATTTATTTCTGCCATCAGACCAGCAGGGTTCTGAGGCCCCTGCTCTGTCGAAGGCAGTGTGAGTAAAACCCAGTTCCTGCCCTCCAGGAGTTCACAGTGTAATTGTGTTTTCATGGGTCACCTGGAAGGCGAGTACTTGAGAGGGAGTGCAGGTGACCCAGTGCAGCCCCCGGGCCTACCACCCGCTGCTGTGCTATTCAAATCAGAGTCCTTGCGGAAATGCTTGCGTGTGCGTGTGCGTGTGTGTGTGTGTGTGTGTGTGTGTGTGTGTGTGGGATGAGTCAGATTTACCCACTGTTTTTTCCCTTTTGAAACTTGGTATGCTCACACACACACACACACAGCAGTCATGCACTTGCTCAGAAGTGTGTGAAAACCACATAAAATGTGCAAAGTGTGGCCCTTTTGAAAGTATGTCTGACATCCCCCTTCTCTGGAGCAGGGATGGATTTGTGAAGGTTCTGATCTTTCCTCATCTGCGGGAACTTGTTTGCCCCAGTTGCTGGCTCAGGACCAGCCCAGGCTGACTTGTGTGGGTGAGGTACAGATGGGAGCAAGGCCCCGGGGAATTCTGTTAGGTGAGTTCTGACCCTCTTGGTGGTCCTGGTTGGTCTGTAGCAGGCGGTGGCCTAGGACGGACTGGGCAGAACCGGACAGGACACCCTGTATTTCTGTAGACAAGGTACTCAGGGCCCATCGCGCTTGGTATTTAAGATCCTCTAGGGCTGCCCGTTTTGTGGGTCGACCTTGTGTCTGGCCCTCTGCTCCCACCAGCTGAGGCTCCTCATAACACCCCCCCACCCCAAACCAGCCTGCCGTCCCCACGCCCCCCGCCTGGCTGGGGCTCACCCTTACGTTTCCTGGGGGTGCGTTCCCCGACTCCTCTGTCCCTTTCTGCCTTTAAAACTTAGAAGTGAGTCCCACCTCCTCGGTCACATTTTCCTCGACTGTCCCAGCTCACTGTGACCACCTCCCCTTTCTCTAAACGGTCTCCTGAATCACTCCTGGGTCTGGCACATAGCACATAATATTTTTGAATGCATGAGCTTGGCCCTTCTCCGTGGGGGATACCTTGTGTGTGTGTCCTTCATCCTCCCAAATGTCATCACCACCTTACCTCGTACGGGAGCTGTGTCTCAGGCTCGTTTTTTCGCTCCTGCCCCACTTCCCGCCACCCTGTGGAAGAGGGGTTAGACAGGCCTGGCCACGTCTTCCTGTTCGATGTGGCTTCAGACCTGTCACAGAGCCTCCATGGGACTCACTTTATGCCACGCACCGTGTGGATAGTTAGAGCCACCCTGCCTACACCGAAGGCGACCGTGGTGATCGGGAGAGAGCGAGGGATGGGAGAGCGTTTTGCAAAACTGCAGAGCCCTGCGCAGACATGAGTTGTTAATGGCCTTGTGGGTATTCTGTCAATAGCTGTGACCTGACATTAATGCTGGCTTGAGCAAGGGGCCTCAGGGAGAGCTGCTCTACGCCACTGACCCAGAGTCTAGGACCCCTGAGTTCCACTCACCATCCCTGGGCCCCAGTTTTCTCAGCTCCACTACCCTTTCCAGCTCTGACGCTGGTGGTCATGGTGCTGTTTGGGGGAGGGGGCGGCAGGTGTGGAAGGTTTCCTCTAACCATTTGTGCTTGTGGGTTGGCCATGGCAGCTTTGATGTCACCTTGAGGGACCACCCTGGACCTCTTTCTTTGTGCCACACTTACAGCTAGATCTCCATAAGCACTCGCTTTGACTGTTAGGAGAGGCTGTTTGCACTATTTAAGGTGGCAGAATTATTTCACCCTTTCCAGAGGTGTTGACATTTAAGGATGGTTGGGGGTGATGGTACAGAAGTAGAGGCAGGAAACCTGGAGGAAGGAAAGGGGCTGGTTGCTGAGAACGTGTGTATAACAGGTTTCGACTTTCAGAAGCGCCTGCCCTCGGCTGGTTTTGTAGTGGTGGCAGTCAAAGGCAGGAAGATAGATAAGATCAGATTTCAGGATTTTCACCCACCCCACCCCCATTTTTGACAGCTGAGAGCTCTTCCAGGGCAGGGACTGGGTATCTTTCAACTTTTCTGTCCCCTGAGCCTGGCACAATACTTGGTATTTCAGCGTACTCAGTGAATGTTTGAATGAATGAATAAATGAATAACTTTCCACTTCTTATCACAGCAGTAGTGTCAATGAATATATAAAGCCATGGTTAGTAGCAGGTCTGAAGGGTTAAGAAATACTAACCAACATTTCTGATTATAGAAGAAGACGGAGCTTCTAGGAAGAAAGGATGGCCCTTTGAAGCTATCCTCTGTGTCCCCATTCTTGTGCATTTTGTGGTCACCCTTCCATATTCCTGAGTTCAGGAACATCTCGGACTAGAAAGGAGTGAAGGCCCTGTTTTCCTCGGTTCCCAGGAGGGACTTTAATGTGTCCTGCACACGCTCAGTGATAAAAATTCATACCAATTGTGAGCAGTGCCCTTTTTCCAGTTGATATCGCATTAGCCCCGCTCTGTTCTGGCAGGTGCTGTAGGCAGATAACCTTGGCAGGGGGCTTGGCACGATGGCAGAGTTTACACCGGATTGCTGTATTCCATGCTATCTTGTTATCTCGTTTCCTCGATGGTCATTGTCACACAAGAAAGTACTTCCTCTGTGGGCTTCCCTTCACAGAGACCTGTGGGCATAGATAAATTCGTAAACTGCATTGCACGAGTGAAACCGTTTCTGTTAAGAGCTGGGGGTCTTGCTGAAAGCCTGCTTAGAGAAGCTCTCCTTTCCCCAGGAGCATTTCTTCTGGCTCCCAAGGCCCAGTTCTTCCCCCGCTTTTGGTTTGGCTACCGGCTTCTCATGTGAGAGTTGTCAGGGGAGGACAGAGGGTGTGGCATCCCATGTGCAGACTTCTTTGAGAGTTTGATCTTTTGGGATGTCCCAGTGGCCGCTTTTCCTGATCTGCTTCCTGTTTTCTCCCAGGGGCCTCAGTATCGAGCTGCCTGCAGCTCTGTCTCACCTACCCAAGCCCTGCTGCCTTGATTCTATGGCCAGGACCCCAAAGAATAAGCCCCGGCCTGGAGTTTTTGTCTCAGCTCTGCCGTGTGACCTTGGGGCAAGCTACTTGATTTCTCTGATCCTCAGTTTGCTCCTGTGAAAAGAAAAAGGTTGGCCAAGGTGCTCTCCGAAGTCCCTGCCATTCCTGTCCTTCCTCTCGGCAGGGAAGTGCTACCTCTGTCCTGCAGTGGAAACTGAGGCTGTGGGGGCAGGTTGGGCGAGGTCACGGTTTACATCCGTGGCCGCAGCGGAGACTCTGGACCTTGACCTGTAGGCAGTGAGTCCAGGAGGCTGAGAAGCTGGGGGGGGTGGGTGGGGGTGGGAGTAGGGTAAGCAGAGCCCCTCTGGGAGGCGAGCGGTGTTACTCAGCCCTGAGGAATGCCGAGGCATGGCTGAGCTCGGGCAGGGCTGCTGAGAGCCTTGTGGCTGTAACCATGGGCAGAATTTCATGGCCTTGAAGAATGGCTACTGTATATACCAGTGATAAATATTAGTCACCCTGGCAGCTGAAGGGGTTTCCCGCGCTGCATTTTTGACAAAAAGGGAAAGCCTTCCTCCCTAACGGCACGAGAGGGAGAAACAAATGTGTCTCTGGGCTCAGGTGCCAAGAAATTCTCTTGTTCGGATGCCCTGGCTGGAGATCCCATGGGATTTTCTACCACCAGTGACCTGAAGCCGCACAGGGCCTGTGAATGTCCCTTGAAATCTCTCCTGGGCCACTTCTTGGGGCCTTGCTTGAGCACATCCCGAATCTGAGCCTTGATCTGCCCTCCTCCCCTGCACCCGCCCTGCTATCTGCTCAGCCTCTTCCAGTCTTCCCTTTCTTGGTGAAAGGACCACCATCCCCTGAGATGCCTGAGCCAGACTGCAGGAGGAGTCATCCTCTTGCCCTCCTCCCCCCTTGCCCCACCCTCCAGTCCATCACCAAGCCCTGCCCAGTCCTGCATCCAAAAATGTCAACGTCCGTCTGCTCCCCTGTCTCGACTATGGCTTCCTCATCCAGATCAGGGTCTCTCTGGCCTAGCCTGCCTTCCACCTGGTCCCTCTGCCTGCATCCACCTCTCCCCCAGGCCCATTCTCCACCAGCAGCCAGAGTGATCTCTGGCACATCTGCTGAGAATCACTCAGGGGCTTCCTGTTGCCTTGAGGGTGAGGGTCCGAGTCCTTAAGGCTGTGGGGTCTGGCCCTAGCCTGCCTGTCCGACCTCTACTTCCAGTGGGCTCCCATGCCCCCTCTGGCCTTCTTAGATTTCCTTCCTCAGGGCCTTTGCACGTGCTGTGCCTTCTGCCTGGAATACTCTTTCCCCACGGTTTCCAGCTGGCACATGTGAATCAGGTCTCAGCTTAACTATCATCTCCTAAGAGAGACCTCCTTGATGCCCCTCCATTTCATTATACCTCCTGCTACACTCTCATGGCATGCTGTTCTTTTCATTCAGAGAGCTTCCCCAGTTTGTAGTTTTAATTCTGTGTGCTTATTTGTTTACTGTCTGTCTTCCCCTCCCCTCGAGGGCAGGGCCCATTTCTTTTATTCTCTGCTATGCCCAGGGCCCAGGACCCAAGAGCGCAGTAAATATTTGCGGGCATGAATGGTATGTGGAGGACATGTCTGCTTGTGCTGCCATTGCCCCAGCACCCGGATTCCCTCGGGATCTGTCCCCAGCTTTTCAATCCCCGCTGAGTGGCTCTTCCTGGCTTCGCTCCTCTGGCATCAAAACTTATCAGTCCCACATCTCAGTCTTTTGCAAGGTGACACTTCATCTGACCACCTAATTCACGCTAAGGCGTTAATGGTACTCATGACATAGTGTTTATTATTACCCCAGGGGATGCAAAATGATGGTATCAAAACATATCATTCCCCAGTGGTTTAGAAACTCTCCGGTTAACTTCCCAGAGAGTCGGAGTAGAGTCTAGTCTCCTTAGCCAAGATGACAGGGCCCCATGTGCACGTTTGGCTTCCATCTACTTCTGCAGGTCCCCAAGCCTTAGTCATCATGCTCCCTTCCACCCCAGTACCCAGCACAGTACCTGCCATGGGCAGGCCCTCAATAAATGTTTACTACGTGAATTTAAAAGAAGTTGATTTTAATGACTCATGCTTTAACCAAGGCTTTTGGTGTCATTAGTCCGTGTTTAGGCCTTGGATGTGAGAGGAGTGACAAATGATGGGAATTTCAAGCACAGTGACCATGATAGTGCCAGGAGAGAGGGAGCTTTATCTGGGTAGAGGGGGTTGGCGTTTCAGAGCCCCTAGATCCAGATCTCTCCTCCTGCTGTACCGGTCACGTCACTTAAGCAACGTGTCCTTCTGCCCAGGATGAGGTTTAGCATCTCTGCTTTCCAAGATGCCGGAGGAGGTGAAAGTCTTGTGACCACATCCTCCTACTCGTCTGATGCAGTTTGTGGTCAGCTGCAGGTTGAGGCCAGTGTGGCAGCAAAGGGCTAGAAATAATCCCTGATGGGAGAGCGGCTTCCCCGGCCCCCTCCTGCCCCTCTGAGCCCTGCCAAGGTCACGTTGGTTCGCATATAGCCCAGGCACTGACCATCTGACTGAGGTTACTGCAAGACAAGGCCTCCTTGCCTCCACTCCAACCCCGCCCCATCATCATCTTTTCCCCGTCATGTGGATGTGGCCTGAGAAAGCAGGAAGAAAGGAGGAGCCATTCAGCTTGGTTTTAAGAAAACCCTCCTTTTTGATTTGTTTTAGTGCTGGTTGCAGAGAGAGTGGCAACTGTTGTTTAAAATACGTGGGTAGTTTTGGCTTAGTTTAGTTTTTGGAAGGGAGGATTATCTGGCCTGAGGCTTCTATGACACTGACAACAGGGTTGCAGCCGTCCTCCCTCACCTGGAGGATGAACCTCCCGGCCTCGGGCACTCCCCCTGTAGCCTCCCCTCCCACTCCCTTGGATCTGCTCTCCCCACTTGCCCAGGGTAATCTTTCTAAGGCACAAGTCTTGCCCTGGCACTCTCTGCTTAGAAGCCGTCCTAGCGCCCAGCGCCTCAGGGACACTTCAGCTTGTCCCTCGGGGTCTGCATGATGCGTCTCATCTCCTCTCACTCAGCCTTGCCCTTGGTGGCTCTGGTAAGGAGCTTTCCAACCTGGCAGCTGGAGACACTCTGAGGTTCCACATTTGCTGCAAATGTCAGGGATTCACGTGGACCCTGATATCATCTGTGGGGTGACTGATTTCAAGTACAGCTGCCATCCTGGGAGAGATCTGTGCAAATCATTGGAATGCACAGTGATCACTCTTTGCCCATCAAGGTTGAGAACCCTCACTCTGACTTGAGTTCTGCATGCCTTCCCCACCCTTCCCCAGGCTATTTCTTGCCTCCTTGCTTTGCCTCATGCCCATGGAATGTCCCAAGCCTATTCAACTGGCTTCCTCCAAAATGTAATTCCATCTTGATCTCCTCCAGGAAACAGCCTCCAGACACCCCCTCCTCCCAGCCACTGCTCAGTGTCACACACACACCCCCCCCCC
>NW_020185332.1:94572-139678 GCF_003031525.2 Neophocaena asiaeorientalis asiaeorientalis | reverse complement strand
CCCCCCCCCCGCCCCCAGCCCTGCTGAGCACACCTAAGTCTTAGCACAAAATCATATGTTTCTGGGTCTTTCTTTTCAGTCCCAGACAGTGAGGCCCTAGAGGGCAGGGGCTCCGTGGTGCTGACCTGTGGGTCGGAGGCTGGCAGGGTGCTGGCATCTGGATCACTCATTACACATCACTGCTCTGGACTGCAGGGCGGTCTTGCCTTGTGTGAGCTCTGTTCTCTGGACTGCACTGGTTCTAAACTGAGCTTTTGGCCCTTGCGTATGCCTTGTGGCTTATGACTTAATACACTGAAATAGACAGTTGTGCTTCCTTTTCATTTGGGAAGAAGGGAAAATAGTGGAAATCTAGAGATTTCACTCATCTGGAGGTTAAGATAAAGTTTGAAGATCAAAGAAGCTTATTACTTATTATGAATATTAACATAATTCCAGGCTTGTTTGAATGTAAGGCATCTTTTTTGGTAGGTTCCAGCATTTTTTTGTCGATGATTTTTCAGCAGTTGTGATTTTAGTGTTTTCTTAAGGGGGGGTGAGCTCACGTCCTTCAACTCCGCCATCTTGAGCTAATGGTCCCAGGCTTATTTTCCATTGGTTGGTCTTTGTCTCACAGTTAGGTTCTCCTCGAAGGTAGAGGGACCAGTTCAAATTCACCGTCATGTCCTCTGAACCTAACACCGTGCCAGATAAGAGAGGGGTCACATAATAAATGCTCGTTGAATGAATGCATGGGACGAATACGCACTTTGGAGTTTTAAATGCTTGGTGATTAGAAAATTCTCATGGGTTTGTAAGACACAATTTCCATTGTAAATTCTTTGTGTGTGGGAATGCTTTTTGTGCAGAATGCCTGCCTGGACTGAAAAATGCTTTGTGGTAGCAGTTTTGAAAAAATTGAGTTGTTTTGCTCTGATTGAAGCCGGGTGACCCAGTGTTAAGTCTCTGGAACCCTCTGGGACAGTGACCCTCATCTGTAAAATGGGTGGGGGGCGGCAGTGGACCACGTGGCTTCCGAGAGCCTCCTGCTCTCCTGCGGCCCTGTAATTCTCACATCCTCCTTTTTGGCGATTGGACACTGATCGTGTCCCCAAGGATTCATGCACAGAGTTGGAATTCTCCCCCGGCCTCTTTGACTGTGTTCCAGCGGGTGGAATGCCTCGTTTCTCAGTAGCAGAGAGAAATGTTAGTGTGGGGTTAGGAAAGCAAGCCAAGAGCCCTCGAATAATTAAAACACACACGCACACAAAGAAGAGCGGGAGGGGGAGAAACACGCCTCATGGACGGGGCATGAGTAAAACCCAATGGACTGAGAAAGCCTCAGCGCTGAACTTCACATGACCCCGCCTGCTGCCTGCTGTTGGGACACCCGCGTGCCCCCTGCGCACGGCCGGCCTCTGATGTCAGCGGCCCCACAGGAAGCAGCGCTGCCATCAGCCTGGCGGAGCGTGTGAAGCCGCGCCCCCCGCCCCTGCGGCCCAGTTGCCACCCACCCGTGTCTCTGGATAACAAGCAGCCACACAGATCCCAGGCTGGTTGGAGGGGGACACCCACCCAGTGCTCTCAAAAAACAAAACCTCAACCCACTGGGGATGTCCATGCAAGAAAGAGAGGACCAAGAGAGGATTTCTGCTTTTTAGACGTTCTCTGCTGAGATCAGCAGATTTCCTTTGGGGATGGTGTCACCCCATGCTTTCTGAACTCTCCTAGGTCACCCGTTAATGAATGAATGAATGAATGAACTCGTTTATTGCTTGGGTGTGTATCTGTGAGACGTTGGGGGAGTAGGAGTAAATAAAATGTTGTCTCTGCCCTTGGACTTCAGTTTGGTTGGGGGATGAGACTCAAACATGCAGAGGTCTACGGGGCTCCAGTTAAGGTATATGCAACGGAACATCAAGAGAATTACCACCTCTGCTGGGGGAGGGAGGGTCAGGAATGCCCAGCTAGGTTTCCCCGGACCCCAGCCCACAGCAGGCTGTGTCAGAAGGTTTGGCTTAAGAGGACAGTGGATTTGGCCAAACAGAATCGCATGTATATAAACAGTGATGGAAAGCTACCAGCACCTCGGGCTGTCCCCTTCCTGGGTGACAGGGTTTACCTCCCGGTGTTGTAAGGCTTCGAGGAAAGAGCGAGAGGGAAAAGGACTGAGTTTGTTGGTATATGTACACCCCCTCTGCCGCTGGTGCACTGAGCATCTGTGGGGTCTAGACCCTGCCCTTGACTAGCTGCAGTCCGGAGGGGAGATACCCTACAGTCCTGCAGCCTCATTAAACAACTACATAATAGTTAGCTCTAAACGATCCACCTTTTTGGAGATATACTTTTTATTTTGGAATAGTTGTAGATTTACAGAAACACTGCAAAGATGACTTGGGGAGTTCCCACGTACCCCTCACCCAGATTTCCCTGGTGTTAACATCTTACGTTACCGTAGTACCTTTGTCAATATTAAGAAACCAGCATCAGTGTGTCACTGTTGGGTTTTTTGGTTGGTTTGTTTGTTTTTGCCGTTCGCGGGCCTCTCACTGTTGTGGCACAGGCTCTGGACGCGCAGGCTCAGCGGCCATGGCCCACGGGCCCAGCCGCTCCGCGGCATGTGGGATCCTCCCGGACCGGGGCATGAACCCGTGTCCCCTGCATCGGCAGGCGGACTCCCAACCACTGCACCACCAGGGAAGCCCAGTGTGTCACTGTTAATACAACTCCAGACTTTATTCAACCAACCTTAAAAAAAAAACTTTTAAAAGTTTTATTTGCATATATATATACCATGAAATTTACTCTTTTAAGGTGTACAATTCATTGATTTTTAGTATATTAACAATTCTATAACCACTACTCGTATCGAATTTTAGAACATATTTACCCCCCAAAAGGAAACCTCATACCCATCAGAAGCCACTCCTCATCCACCTCCCACCCTCCAGCCCTGGAAACCTAACCTACTTTGTCTCTATGGATTTGCCTCTTTTGAACATTTCATATAAATGGAATCATACAGTATGTGGTCTTTTGCAACTGGCTTCTTTCACTTAACATAGTGTTGTCAAGGTTCGTGTTGTGGCATGTATCAGTACTTTATTCCTTTTGATGGTCAAATAAAATTCCATTGTATGGCTATATCACATTGTGTTTATCCATTTGTCAGTTGATAGACATTTGGGTTCTTTCTACTTTTTGGCTATTAATAATACTGCTATGAACATTGGTGTAAAAGTTTTTGTGTGGTCATGTTTTCATTTCTCTTGGGTACATCTCTAGTAATTCTACACCTACATCTCTAGGTGTAGAATTACTGGGTCATTTATTACTTGATGTTTAACTTTTTGAGGAACGGCCAGATTCTATTCCAAATGGTGGTACCATATTACAAATCCCACCAGCAGTGTTTGAGGGTTCAAATTTCTCCACCACTTGTTATTGTCTGTTTTATTTTAGCTCTCCTACTGGGTGTGAAGTGGTATCTCACTGTGGTTTTGATTTGCATTTCCCTAATGACTAACGATATTGAGCATCATTTCATGTGCTTATTGGCCGTTTGTCTCTGTTATAAAAATGTCTAGACAGATCCTTCGCCCGTTTTTTAATTAGGTTGTCTTTCTTTTGCTGAGTTGTAAGAGTTCTTTATATATTCTGGATACAAGTTCCCTTTTCAGATAGATGACTAGCAAATACTTTCTCCCATTCTGTGCATTGTCTTTTCACTTTCATGATGGTGCCCTTCTAAGCAAAACCTTTTTACTTTTAATGAAGCTGAATTTATTTATTCTTTACTTTTGTTGCTCTTGCTTTTGGTGTCATATCTAAGAAACCATTATCTAACCCAAGGTCATAAAGATTTACTCCCTCATTTTCTTCGAAGAGTTTTGTAATTTTAGCTCATATATTTAGGTCTTTGGTTCATTTATTTGTTTTGTTTTGTTTTGTTTTTTGGTTCATTTTTATTTAATTTTTGTACATGATATGAAGTAGGGGTCCGGCTCCTTGTTTTGTATATGGGTATCCAGTTGTTCAAGCACTATTTGAAGAGACTGTTATTTCCTCACTGGAGGGTCTTGGCATCCTTGTCAAAAATTAATGACCATAAATGTAAGGGTTTATTTCTGGGCTCTCAGTTCTATTCCATTGATCTATGTGTTCATCCTCATGCCAGTCAGGATTACTATAGTTTTGTAGTATTAATCAACTTTTTAAATGCATTTTTTTATAATGTACCTTGTTCCAAAAAGAGTTTGAGGTAACTCTCAAATGCAGTGAATAAAAAGGGATAGAGATAGACAAGGAAATTAGGGGAAGAGGAGAAAAGGACTGGAAAATAAGATGAGATCAAAGGTAATGTCAGTATACAGTAGTGTATGTTATAAAATTTTGTGAGATTGTTAGATATGGCCTGCATATTTGGCTCTGAGCTTCCTGGCAGTCGAAGGTAAAATGGAAATGTGACCTGACAAGCGTAACATAACGTGTCCATGAGATTTAAAAAAAAAAATTTTTTTTTTTTCCTGAGGGAGAAATCCAGCATTCTCAGGGACTTCAACATGAGAGAATTTCTCCTGTAGGTCTTAGGAACCAGAGATTCTTGACCACATAATTGTTTCAGTTGTGTTAGTTCTGTCCGTTTAGACTGATAGCTCTTTGGAGGCAGGAACTGGGTCTTATTTCCCTCACATCCCCGCATCGTGCTGAGGACCGGACATAGAGGTGCTTAAAAAAATCTTGATTGAATTCTTTGTAAAATTCAGAATGTTTATTACATCCTTTGGTGACATTTCTACAATCGGGTTAGGATTTGTTGAGGCTCATTTGGAGGTAGAGAAATGAAGTACTTGCCCTCCTGGCTGCGTTTTAGAAGGCTAAGCAGTGTTAAGTACTGGGCGGCTTTGCTCTGAGAGTTGGCAGTGACCTAGAAGGGAGGCAGCATTGCTTCACCCATCTTGGAGTCCACCCACCTTTCCAACTCCTCAGTGCTGGAGCATCCTTTCTGTTCACTCTTTCTGACATGCCTTCCAGCTTCCCTGCCTGATGGAAAAATCCAGCATGTCTGAGGGAGGTCCTGGCCCAAACTGGACAGCTTCTGGTAGAATTGGGGCCACTGCCACCTATGGTTGTGCTTTGGCACAGGTGTGGTTGCTCTACAAAGAGGCCCACCCAGACAGGCTCCCTCACAGGGGACGGCAACGAGCCGCCTTTAACTGACTGCACGTGTCATGTTGGGTGGCCCTCTCCATCCCATCCCCAGTAAAGGGCTTTACTATTTCTTGGTAGCATCCTTTTTTTCTTCTTCTTTTTTTTTTTTAAATAGATTTGCACACCAGCCTCTAGGGGAGGTTATTATTTTACAGTTTACAGATGGGGAAATGGAGGCTCAGAGTGTGTTAGCCACTTGTTCTAAGTCACACAGCTAGTGACATGCCAAGGGATGACTCCAGCCCAGGGAATCCTGACTGATTTCATTCTCTCCTTCCTTTTCTCACGGCTGGTCCCGGTCTTGATCTAATTTAGGGGGTGTGAGAGGCCAGCACTCTTTCTGCCTTTGGACAGGTAAGTGCAGTTTCCTTTACAGTTACATTTGCCTCTGTGGGGGCAGGTGTCAACAAGCAGCCCTCCAGGGATCACCCTCTGCACTGTTGGCCTTGTGCTGGGAGCAGCCTTGTAATCATGTAAGGATATAGACATCTGATTACCATCTATGGCTTAAAAAGACCGTTTCTCGCCTGCAGTCTTATTTAAGCCTGGCCACAGTGAAGGAGGCAGGATGGGTGCTGTGCCTGTAGGGATGCTGAGTTGCCTGGGGTCACCAGGTGGTCAGGGTCAGAGGTGGGCTTAGAAACCAGTTCCTGACTCCGGGCCCAGTGTTCTGCCCCCGCGCTGGAACAGATGTGTGTCACGTCACGCCAGCAAGCTGAGAATTCCTGGAACTCTCGCTGCCGTGAGCACCGCCGGGAGCACCTTGGCGCTTCGTTACCTGCATCAGGAGACAAAAGGAAAGTCTCTTCTCCCCCGGAAGTGAAGTCTCACCCACACTCGTGGATTTCTTTGTATCCTTCCAGCACGTCACTGTGTTCTCAGAACAGGGCAGGCAGAGTAGAATCAAATTGCAGGCAGAGCGTGGCCTCCCCTGAGTATCTATTAGGATGGAATCATGGTGCTGGACAACAACCACTAAACCCAAGTTGTTTTGGTCCATCCTGGAGGTCATTGGGTTCCCAAGTCTGTCTACTTGGGTCTCCACATCCCCTGTGTGCTCAGAGCTGCGCTAGTTGCCAAAGAATCCAACAGGAAAACTCCATCACCCTTTTGGGGGCACTTTGGTCTTAGTCTCGACCGTGCACCTGATCCCAGGTGAGAGACACGTGTCCTCTGAGCCACGATTTTCTCATCAGCGAAGTGGGGATGAGGATGTCCGGTAGCCTCTATCCTGGAGTGATGTTGAGGCTGAAATAGGGTTTAATGACATGAACTCACTGGTGGCCGTGAGAGAGGAAGACAGGGAGGGAGCCTGATAGCTGCAGGCAGGGAGACCTGATTCCGTTTGGGGAAGGAGTGGTGGTCAGGGAAGCCTTCCTGGAGGAAGTGACATTTGAGCTGTAGTCCAAAGGGTGAATAGGGGTTCAGTGAGCTGAGCAGATGGCTTCTCACCCCTGGGGAAATGACCCAGCCAGCTAGCTTTCTGCTTCATGGTTGTAGAAGAATCTTATGACTAGAGACGATGCTATGTCTGATTCGGAAAGCGAGGGTCAGGCAGTAAGAAAGCAATTGAATGCAATGTTTATCTTGAAAAAAGTTGTAAACTGCTTGGAAATCCCCATGCTCACTTCCTCCAGGAAGCCGTTCTGGACTCCCCAACCCAGTTCTCCTGGGGCCTCCATCTCCCCAGCACCCAAACACACGCTGTGTGGATGTGTCTTTGCCTCTCCTTTTTGGCTCCTTGAGGTCTGAGGCCATGGCTGGCCTGTCTTGTAGAGTAACTGGGGAGAGTAGTAATCCATTTTGGATGCATAAAGTTCGTGGAGGCCTCACAGACTGAAAATACTGATTACGACACACACTCGGGTCTTTTGACCTCGAGTCCAGGCACTTTCCTGCCACACTGGCCTCACTCAGGTGGTGACCCTGGGCTCTGCCCAGAAGGAACTAGTTGGCAGGGATTTGTTCGGTCAGACCTGGAAGGTAGAAGAGAGTCACTGTCAGAACCAGCAACTCAACCAGGGCCTCAGAGCTCATCAGCTCAACTCCTTCGTTTCACAGAGGAGGAAGCCATGTGCCCCAAAGCAGAAGTGATAGTGGGGCCACCCTCAGGTTCAGCTCCCGGTCCCCCAAGCCCCAGCCCCGTGCAGCCCTCACTGCACAGAGTGGCCGTCCCCTTCTGATTATTAGGAAGTCACGAGGTCCCTAAGTGGGGTTAGAGCAGGTGGTGCCGGGCGTGAGACTCTGGTAGGTGTGAGGATGTTTCCCTTCCTTCTGGGAAGCCCTCCAAGTGCACGTGAAAGAGATGTGGTTTATCGAGCACAGATTTTCAAACCTGTAGAGAGCTCTGTTTGCTTTAAAATGCCTGGAGACATGATCAAGTAGGGATGTTTTAGTGACAGTACAGAAGGCATACAACGCTGAGCACAGCACAGAGATCATTTATAGCGAGAACTCCTTATTAAGAGTCTGAAATTCAGTCTTTCACCATGTTTGTGGTGGGCGCTGATCCCGTGCCTGGCACAGTGCGGGGTGCCCTCTAACTCACAGCAGGGGGAGAGGAGCACATAACGCACCATCCAGCGTGGGGACTGCGGTGGGGACCCAGGGAGGGGCTGTCCAGCTCCGCTGAGAGGGGAATCTTGAGAAGGCAAGCAAGAGTGAAAATAGGGATGGAGCTTCACCTCACACCAGTCAGAATGGCCATCGTCAAAAAATCTATAAACGATAAATGCAGGAGAGGGTGTGGAGAAAAGAGCTCCCCTCTTTAGAGAGCGTTCCTGACCAGCATTAGAGTAAAGCAAGTCTAATATGTTTTTTGCTAATAAATGGCAATTATTTTGTTTGATTCCTCATGGCCTTTGATGTTCACCAAAAAGATAATACCCCAGTGTAGAGGGAGGGAGGGACTGGGGCCAGCGAACTCTGGCCCAAACGTGTCTCACTTTTATGCCAGACTAGAATCTTTTGCAGGGAGGAGATTGATTTGTCACAAAGAACTCCCCCAGCCCCTGCAAAAACAAGAGGTCTGCTTAGACAGTGCCTTTTTCTAGGTGGTTTTCATCCAACCTAGGATGCAAAATACCAGTTTCAAACATCCAGGTAAGGCTTTGTGCTCTCTCAATGTGATATGGGGATGCTGAGTGCTGATGACCTCATGGGATAAAAAGGCCGGTTTCCTGAACTGTTTTTCAAGACGTCACCCCGCATGCTGCCTTCTCAGTGGTGCCTTCCTCGGGAGCCCCGGCCCCGTGAGATCTGCCCTTTCTCTGAGATTCGTAACATTTCTTCGTTGGGTCCCCCTTGAACCCAGGGCCATGCATCTCCCGTCTTGCCATGCACAGAAGAGGCGCTGACTGCCAGTGCGCAACAGTGACTGTTTACGGAGCTCCTGGCACGGGCTACGTAAACCGGGCAGCTGGGTGGTTGAGTGTGGAGTTGTGGGCCGGGATCTGAGCTGAGATGCATGTTTGTGAGTCGTTATCATATGGGTGAGGCCAGGATGGGGAAGGTGCGAGGGTGGGACGAGAAGGAGGCCAGCACCTGAGGGACAGCCACCATCAGGGGACAGGGAGAGCGAGGCAAAGCAGGACAGCGCCCAGGGACACTGAAGGTGTGGTGACGAGGCCCACTAGGGAGAGGAAGGGAACAGTGCTGTTAAATGTAGCCGAGGAGCCAGGATGCTAAGGTGTGCAAAGCACGTGTTTTGGATTTTGTGACTTGGAGGTCACTAGTGGCCTTGGCAAGGGGGGTCACAGTGGCAGCTGGGGCGGAGGCCCACGCAGTGAATCCCAGAGTGAATAGGAGGTGAGGAAGGGGAAACAGGTGGCGTGGGTTACTCCTGCCACTCACCAGGGCAGGGAGGACAGCCACCGGACGGGAGCTAGACAGGGACCTAGGTCAGGGATGACCCATGGGAGGGGGGAGCCTTGAGTGATTTCACGGGCCAGCTGAATGGGATCACTGGTTAAGGAGGTACATAGAACCCAGGCCGAGTTGTACTCAGACTCACCAAAGGCACCCATAAACTTCAGACCAATGCACACTCGGGGGAACTGGGCAAATGGGTTATTTTATAAGAAGTTTACAGTATAAAGGCAAAATTGCCTAAGATAGCTTCTGAGAGTAAAAACTCAAGGCAAGTTGGTATTATTAAAGTGAAATAACATAGGTTGGAATTTTCTAGTAATTTCAAAGGGTAAAGACTTCGGGTTAGTAAGCCTCTCGTATCTATCTCACTAGGAGTTTTTTGTTGTTGCTTTTTGTCAGTACCAGCCATGCACCCTGGCGTAGATGGGGCGCTTTATGGGGGAAAGAAAAAGAGTGTGGGGTAGACCTTGCCCCGAGTGAGGCATGGAGGTGGCCAGAGCCTCTGGCAGCCCAGGCAGACCTGCAGTGACTTGGAGTTGGACATGGGGTGTCAAGGATAACAGTCTTAGAAGCGTTCCGTGCTCTCTCTTTGGATACATGAGCGATTTTGGAGATCTCTCTATGTAGCCAGCTCACCTTGAAGGTATGAAGCATGGCCTCTGTCTGGGTGACATTAGTATCTGAAGGGGAGGCCTGGCAGAACGTCCACAGTTAGGATGATTGACATCATGGGGCTAAGACTAGGTCCTGCTGCAGGATGGGATGGAGGGGGCAGACAGGTGGGCTGGGAGGAGGCCGGAGGTGGAAGGGGGTTGCCCGGGGGATGCTCCGTGGGGAGGATGGGAACATGGTCCTGGGCGTGCCCCTGGATCCTGTAGGTAAGGAGTCAGGCCTGGGAAGGTTCAGAGGCTTTCTTAGGCTTAGTGGCAGCTTTGGGACTTGAACTGTAACCTCCTTTTATGGAAACTGCATTTTGCTGTGGTCTCTAGACGGCCTTGAGCTCTCACTTGCTAGGTTGGAGCTACTCTGTCTCACCTGCTTTGAGATGGCATCTGTAACGTAGTGAATAACCCTGAAGGACTCCCGTGTCCGTGTCTGTGTAGAGGCTGCGGAGCTTCCTGCGGCCCGGCCCCCTGGGTCCCGGCCGAGGGGCGGGAGGGCAGCTGGCCGGCCAGCCCCACTGAGTCACACTCTGGCGTGGGGCCCGGCGGGGATTTCCACGCGGCCCGTGTTGTCTTCTCCTGTTTCCTGTCGGGCTCTGACGCAGGCTGCCTGCCAGTGGGCGCCGGGGGCGGGGTGGGGGGGGGGCACGCCCACCCGCCCCCCGCCCTGTGGGCGGCTCCCCAGCCCGCGGCCTCTGCAGGGTGTGCCCCGGGGCTGGGTGGGCAGCTCCCTCAAGGGCCCCCGAGAGGCTGCACGTGGGCCGGGGGTGGCTGCCCGTCAGGATGGAAGGTTTTGCTGAGTGTGAGAGCTTGCTCGGGGTAGTTCGTACTGGGCGTTGAAGGTTATAAAAACCCAGCTTGGCCTAAAACGCCCTCTCTCTCTATCTGCTGACAAGAACATTTGTGAAGAAAACAAAACTTTTAAGCCATGCCGTTTACACGCTTGTGGAAATGATTCCTATAGTATATCTGATTGCTTTAGGTTTTTCTAAGCTATCCATGTATCTCTTTGTCTATCTGTCAGCTTCCAGTGCCTCCATTTCTCAATGTAAGAATATTTTGCTTAAAAAAAACCCTCCATCAATGGGACCTCTGTATATTCATGCATTTTTCCTCCTGAACTTACTGCTTCCTATGTCCTGTTCTAGGCAGTTTACAGATGTTATATCACTACAGTCAAAGGCTATGTTATGTAATATGGTAACCACTGCCCACAGATGGCTATTTAAATATCAGGTAATTAAGTACAATTTAGAATCATAGTGATTTAGTCCTCAGTCCCAGTGGCCACATTTCAGGGCCTCAGTAGCCCCGGGGGGCCAGAGGCTACTGCATTAGACAGCCCAGAGGAGGACATTTTCATCATTACAGAAGATTCTAGCACTCATCCAGGGTCTGATTTATAGATGAGAAAACTGAGTCCCATAGGGGTTAAGTCGACTTGTTTACTTGTAGCTAGTAAATGGAAGAGCTGGAGTTTTAATCCAAATCTGCCTATCCCAGAGTCTCTACACTTTTTTTTTTTTTTAGAAAGCACGTTTATAATTAATATTTCAGTGCATTCACATACCAGTCCTTTTGTTGAATGAACACACGAGACATTTTCATTTTACAAATCAGGAAACTGAAGGTTATACTTATTTTTTTCCTTCTTAGAGAAGAGAAATTGACCTGTAGCTTCAGGGACTCTTCAGGTAGCCCTGGGGTGCTGTGAGGCTCCGCTCTTTCGCCCTTCCCCTGAACCCCATCCAGCCGTGGGGGGGGCAGGCTTCTGTTGGTTTCCTCACCAGAGTTTGGGAGTAAGCAGGGTAGGTTTGCTTTCCCCACAGAAAATCCTCTGGCCTATTTCCTATTGTAGGGTTTATGGATGTTGGTGATCTCTTGGGGATTTTTGCCTTTTGTTAGAGCCAAAAGAGCTCTCAGGAAATATACACTCATTTCATGGCCCAAAATCCTGAGGTACAGAGTGGTGAGGGCACTTTGAGCAGAACTGGTTCTTAAACTTTTGTTTTCAAGCCAGGATTTATCCGATAATCTTAAAGTAATCACTCCATGGACAAGGATAGTTTTTTCACGGAGAGAACACTGCAGTGACTTTCCCTGTGGCCTGAGACAGCACAGTGGGGTGGAGAACAACAGGGCTTTCGGGGTGAACAGACCACGGTTCAAATCCTGGCCCTGCCACTCAGAAGTTATGGGTTTCTAGGCAAGAACTTCAACTTTCTGAACCTCAGCTTCGTCATCTGTAAATTTAGGATAAAATAGCTCACTGGAACTGTTTTAAAGATGAAAATGTAACGTGTAAGATTTACAATTCCTGGCATGTTGTAAATGCTCATTAAATGGTAGCCATTAATATCATGATGATGTCATCACCTCCTTCCAGCATTTTAATTTTACAGCATTGTGCCTAGTACGTTAGGTGCTCAGATATATGCCACAAAGTTGGGGAAGGCAGTAGACTTATTTTGAAACAGTCTTTTAGTTACATGTCCAAATAATATACTCAGTGTTTTTCTGCAGCCCTTGGACTTCTTTTCAGGTCAAAGACCTCTAAATTGAAAGTGATAAGTCCAACTGCTCACCTGGAAAGGTTTAATAGCAACATCCCAGAGAGCCCAGAAAGTCTAGAAAAAGAGGGAAAATAGTGTATCCTGTTTTCCAACTTTTAGGATACCCTATGGAATAAGATTGAAACAAATCACTGGAAAATAGGTTGTCATCAATTTTGTCTTCAGGCTTTTGTTCCTTGGAAAGAAAACATTGCCGGCGGCTGTCCTGGGGCGGCTAGGTGACCTGACTGACCGCACCTCTGCAGGTTACCAAGCTTGTTGATCTCTGCAGTGAGAATTCCCTTCATGATCCGGCCCTGAGTGGCTGGAGGGATCCTTAGTCTTAAAAAAGAATGTCTTATCTTTAGAGAAAACAGATTTCATTGAGGAAGAAGAATGGACAGATACTTTCTGGAATTGTTTTCGCAGGGAACTGGAGAAGGAAAAAAAGATTTCTGGTTATCCTTGGTTAATGAGAGTATTTGTAAATCAGAATGTCTCATTACCCAGTATCACAGTTGATCAGGGCCTCACCTGTAACGACGTTTGACTGGAAATTAAACATGGCTAAAGGGGACACCTCCAGCTTTTCATTTCAGCGTTCAAAGGTATACTTCCAGGTGTGACCTAGGAGCACCTTGAAAAAACCTCACAGCGCTGTTCCCAAATGAGGGTGCATCTGGAGGGGTTGGAAGGAACGATGTGATAGCCAGGGGAGGGCTGGTGGCCAGAAGATGGCCCTGACCTTGGTGAATTGACCTGGCAGCTGGGCCTGGCCTGGCCAATTCAGAAACCTCATCTTGTGGCGCCCCAAGTCAGGACTGCGGCCTCCCACTAACTAGCAAGAAGCTGAAGCACAAGTCAGGCCACTAGTTTATTTGTTGAAAAGTGTGACCACTGTGAGGTTCTAAGCAGGGCGTTCTCTCCTTGTGGGCACCCCACCCAGGAAGCCAAATGGTCAGAGGTGTGGGTGGATCGGGTTAAGGGGAGGAGGGAATCATGGGAAGCGGATTGGTTGAATGACTTGGGGCCCCGGTGGCCGGGTGCATCCCTGTGTGCTGGGCAGGCCCCTCCCTGCTGGACGGTGCTTACACGGGCAGCCTTGTAGCTGCTTTCGCGCACCACCCACCTTCCTTCTTTAGGGATTAAGACCCACTCCAGTCTGTGTACAGAGAGCCCCTTTGAGGTGGCGTTGCCCATCTCTGCCTGGATCCACGATGTCTCCAAGTGGGATTAGCCTTCAGGGTACTTGTTTTTCCTCTTTCCCGGTCCCAGTGAACGCATGAAGCCCTGACCTCACTGTTCCTGCCCAAGCCAGAAATCAGTTCTGCGACCTGACCTCAGGCCCACTCTTGCAGCCCACCGTAGGTTAAGGCAGTAGGGACAGGATGATGTGCATTAACTACTTTTTCTACTTTTTCCACTTCCTCGGGTCTTCTTACTTGAATAACCCAACAGACACATCTGCAGTGGCTTTGCATCCAGAGTGCGTGGTAGTTATTTTTGATTTGAAATACGAAAAGCATTTTTTTAAAGACAACTGACTCTCTGAGTCATGCCCAGGGGAGCAAACGGCCTGAAATGTGAGCTGGTGCTTGCTGGAGGGGGATAACAGGAGAGGCTACCACTGATTCTACGGGCGCTGGGCTTAGGTCACTGTGGGGATGAAGTGCGCTGACCATAAGAGCAACATGTGGGCTAGAGCCGCTGGTGGTGGGGTAATTTATTGCAGCCGCTCACCTAACCAGGAACCCCATGCACGCTGGGTTCCCACAGGACGGGGCGACTGCATGGAAACTCACACACGGGCCCTGTTGAGCAACCGTGCTTGCGTAAGAGTGATTGTATGTGGCAGGGCGGGTTATGTGTAGGGGGATTTGTCACTGAGCAGCTATGTGTTGGACGAGCAGCTCGGTATTTCTAGGGGGCTTGCTTGGTTTTTTTTTTTTTCTTTCGGTGGGTCCCCTCTCACCAGAAGTGTGGTTTAAGAATGTACATAACTCCCATTTATCCAGCCCTTTATAGTTGACCTTCACAGCCTCCTTTGCATCTTAGTGCTACCCTGGGAGGGAGGTCAGGCTAACTGTTACGATGCTCATTTTTAAAAAAAATTTATTTTATTGAAGTACTGTTGATTTACAGTGTTGTCTTAGTTTCTGCTGTACAGCAAAGTCATTCAGTTATGTGTATATATATATCCTTTTTCATACTCTTTTCCATTATGGTTTGGGGTTATCAGATGCAAACTGTTGTCCACAGAACGGTTAAACAACAAGGCCCTACTGTGTAGCACAGGGAACTAGATTCAATATCCTGTGGTAAACCATAATGGAAAAGAATGATGCCCATTTTATAGATGACGGATTGAGGGGGAAAGTGTGATCCTTCATGGGTAGTAGAGCAAGGCCAGAGCGCTGTGCCCAGACCCCGGGCTGCTAGGGGTCCAGGAGCTCCCGCCTCCAGGCTCCTAGCCAGTTCCTAAAGATGTGGATTTCCTGGCCACTCCCTAGACTTGAAATCGAATCCCTGCTTATAATGTACTCTGGGAATCTGCATTTAAACATGCTTCCTGGCGATTCTTTTTATTTATTTATTTATTTATGGCTGCATTGGGTCTTCGTTGCTGCGCGCGGGCTTTCTCTAGTTACGGCGAGTGGGGGCTGCTGTTCCTTGTGGTGCACGGGCTTCTCATTGCGGTGGCATTTCTTGTTATGGAGCACGGGCTCTAGGCGCATGGGCTTCAGTAGTTGTGGCACGCAGGCTCAGTAGTTGTGGCATGTGGGCTCAGTAGTTGTGGCTCTTGGGCTCTAGAGCACAGGCTCAGTAGTTGTGACACACGGGCTTAGTTGCTCTGCGGCATGTGGGATCTTCCCGGACCGGGGTTCGAACCCGTGTTCCCTGCATTGGCAGGCGGATTCTTAACCACTGCGCCACCAGGGATGTCCCCTGGTGATTCTTATGAACCATCACACTAAGATGACCCAGTGGCTCAGCCCACTTAAACCTCCCACCTTAGCCTGTATCACCACTGAAATCATCTTAAGCTTGTATTCCGTGTTTGGGACCAGTCTCCTCGCATGGTACGCCAGTTCCCCAGGGACAGGCCCCTTCCCTGTCTTGTCCATGGCTGTATCCCCAGGACCGTGGACAGTGCCTGGCACACAGTAGGCCGTCAGTAAAATATTTGACTGAATGTTTTTCTCAGCTGTGTGGCTAGTGTCAGAGAGCTCAGGTGATGGTCTGACTGGGCAGGTTCACGTTTGCCTGCAGTGTGACTGTGCGTGAACCGCGTGGCTTTGCTGAGTCTTGGGGTCCTGGAGGGATGCACGCACCCGTCAGCCTCTCCCTTCCAGCTCTCCACATAGACTCACACACACAGAGCGTTCCCGCTGGAGGTGGGCGCTCGGCAAAGGGCAGCTCGCTCTCTGACTCCCTGGTGTCTCCGTGTGAGCAGCGGGGTCATTATGACGGTCACTTTTTCCACTGCCATCAAATGCCATCCGTTGCTCGCAGACAGACAAGGTGTAGGGCTGGACTCTGTGCCACCGGCTAAACACTGGCCACCTCAGCCCTCAGATCAAGACCAGACACCAGCATAAACCCAGGTGTCCCCATTCGAGGGCACTCGCCAGAGCCAGGTTCATGAATGGATGAGTAAACATTTACCCTGTCTGAGGTCGGATGTGAACCGTCTGCCAGGCGTTTTGTTTTTACTCTGCCTCCTCCCTTTCTGCCTGCTGCCCGCCCCCCCCCCCCCCCCCCAAAAGAAAACCGAGAGATTGAGAGGTTAAGTGACGGGCTTGACAGAGCCAAGCATCCGCATGTCTGAGCCCTGCTCCTCAGGCAGGCGCATCCTCCTCCATGAAGCCCTCCCAAACTGCCAGGCCCACCCTGATCTTTCCCTGCATGGAGCACGACCTGCAGGCCATTTCTCCTGGCGAGCTCGGATGGGTTAGACAAGGAGAGGCCTGTTCCACATTCTCCATCTGTGTCCTCCTGTTCGCAGACAGTGCTCGCTTGCTGGGGGGCTCCTGCATTGTCCTTTATTTTTCAGTTCCTTTGTACCCTGTTTTCTGAGTTCCTTAAGATGCAGGGCTGTATCTTCTGGACCTTTAAAACTATTCCTTTGGTTCATTTCTACCTGCATCTTCTCACCCACCCATCCAACAGCACTTAAGGCCAGCCCGTTCTGCGTCCAGCTCAGGGCCTTTCCCCTAAGCCCTGATGCTGAAGAAGCATCTTGTGTAAGGCTAGAGTGGATGACCGGAGCCCAGAGGACAGCACGGCCTGGGAGTGGCAGGGAGGCGATTTTTAATGGGATTGAGCTTCTGAAACTTGGGGCTGCTCAGTCTTGCTAATGAGTTCCTCTGGAAAAATTACTCATCAGGCCCTTTGCTGTTCACTGGTTGTTTATTCCCAGGCTCCCACCTGCACCCCGGCCAGGAAGTTCATAGGCAACAAGATAGAATCACCTTCCCTATCACTCATCCCTTTTAAAATGTGACTCATTCTGAGCTAACCCAGCCCAGGCCAGATGCTGATAGAGTATGCATGGACTCCCTTTGGTGGTGTGTCATTTCTGACTTGCTGGGAAATCCTTTTGTGGTGAGGTTGGGGATGGGAGGCAGAGCGAGGCTGGGACTGGAGCTCTTCCAGGGTGGGTGTGATGGCGAGGCGCCACTTGAACAAGGAGTGGGGTCTCTGTGCCTTGGGTCCCATCTGTTGTCCCTGACCATCTGGTAGCCCTCGGCAAGTTGCTCAAACTTTCTGAACTTCAGTTCTGTTAATCTGTAAAATGCGGTTCCCGTAAGGATTAAATGAGCTGGTGTGTATTTTTACCCACCGACGTGGTTCCTGGTACCCAGTGAGTGCTTGATCACTTCTAAAATCTTAAGATTTTATTCATCAGATCCTTAAGAGCATTTCAGTATGCACCTTGAACACTGCGTGTTAAGCGCTATGGGGAAAAAAAAGAAAGCGCTAACAGGGGTCCTCTCTCCAGAAGGAATTGCAGTCTATGTAGGGAGAGAATAATGCCCACAGCGCTAACTCCTGATTGCTCGGTATCCTGGAGCAGTGCCGTCTGATAGAAATAGGGTGCACTGCTACATATGTATTTTGGAATCTACTAGCCATGTTAAAGTGTAAAAAGAGAAAAGGTGAAATTAATTCAAATAATATATTTTATTTAATACAGTATATCCAAAGGCGTTATCATTTCAGCATGTACTCAATATAAAGATTGTTACTGAGACATTTTACGGCCTTTAAAAAAAATCATACTAAATGTTTGAAGTCAGCATGTTCTCTCCACTCACAGCACATCTCACTCTGGTCTGGCCACATTTCCAGTGCTCAGTAGGTATGTATGGCTGGTGGCTGCTGTACCAGACAGCAGAGCTCTAGGATTTATCTGTTAGGTCAGCTAACAGCATCTGCCTTTTGGAGGGGAATCATTGTGCTCACAGGGGCTGTGATTCACTGTGGCAGCCAGTGAGGAGCAGAGTATGGCTAGAGCTCCGGTCTCCTCTCCAATGGGAGCCGGAGACACTTGAATTTGCTGAGTGTCTGTTGTGTCCCAGGCACTGTGCTAGACACTCTACCCTTGTTATTCCGTTGAATTCTCACAGCAGCCTTGGGTGGTAGACGGAGAGCATATGCATTTTTACAAAGGAGGTAGCAGAGGCCCAGAGAGGCCAAGCAGCTTATCCAAGGCTGCACAGTCAGAGGTGGAGTTGGAATTTGGACCAGGGTCTGCTGACTCCAGAGGCTTCCATTCACCTGTCTGTTTTTCCCTATACAGAGAAAGAAAATTTGCACACAGCATAGCATTCAGGCCAAGTACTCGAGGAGAGCTCCAGGGCACAAGAGGGACACGTGGCTAGCCTATTCAACAAGGGCTTTGGGACATCAGTTCAGGAGGCCTGGGTCTGCTTTGGTTGAGGTGATGTGTGTGTATAAGCAGCATTCCTTCTAATCACAGGTTCTTAAGCCGGAGGTGAGGTGGGGGTGGGGGACCCGTGATGTGCCGTAACTGGAGGCCAGAGCGCGGGGCCCTGCTCCTGCTGCCACCTGGGAACGCTGGCCACTTCAAGAGACTCCAAGCAGCTGAGACTTTCTGCTTGGAGAAACCCCAAGAATTTGGGGAGGCTGGGATTGGGCAGGTTCTTGAATGCATGCATGCATTCACGCCGCCGCTCACTCACCAAATATTTATTGAGTACGCGCTCTGGGCAAGAATTATTAGGTGTTACCTTGTCCTGTGTGGTATGCCTTTTACCTCCGAGGAGCCTCCCCATCTGCATGGTTAGACCACATGGCAACCCTCTGAAGTACTGGCGTTATCCCCATTTCACAGTGCAGTCAGCTGAGGCTCCAAGAGGGGAGATCTCGTGCAAGAGGTCAGATGGCTATTGAATGGAAGATACCGGCCCTCAGAACCAAGGGGTTTTGACTCATTTGTCCATCTTTCTGTCTGTGTAGCCAGCAGGCAGTCATTGAGCTCCTATTTGCCAGGCATTGAGCTACGTTCCCAGATTTCTTGGGTTTTGTTTGCAGTGTGTTTGTTTTGTGTTCGAGCGCAATCACAAAGCTACCGGATGCTGAATAGTGGCCGACGTCTGCTGTGTGCCAGGCACTGTGCACGGGGCTGGTTGCCATCGACTTCAGGGATTCCTCCCAGTGCTTTCATAAAGAGGAGGCAACTGTGGCTCAGAAACATGGTACTTTCTGAGGTCACACACCTGGTGGAGCTGGGATGTCAATCCCGGCCTGTCTCTCCAGAGCCCCATTTCAGCCACTGCACCTTACTGCCTCTCTGCGACTGGGGTCCAGTACTGATCCCAAAGTGAAGCCCAGCTTCCCCCAGTCCCTTTTTGTGCCATCTTGTCTGACCTTCAGTTTTACCAACTGTAAAATGGGGGCAGGGAAGGCCAGTGTCACACCCAGGACAGGATGCAGTAGCCCAGCCAAAGTAGCGGAGACCGTGGCCTCCCTGGCATGGTCTGTGCCTCCCTCCAGGCAGGCCGCTGTGACAGTCTGACTTTATGGAAGGGTGAACGCAGTGGCATTTGCTGAGCTGCCGGTGGGATTGGGGAAAGCCCTCTGGGACCCCTTATCTTCTTGCCAGAGGAAAAACTATGTCCCATTCAGCCCATTTGAACACTTCCAGGCTTATAGCTGTCATCTTCCACACTCTTAACATGAGATGCCAATAGTATATTGCCGTTTTTTTTTTTTTCAGAAAAAACTTAATTGGAAATTTTAATGTATTTTTGGAGGGGTGGGCTGTGTTTCCATTTGCCTCTAAAAACAGTGAGAAGGAAAACAAAATATAATCTCATTGCCAGAAATTATGGAGCCAAATCTGAAATTAATTTACAAAGTCATTAGTATTTTCCATTTGCGAACCCCAAACCGAATGTAAGTGCAGTTCCTTGTAATTTAATACAAATTAGAAAAGAGTTAGGAGGACTTCCAGGGATCAGCACACGAAACTGGCAGAAGCAGGTGGGTGTGTGTGTTGAGAGAGGGGTGTAACACCCAGGACTTGCTCTGGTTTTCACTCAAATCTGAGTTTGGGAGAGCAAAACAGACTCAGATATTCCCCAGAAGAGAGCCCTTTCCAACAACTTAAAAACTGGCAGGGATCCTTGGAATGATCTCTTCTAACCTTCTCATTTTCTGAATGAGACAACTGAGAGATTCAGGGAGGGTAAGCGACTTGCCCGAAGTCACACAGCCAGGAAGGCCAGAGCTGGGGCCAGAGTCCACGCCCCAGTGCTCCGGCCACCGCTTCCTCTGCCTCCTGGAAGCTCGTCTGCTTGAGCCTTTCGTGTTCCACACCCTAGCTGGGCTCATGTCTAAAGCGGCGCTCCTTGTTAGAGTGGGGGGAACGGAATCATCGTGTCAGAGCCACCCGCTTCTGTACACTTGGGTCAGTTGTACTGCTGCATACTGCCTGTCATACTGGTTAAAGGGAGAACACGGTGGTTTCTGCCTCCTTTGAAGGAGCCTGGTTATTCCCCGAGCTCACCCCAAGCCAAGCCCTGGCCCTGCACTTTAGAATCTGCTGCTCTGTGAGCGAAGTTGGCCGGTGGTTAATGAGCAGGGAGTGTGTTGTCAGGGTTTCGATGTTTGTAGCAGGACCTCTTCCTGCGCCTCCCTAAGCTCAGATGAACTGCGGCTTTGAGATGTCATTGAGCCACCGGAGGCTTTCTGAATGCTGTCTACCTGACCCTTTCGAGGTAAAGCCCTGTTGATGACATCTCTCCCAGTCCCACGCACGCGTGCGTGTGTGTTAATTACACACACAGACTCCGGATTGACAGAGCAACTCTAAGAAAAGCCACTTCTGAGAGTTCCCCGTCCCTGCTTTGTTGTTTTCCTTGCTAACAGGATGTCGTAAAGGATGGAAGGGACCCTTCAGGGTGCCCGGCTCTTTCCTGGGCGGACACTCAACCCTGCCCCAGCCTCTCGGGCTTCCTCTCCTCCCCCGACGCCAGGTGCTGTGGGGCATGTGCCGTCACTAAAGGTACGACTCCCGCTCCCAGAGAAGCTGAAGCCCAGGTGCCGAGAGAAACTGTACTTACCTGGAGTTGTTAAGTGTTAAGGCCCATCGTGCTAGTGATAAAGCTGTGTATGTGTGTCATCACACCCAACCTTCACAGCCACCGTGGGGGTTGGAGCCGTGATACTTTATTTTACAGATGAGGAAACTGAGGATTAAAGAGGTGATTTTGTTTTGGTTTTTTAATTTAATTTTATTGATTTACTTTTGGCCGCTTTGGGTCTTCGTTGCTGCACGCGGGCTTTCTCTGGTTGCAGTGAGCGGGGGCTGTTCTTCGTTGCGGTGGGCGGGCTTCTCATTGCGATGGCTTCTCTTGCCGTGGAGCATGGGCTCTAGGTGCACGGGCTTCAGTAGTTGTAGAGCGCAGGCTCAGTAGCTGCGGTGCACGGGCTTAGTTGCTCCATAGCATGTGGGATCTTCCCCGACCAGGGCTCGAACCCGTGTCCCCTGCATTGGCACGCAGATTCTTAACCACTGCACCACCATGGAAGTCCCTAAACAGGTGACGTTTAAGGAGCTTGTGAAGCATGGGGAGGGGATGGGAGCCCAAGCCGTCTGCCCTTCAGAACCTCCCAGTGTCCTGATGGGGAAGATGTGTCGCCGGCGGCACTGCCCTAGGAGCATGGTATGGAGAGGTGCTGGGGGTGGAGCTGGCCTGGCTTTGGAACTGCAGAGACAAGATGGCATGGAAGGTCTGTGTTTGGGGAAGGTTCCTTGTCCCATGGCTTGGCAGTCTGGGCTCTGACCCTGTGAGGGTGACAGGTGGGGTGGGTTGGTAGGGGAGAGAGGGGGACCTCACTGTGGATAACCCCAATTGAGGGTAAGAAAGATGGGCCCCAGTGAGTCCCTCTTACCCCTGAGCCCAGCCTGCCTTTCTCAGCCCTCCTTGCTGAAGGCCTGCTTGGGCCAGTGGTTGCCTCCTTAGAAGTTCAGTTTCGGGCTTACCTGGTGGCTCAGTGGTTAAGAATCCGCCTGCCAATGCAGGGGACGTGGGTTTGAGCCCTGGTCCGGGAAGATCCCACATGCCGCAGAGCAACTAAGCCCGTGCGCCACAACTACTGAGCCTGCGCTCTACAACTACTGAAGCCCGCGTGCCTAGAGCCCGTGCTCTGCAACAAGAGAAGCCACCGCAATGGGAAGCCCCGCGCACTGCAACGAAGAGTAGCCCCTGCTCGCCGCAGCTAGAGAAAGCCTGCGCACAGCAACGCAGCCAAAAATAAATAAATAAATGAAAAGAAATCAACTCCTTTAAAAACAACAAAAAAAGTTCAGTTTCCTTCTCTGGGAAAGGAAGGGGTCACAACACCCTTCTTTGTTGTTAAGATTAGATGAGCTGATACCCCAAACTTCTTGCAAAGTACCTGGTACCAAATAGGACGTCTCTAAATACTAGTTTTCATTTTCCCTTCCACTCATTTGTTTAAAAAAGAAAACAAAACTTTTTTTTTCCTATGATAACAAAAATTTTAGAAGGCAGAGACAAATTAATATGTTGTGTATATACTCTCAGGCCAAGAATTTCCTGAGTGTTTACATACCAGAGGACTTTGAACTTTGATTTTTTCAGCTGGCTGTGTGCTGATTCAGACACCCTCTCCAAGCCGCCAGAAGCAGCTCCTAGCCTTGGTCTATTGTTGGTGTTTTGTGTGTTTTCACTGTATTATAAAAATTGGAAACATACAAGTTACAGGTAAATTATAACTTGCCCATGGACCTTCCACCGGATATAACAAGTGTTAATATTTTTCCATATTTACTTCAGATATCTGTAATGTCTTATTTCTTTACTAAAAAAAAAAAAAAAAATCCCTTAAACTACTCTGTTGAAGGCCTCCTGTTATCCCACCCGCTTCCCATTCTTCTCCCTCCCTTCTCACAGGTATTTACTCTCCTGAACTTGGTGTGTGTCCTCCCCAGCCAGGATTTTGTAGTGTATTGTTTGTAAAGCCAAGTAACTCCATTGGAATGTGTTTGAACCACAAAATGATCAGCATTTGGGGGAAGAAGCCTGAATACCCAAGGCCAGGGCAGCAACTTGATAGAGCAAATCCACCCGCTCTCCAATTGATATTTATATAAAATTCCAAAATTATAAATCCATTGCCTTGGATTTAAAACTTGACCCTGCCCCCATGCTTAATTGCAAATAAAATCGAGCTTGTGCCATCTGGAGCTCCCAGGGTCATCTGGACCTTTCATGCGAGTAAATACATCCCGGAATCGGTTATTCTTAGAGCAGGTGTTTTGGCTTTTTTTATTTAATGCTCGCCCACCCTCCTGCCCCATCACAGCTGTGATGTATGCTGATTGTAGAGAACCTGGAACACAGCAGTAAAGAGGAAAACACTCACTGCCCTTCTCCCTTGACCTCCGCCCCACAGAAGTGTTTTCTTCTCCATTCTTTACCCTCCTCAGCCAGGGTAGAAAATTGGAGGTCACCGGGTGCCCCAAGTAGGGCCAGCACCATGGCCTCAGGGTCTCCTAGCAAGCAGTGGTCCATCCTCCATTTTACAATAGGGTGTGTGTCACCAAGGTGAGAGAAGCAGTCACCTGCCTAAGGTCAGGTCAGTGGCCTGGTTGGGAACAGAAGACCATCTCCTGAGTGGCCGAAGATGTTTTTTCTACCATGTCTGCTCTTCATGCTGTGGTCGGAGCCTCCCTGGTACCTGGCCCTGATCCAGGCATGATGACAAGTGTCCAGCAAAGGGGGAGGGGGCCTGGTCCCTCTTCAAGGAAACTGGGAGGCAGCCACAGGCCAGGGGTTTTCCCAGGTGGGACCTTTGACCACCTTTCCTGAAAAAGTCTAGGACATTTTTTGTTTCAGCATTTTAAACTGGATATGTAAGTCATTTTAATACCTTGGCTGTTTTCTGTGTATGGTAGTTAAAACTGTTCCTGGCTTCTTCCTTTTTTGTTTTTTAAACTGAAATTATTTTCGTTCACATCTGTTCTTTGTGCAATGCCATTGGTACCGATTTTAGCTTCTGCCATTTTGGAATTTTCTTTTGTGCCATTATTGCCACTAAGTCCAGTTTTCCTGGTAAAATTTTGCATATCTGAGTTATTGGATTTTTGTCCATCAGTTTTCAGTCAGTGACTTTTTTTTTTCATATCTTTATTGGGGTATAATTGCTTTACAATGGTGTGTTAGTTTCTGCTTTATAACAAAGTGAATCAGTTATACATATACATATGTTCCCATATCTCTTCCCTCTTGTGTCTCCCTCCCTCCGACTTTTTTTTTTTTTAAGGATTTTTTTATTTTTATTTTTTAATTTTTTTTTTTGGGTTGTGTTGGGTTTTTGTTGCTGCGAGCAGGCTCTCTAGTTGTGGCGATCAGGGGCTACTCTTTGTTGCGGTGCGTGGCTTCTCATTGCGGTGGCTTCTCTTGTTGCGGAGCACGGGCTCTAGGCACGCAGGCTTCAGTAGTTGTGGCGCACGGGCTCAGTAGTTGTGACTCGCGGGCTTAGTAGTTGTGGCATGTGGGCTCCAGAGCGCCGGCTCAGTAGTTGTGGTGCACGGGCTTAGTTGCTTTGTAGCATGTGGGATCTTCCCGGACCAGGGCTCGAAGCCAGGTCCCCTGCATTACCAGGTGCTCTTAACCAGTGCGCCACCAGGGAAGTCCCACGTCAGTGGCTTTCATTGTCTCGAGTTTTAGCTGCTTCCAGTTTTATTTTGTGCTGAACTTTTTTCTCTGGGGTCTATTTTTTCTCCTGGGTTGATTTTTGCAGTGTTTCAATGTTGCCAATTCACTTTTTACCTTCAACAAGTGTTTATGGTGTGTGATGATAGCCACTACCAGTTTTGTTTTGGGATTGATTATTTCTCACAAGTCTAATTCCTTGTGGTCATCTGGTCAGAATGCCTGTGGAGATGAGAATGACAGGTTAAAATGTCTTCATTCTTAAAGAGTTGGAAACAAACGTGTAAAGGATGATTCTCCCTCTGGATTTCTCCTTTCTGGGTGTTGGCACAGCTTTCTTTTAGCGACAGAGAAAATGGGAGCTACTAGGGGTCAGACCTCTCCCAGGAAGGGCTGTGTTGTCTCCATCGCCAGATTCCCTGCTTTCCGCCCTGTGACCTCCCAAGTTCACCAGCACCTACTGCTTGCTCAGAAGGGGCAGCTCCAGCCTGCTACGCCAGGTAGCACAGTGGATGGGGGTCAGGAGCTCCACACCGGGACAGGTCCCCTCTAAATCTCCTGTATGGGCTGGTCTCCCGTTCGGTCTGCGGGGTTGCTGGCTGGAGAGCTGTTAAAAGTCTTTCAGCTTTATCCTTCTCTGGGTGGGGAGGTGGATGCTCAGGGTGTCAGGAAGCCACTGTTCCTGCAGCAAACCCCCTGCACGGTTGAAGCAGAGGCATTGCTCATGGCCCTCTGCTGGGTTCCGGCCCCTGGGCCCCGGCTGCCCCGCCTGACATCAGGGCTGAGCAGCCACTGCGGCAGAACTTGCGGGGAGCCTGCTGACGAGGGTTGCTATTCGTTCCTTCCAGTCATGGCTGCTCTGAGTGCTCCCCGGGACAGTTGTACCCAGGGGAGCTGACCTCCTCTGGATAGGTGAACATCCACCTCCCCTCCAAGGAAAAGCCCCTGCTCAGCTTCTTCAGGCAGCTGGAATGCTGCTCCGTGGATCTGGGTATTTCTGTCCCTCCTTCCGGCCTTCCTTTGATTTCTTGCCGTCTCCTTCCATTAGGTCTGTGACTGTTTTCAAATGGCCATTTGTATATACAAGTCATGTCAGGCATCATAATTTGTGTTTGTCTAGATCAATAAAAGCAGCTCTGGCCAAAGGCTAGCAGAGAATTCATAAACACCCTTCAGCTCTTCCCCTCCCTACACGATGTTAAAACTCCATCCTAGTAACCCTCCAAACCGAAGCTGTTGGCTGACTTGATCAGGGAAGATGTAAAATACCATTTGGTTTGATGTGTTTTCTCTTGATCCTTTCTGTAGAATTTGATCAGTGTTTAAGCAACTGTAGCTGATTCCCCGCTCACTTCAAAGCACAAGCCCTTCTCTGTGTCTGTTTACAAAATTACCTTTGAGAGACTGAAATGTTGGGAACCCATTCAGACGCAGCTTGTGCCTTACGTTAGCTCTCTGTTGCCCAGTAAAATGGGCTTGGGTGTATCTGAGGCAGCTACCAAAGGAAACTTAAAAACAGATTTCGGCTGCAGCGATTCTTATGTGATGTGCCCACTTTGGAAAAGGAGAGGATTAGGGATTTAAGTTCACGTGGACCTTAAGGATTTTAAGAACCAGATTTTCTTCTGTTTGCTCACATTAGGGGAAAAGAAAATAAGCCTCAGATGCCTTGTGATATCTAGTTACGTCAGGTTTTCGTATAAAATGTCAAGACAGCAATACTTGACTTCCTGCCTCGCCTTTCCCCTCTTGCATACTGTCTGCTCTCGCCAGAATTTTTATTACGAGGAGGGAGCCGGAGGGAGCCATTCTGCTAGACTCCTCCCTCAGGGAAATCATTCCCTCCCTGGCCTTTAACCCTTTAAAGATTGGGAAAGGAATACTTTGATTTCTGGGTTAAATGCAAAGCTTCCCTATTGGCTTAGACTTTAATTGAGGTGTATTAGGAAATCCTTAAGAATGTTGCAGCCTGGGGCCTGGAGCCGGCTGGGTGTTGCTATTTGGTATGAAAAGCAGCTCACGTTACCTGCTTCCTTTCCTGTGGCCGTGTCTTCACCAAGCATCCCCTCTAAAACGAGGTACCTCCCCTGCCTACACTAAAAGACCCCACAAATGTTGAGTAGCTAGATTTCTTTTTTAAACCCTGACCCAACTTCACTCAGTTGAAGGTTAATAAGTAAGTCTGTCTTTCTGTCGGCATGGGTGGAAGCCATGCTGCTGGCCCTGACAAGTCAATGTGTTTGATCCAAGAGGGTAGAAGGTTCTGGAAGACACAATAAGTACAACTTGATGACTTTTCTCACCATAAAAGCTGCCATTTTCTCTTCTTCCCTAAACCCCACTGAAAGTGGTGGCGAAGGATAGGGTAGCCTTAGTTCTCCGTTTGACTTCAAGCAAGGGAAATGGTACCCAGAGGTGGGATTGTTATTAAACCCCTTTCTCTCTTTGTTCTTGTTTCTCTCAACCTCTGCCTGCCCCAAGTGTAGTCCTGGCCATCCCTCCTCAGCCCTCCCTGGCACTCAGTGTTGCAGACCTTCTGGAGCTGGCCCTGGCCACTGCCATAGCCTCGAGAAAGCCACCATGAGGCTTTGAGTCTGCTCTGCAGGGTGTTTGAAGGCCTTCTGTGTGATGTGAACCCCACTGGAAGTTTGACATCTTTAGGTTGGGAAGCTATATAGAGAGCAAGGGGCCTTCCTTCTCGGGCTTTGGGTACAGAATCCTTGGGGTGAGCCAGGCAGGTCTAGAGCTGGCAGAGGCTCCGGGCAGCCATACAATTTGTTACCCAAACCGGGACTCTGAGAGTGAAAGAGGATGCCATTAACAATGACACCAGGGACTTCCCTGGTGGCGCAGTGGTTGAGGGTCCGCCTGCCGATGCAGGGGACGCGGGTTCGTGCCCCGGTCCGGGAAGATCCCACGTGCCGCGGAGCGGCTGGGCCCGTGAGCCATGGCCGCTGAGCCTGCGCGTCCAGAGCCTGTGCTCCGCAACGGGAGAGGCCACAACAGTGAGAGGCCCGCGTACCGCAAAAATAAATAAATAAATAAATAATGACACCAGGACAATAGGTGTGAATTAAACTATCCCACACAAAGGGGCAGTCATTGTGTGATTGCCCTACAAAGGCCAGTCCCCTGGCCCTTCAGGTTCCATTTTGTTTTATAAGGAGTGATGCTTCCCTCATTGAAAACGCAGGCTAGAGTTGCAAGCTCAGATGCTCCCAGGGACAGGCAGAGGGTGGGGAGGCTGGGACCTGGTGTAAAGACAGAGCGGGACTTGAGGACTCATTTCCCATCTAAAGGGGCATTGGTGACACAGCACCAGCCAAGTGTTGCCAGATCTTCTGGTTTTTTGTTTTTGTTTTTGTTTTTTTTTTCAAGAGAAGCCAAAAAGCTTAGATTTACATATGAAATCTCCCAGCTTTTAAATTTGGCAACTAATTAAAAAAATGTAAAAAAAACACTGTGTAGGCCAAGCACAGCATCTGTGGACCGCTGCCTGTTTTTGACCTCCAGCCCAGACCAATTAATTGGTGGCTGTCTTCTGTGTCTCCAAATTCCGGCAATGGGAGGTTTCTTAGGAAGTTGCCCAGATTGACCACGAGTGAAGTGGGGAAGAGGAGAGAGGAGCTCATCTTGACTTCCATGGAGCATTCATCTGCACAGTAAATGTTTATTGAGCACCTGTTATGTTCAAAGCAGTTTCTGTGTTCTGCCATGTCTTCTGTTTAATGCTTTGAGACAGCTGTGTCTTACTCATGCTGATAAATTCTTTTTTTTTAATTTATTATTTATAAATTTATTTATTTGTTTTTGGCCGTGTTGGGTCTTCGCTGCTGTGCGCGGGCTTTCTCTAGTTGTGGCAAGCAGGGGCTACTCTTCGTTACGGTGCGTGGGCTTCTCGTTGCGGAGCACGGGCTCTAGGCACATGGGCTTCAGTAGTTGTGGCACGTGGGTTCAGTAGTTGTGGCACGCAGGCTCAGTAGTTGTGGCGCGCAGGCTCAGTAGTTGTGGTGCACAGGCTTAGTAGCTCTGCAGCATGTGGGATCTTCCCGGACCAGGGCTCGAACCCGTGTTCCCTGCGTCGGCAGGCGGATTCTTAACCGCTGCACCACCGGGAAAGCCCTGATAAATTCTTTATATCGTGCGCTGTTATGGGTCCATACCTCTTCCCTGAGACTCTAACAAGGATGGATGCAATGAGGGAAATCTCAAGAGAGAATGTGGGAAGGAGAACCTGGGGTCCAGTTCTCAGGCCCTGGAAAATTCATTGGATGTCAGCTTAACACAGAAGTCCACAGGAGGTGGTCTTCATCTGCAGAAAGGCCTGGGAATGAGGACCTGGAGCAGAGAGAGCCCAGCCAGGGGCACTTGTTCTGCAAGGTCCCTGAAGGTTGTATTGTACTAGGACCAGGAAGCAGAAATCACCGAGGGACAGAGTGCATTCAGCCCTGTACATTCAGAACTTTCTAGTAGAGCACTGTATACTGAGGTTGTTGGGTTAGATGACCTCTAAGCTGGTCTTTCGTTATCCAGAAAATCTGATACCTTGAGGCTGCCTCCTGCACACCCACTAGACTCCTGGGCCTTAGACTCTTTTATTCTGATTAATGGTTCTTATTTCTAATGGGCTCCCAGCAGGTACTGGCTTATTTGTACCCTCTGGCAGCTGGACGTTGGGCCAGGCACCCCAGAAGAGCCAGTATAACTCTGATGAAAACAGATGCAGTTCACCTGGGGCTGGGGTGGGGTACAGGTGGGGGAATAGCGCTCTTGGAGAATCCGTTCTTGAGGGTGTGACATGTCACTCGCATTTTCTGGTCTCGCGCACCATGAATTTTAAATTGGGGGCGATAATACCTACCCCCAAGATGGTTGGAGGCAGCTAAGGCACAGAGAGCTTAAGTGACTTGATCAAGGCCACACAGCTGGGCTGGGAGGAGCCCGGTCCTAGACCAGGTAGTTGGCTTCCACTGTTCTCTTATCCGCTGTGCTGAACTGTTCAGTTTTTAATTGCCTTTTTTTTTGTGTTCATTCTTCCACGTGTCCTTTTTCCCTCTATTGTTTCAGGACTATCAACATTCAGATGTTTAATAGCTAGGTTTTTTTCCCCTGTGCACTTGGCCAGAAGTAGGAATTCATCGCCATCTGTGAACGTTTATGGAGCCTCCATGGTTTGTGTGGAATTATACTAGAAACACTAGACCCCAGGGCTGGGTTGGCAATGAACGAGGTCTTTCTGCAGAACTTTTGAGGACAAATCACCAACGGGTTGGAAAAAATTTCCTTCAGGAATGGCGGCACTCTGTTTTTCACCTTGCTAATGTTGCCCCCCCCAGCTTTGCTTCCCCCCAGTGTCAATCTTAAGTGTGCTAAGTGCTTTTTCTGCTCAGCGTGTCCTAGATAAGAGGTTTCCAAACGATGTGCCCTGATACACAGCCCTCCCACCCCCAAATCTCAGGCTTCTTGATGGACAGAGAGTTCCCCTCTGGTTTGTTTTGGAATCGGAGGCTGGAATGGGGAGTCTGGAGGCCTGAGTGCCTGTAGGGTTGCCGACGTCTTAAGACGTTTGAAAACCACTGTGCTAGATTACAGCGAAGCTGTAGTGACCTCAAAATTTAAAGGAGATTAAAAAAAAAAAAAGCATACAAGATAATCTTGTGATGCTGGTGAAAAGACCCCTGAAGTTCACCAGGTGGGCCCGCCACGTTGATCATGAACACAGGGATGTGAGTCCGTGTGCAGGAGGGAGCTCGACTTGCGGCACACCCAGCAGTTTGCGCCTGCGTTTGAACACCACCTCATTTCCCTGGCATGTCCCTTTGCTCAATGGATCATTCCTGGCCAGACCACACCCTGCCCCCCAGTCCCTGCACCACTGCAGAAGGGGTGGGGGTCTCTGCGTACAATTTATTTTCCAATGCCACCTTGAAGTTTGGTGACCGGCTCTAGGACACTTCGAAGGCTTTTCATTGATGAACAATTGTTACGAGCAGTGTCAGCCCAAAGCGGTACTCTTCACGTGATCCAGTCATGGATCTGGACACATTTTTATGTGAACAACTAGACAGCTATGACATTAATGTAGTGGCTAGACCATAACTACTTTTTCAACAAACTCTTTAGTGTGTATGTCACACCATTTTAGAACGTCATAATGCATTCATTATGCTTTCATGTGTCAACATTGGCTCTTCTCACTTTGTCATGCAATGAACAGAGGAGACATCTCTGACATAAGTCTGTTGGAGCAATAGATGTCTGGGCCCTTTGTTGCATCGGCAGGCGGACTCTCAACCACTGCACTACCAGGGAAGCCCCTGATCTTCATGTTTTAATAAGCAAAGAGTTTTAGCTAAGGCTGTCAGAAGTAGGTGATCCACGTAAAATATTATGTCAGGGGGGAATTTGTACACTTGTGTTTTCTTTTTGTTTTAAAAGTTTCCTTTTCTCTTTTATAAATTTATTTATTTTATTTTCGGCTGCGTTGGCTCTTCCTTGCTGTGCGCGGGCTTTCTCTAGTTGCGGTGAGCGGGGGCTACTCTTTGTTGCGGTGTGCCGGCTTCTCATTGTGGTGGCTTCTCGTTGCAGAGCAAGGGCTCTAGACATGCGGGCTTCAGTAGTTGTGGCACGTGGGCTCAGTAGTTGTGGCACGTGGGTTCTAGAGCGCAGGCTCAGTAGCTGCGGTGCACGGGCTTAGTTGCTCCACCCCATGTGGGATCTTCCCGGACCAGGGATCAAACCCACGTCCCCTGCATTGGCAGGCGGATTCTTAACCACTGTGCCACCAGGGGAAGTGCCTATTTTAAAAGTTTCTTATGGAGGAGTAGCTTTTTTCTTTTTCTTTTGAAAATGTGCTTTGAAAGAGCAAATACTTGTGTAGAATGCATTTGGCCCTGAATCTTCACTTAATTAAATCAGCAATTATTTAGTGTTTCCTGCTGGTGCTTGGGGGCACAGAAGGACTTCACGTCACAGCCAGCAGCTGATTTGTTTGTGACGTTTTAATATCCTACATGGGGTAGAACTGCAGTGCTTTTAGACACAGGACAGTGCCCTCTTGCCTACCATCAGCATCTCGGGGGCCAAATGCCTTCCCTGCCCGTGATTCTTCTGTGGCCAGGCATGGGGACGGAGTCTTGGAGCTGCAGTTTCCGCAGTTCTGTGGTTCCTGCTCAGAGCATTGCGTGATAGGGGTCCAGGCAGGAAGTTAACCTCGTAGATTCCCTCATCCTCACAAAGCCACGCACACCAGGGTGGGGCCGGAGTTGACCATGGGAGTTGAGTTCCCGGCATTTGGGCAGTCCCCAGCAGGAGCCGGAACGGAATGGCATTGCTGGGTAGTTGGAAATGTGTTCCTTTCTTCATTGTTCAGAGAAATTCTCCTGAAGGAAGTCTTCTACGTGTGAGAAAAACCAGTGAGCCTCTTATTAATAGTCACAGCTTGTCAGAGAAGGGACCTCGGATATACCTGGTCTAACCTGCCCATTTTACAGATGAGGACTGAGGCTCAGGGAACAGGAATAACTCACACATGGTCACTAACAGCAGAACTGGGACTTGGGAAACCCAGGCAACTGCTTTAGACCTTCACTTCCATGATCTGCGAGGGTGGGAGTTTCAAGAAAACTTGGTGAACTTTGGTGGGCTTAGGGAGGAAATTGTTAATCTCTCAGCCCCTGCTCAGAAGTGCTGGTACCATTTAAAACACCACCACCAACAACAGTATAAATTGTCCTCAGATGAAGTTTCTATAATGTTCTCTTATCTCATAGTTTCCTGACCTTGTCACCAACTTGTTCGAGGAATAACTTAAAAATTCAGGGGCGGATGATCAGTAGCCTTGTTGGGTGGTATTTTCTGGCACATGAACGAAAGGTGCTAGGTGATACCTTACGGTTGTGTAGCGCTTCTCAGTGTATGGAGGACCTTGGTGTGCAGTCTCTCACGTGAACCCCTTGACAGTCTTCTCAGGTGGGCCCTTTTTTCCTGGTGAGGAAACTGGCCCTTGAAGATGGGCCATTTTGCTTAAGGTCACCCAGGTGGCAAAGAGGAGCCAGAGCTGGAATGTGGTTCCTGGTTCCCAGTCTCATCTTGTTCCCACCTTGTCTCCTTCAAGGGAAGTGAGCGTGCAGGGCAGCAGCCTGACACAATGGAAACACCCTAGGCCTTTGTGTTTGGAGTTCAGAGGTTAACTCTGCTCTCCTCGCTGTGTGACCTTGTGGAAGAATCTTAACCTCTCTGAACTCCATTGTCTTCTTTTGGAAAATGGGGCCCTGCCCAGCAGGATTAAAGTATATAAACATAAAATGCTTAGCAAAGAACTTGCTTATAGGAAGCAACTGATCAGTGTTACCTCTGGAATGAAGGTGAGGCAAGTATGGGAAAAGCTAGTTATGAAAAGAGAGCCTGGAAAGCAAAACTAAGGACAGATGTGCACTAACGGTGGGGTGCCCTTGGCCCTGCTCTTCTTGCACACAGACTCTTCAGTGCTTTCTTATTTCTGTTAGTCCTTGATCCTTTGGAAAGTTAAGAAAACTGAGGTCCTCACTAAGTGCCTGGCACATAGGAGGCCCTCGGTAAATACAGATAGGCTGCTGGAGCCTCACCCTGCAGAGGTGTGGAGCAGCAGTATGCATGCGCCCGCAGCACTCCACACATTGGTTGAATGAAACAGGACAAAATTCTGGCAGAGGCCAGACTTCGAAGGTGCTGTGCAGGCCCGGGGCAGGTGGTCGGCCAGTGGAGGTGAGTGATGGTGCTAGAGGTGGCCGTGCCGTGGCACCAGGGCTGAGTGGGAATCAGTACAGACTAGGAGGGGTGCAGGGGAGGACGTTTCTCTCACTTAGATACAATCTCAAGTCATGCCCTGACATCGTCCCGTGTGTGTGTGTGTGTGTGTGTGTGTGTGTGTGTGTGTGTGTGTGTGTTTTAGGAACATCTCCATGTAAGTAATTGATGCTGTGAGCAGCGGAAAAAGGAGATGAAGCCCATTCTCTCTGCTGGGTGACTAGGACCTGACTAGTGTCAGGGTCAGACTGTTTAAGGGGTGTGGGGACAGAATTGTGGAGAAGTGGCTCTCCTTCTGCATCTCCACCTGGTGCAGGGAGCAGAGAACACCCGGGATACTTCTAGAAGCAGCCAGGATGACTCAGGGACTTGATCTTGCCTGGTACAGGAAGCCACGCAGAGCCGGAGGGCACCGCATTGTGGGGCAAGAAGAGAACATCCGGGAAACTTTCCCCTGTGCCCTCCACCAGGCCCCCCAAGCGGCCCCAGCCCCCTGCGGCCCCTCCCTCCGCCCTGCTCCTTCCAAGGAGCCTGTTTGAGAATTCAGTGATTCACTTCCCGTCTTCTACCCTTGTTTAATGTTCCCTCCATTGTTACCAAACAGTCCAGGCCCCGGTGGCAGGGGGTGTCCTGCACTCTGGCTGAGATGGGAGAGGAGGACAGAGCTGTTTACAGAGCCTGGGAGATGGGCCTGGCCTCCTAGGAAGACAGGCTGGGATGGCGCTGGGGCCCTGACAGCTGGCTGTGCGGGGGGTGGGAAGCGCCAGAAGGCGGTCTTCCTGCCCTGGAGGGGATCCCTGCCCTTTGCTGTGGGGTTAGCTTCTTTATTCCCCAACAGCTGAGTTTTCCATTTTGGGTCACAGATAGTTTTGGGATCATGGATTCCTGGAGTAGAAAAAAGGAACAGAAGGGTCCTTGGGGAGATGCTGTCTCTGCCTGGCCTCAGTCTCCTCCTTTGTGGGGAGAAAAAGGGGGAGGTGGTGACATGACTGACCTTTAGAGCCACACCCCCGCCCCCAGCTCCGAAGCCCTCCGATTCCTGAGCCTGGAACAAACCACACCAGGTTATCTGCGTTCACCCCCGCGTCTGGGGCGAGTCCCACCAAAGCCACAGCCACGGATGTGACCACGTCTGTGAGCCACGGCACCCGCTTCCCGACCTCTGACCTTGCGGGTCAGCAACTCTGCAGCCTCCCTCACCTTTCTGGTTTGAAGCCACCTTCTCTTAGGAAGCTGTCTGATATCAGTTGAATTCTTCCCTATCACATCACAGCTGGGACTGCCACTGTTTTGCTGAAACCGCTGTTAAGTTTGGGCTTTGGGGCTTTGTTTTCTTCTAACCTGCAGAAAGATAGAAAGTCCTGAAGTTTTCCCTTTTACCCTTGCCGTGTGTTGTTTCGTTTATAAGTGGGTACTCCCTCTTCTTGATCACGTATTTGCTCTACTGCTGTTGGTGATTCAGGTTTGTTTCCTCCAAGGCCCTGCGTGCCGCAGTCAAGGAGCGAGAAGGTGTAAACACCGCCCTTTTTAAGCTCCTTTTCGCTGTAAGTTAGTGTATTTCTCAGGTATGTGGCATGTCAGTGCTAGAAGGCAGGGAGACACTAGAGATTGGTTGAACCCATCATTTTATAGACGGGATGCCCACACCTAGAGACCCCTCACTTTTCGGCAGCACAGCCAGCGTAAGGACCACGAACGCTCCAAGGTAGCCCACTTCCCAGGGTAGCCCCAGGTGCCTGCATTGCTTTCTCTTCTGGTAAATCCAACACTGATAAAATCTCCATTCTACAAATACTTGTTGAGTAAATTTATCGCAAAGCCTCCTGTCCAGTGTGTGCCTACAGCCTTAGCCACAGATGACTTGTCTGTCTTTGCGCCGAGTGAAGTAGGCAGACCTCTTCATCCACGAGCGTTTCAGCTCCCCGCACCCCGCCCCTGGCTGCTGTAGCAGAACTAACTAGCACCTGTGGCTGTCATTCCCCTGCTGTTTTTAACGGCACCTCTCAATACCAGCTGATAGCTTTGAGAACATTCCTGGTGTTGGGTTTCTGGCAGTAACGTGCGTCTGCGGGTCCCTTTACTATAAGGCTTCATGTCTTGTCTGGGTTCACAAGGCTGGGGTGCAGCCTGAGGTTTTTATCTGTTGCCTCCAACTTCTGATTGTTGCTGCCCGGAGGACTGAGTCGGTTGTCGTGACCTACTTGTGAACAAATGTCTATATGCAAGCCCCGTGCTCCATCCGGGGGAAGTTAAGTTGGGTCTCCTTGCCCTCAAGGAGCTCCTGTTTTAGTTACGAAGGGAAACCCAGACACACATGGAAGTTATTAATACTTAATCGTCCCAGGCCTTTGGTGATAGGGATGATGAGTTCGGTGAGTGTTGGACAGTAGTGTCTGTAAATCTTTGCAGAGGGGAGAACAGAGAGCGGTCATTCTGCAGAGAGAGCCACAGAATGGGATAATTTTTGAGCTGGAGGCATCATTGGGCCTGTCATAGGGCTGAAGGGAGCCTCCGGACCCCCAGACGATCTCAGCGTGCCGCCGCTGGCCGAAGATCTCTGGCTTTGGGGACGCGAGAGCCCCATGCTCAGGTGCTGTGGCTGCGATGTGTTACCTCTGCTACTTGAGCCAGTTAAGCCTTGTGCATTTCCTTACCTGTAAAACAGGCCTCCAGATATCTGAGCTGTTTGGGAAGTGGGGGTCTGATGGGCGGTGGGTGGGTGGGTACTCTGTGGGTACTTGGCTGGGACTTGGGTGCGCTGCGTGTGGGAGGGGGTTGTGAGTGTTGCGAGTGGACCCAGGGGAGGGAGCTTCACCTGGAAGCTTTTCTGTGCTCCTGAGTGGAGCTGCTCACGGGGGCTGCAGCTTTTAGCCCAGAGCCATTTAGTCAATAAGACCAGCTTAAGTAGCAGGCAACAGCCACCCTGACTTGTAAGTTCTAAGTCCTCCCTTGTTTATTTGGAAACGCCATCTTCCTGCCCATAGGGGTTCTTTGCTGTCTTAGGTGCAGTTGCCCCCAATGAACCACAGCCTTTTGTTTAAGGACAATAGGAAGTCTGGCCCCTTAGACTGAAAGGAATGCTGATTGGCTGCCTCAGTGTCCTCAGGATAGCGATGCCCAAAATATACCGGACACCCGCTCTTTGTTACCGGTTAGATGGAAACGGCTTATGTAAGCTTGTAAAGCTTTGGTCCAGAGAGAAGCAGAGTGTCTGTGGCATGTTAGAGTTCGGTGTCCTGCAAACGCTGTCTCTTCCGCTTACAAAGGTAGCTATGTAACTTCATGGTCCTTCAACTCACTTCTTCTAGAAATGTGGTCATTTCCCACCCCTCCCTTGCTTCCAGCTCCCCCGCAGTGGCTGCCCTGAAAGGTTTGAGGATTCTAAAGGCTTTGGGGCCGCTTTTAAAAATAGGGAAATGTGGTTAAGGCTGAAACGCGGGAATGTTCCTTTCCTAACCCATATTGTATGGCATTTCACTAGGAATGGTTGTAAACTTGGAGCTTGAGTGAGCGCTTCCAGAAGCCTTACCTCTCAGTTTGAATGTCACAGAAAGTTGCCAGGTTTGCCCTTTGCTTCCATGCTCTGTAGCACTTGTGACATTGTTTTATCTCTCTGGCCAGTGATTCATAATTAAGGAAGTCAGAACTGAGCAATTAACACAAAACCTCCTCATTTGCCCTCTTCACCTCTCCCCCCCCCCCCCCCCCCAACTCCCCTAGTCACGAACACCCGCCTGACGTTTTCTATAAGTCTTTGGAAACTTTGATTTGTTTTGATAGGATGAGGTAGCCAGTGATCATCACCATCGCCTGGTTCCACTCGTTTAAGCCCAACTGTCTGTGAGAATCTTCTCCAAAAAAAAAGAGGAAAGAAAATCCCAGCCCCAAACGTGCAGTCTGCCCACAGGAAGTGATTCACGGGCTTGGTTCATGCAAACCTGATGGGGCAGGAGGTGGGAGGCTGGGAACTGGGTCTGGGAAAAGACAGCCCCGGAGAGGATACTCAGACCTTAATGGTTTCTGCTGGAAGAAAGTGAAAAACAGAATGACTAAGAGTCCTGTAAAAAGAATTGTTTGTTTAGTGAAGTGAGCTAGTACTGGTGTTCACTGGGAGGTAAGACAAGAGAAATAGCAGTTGTCAGGGGAGGTGACTTTTTGGAGCCCTGCCTTTTTATTTTTTAAGAGATCAAAGACATTTCTCAGTCTTAAGGCATTTATTAGTGGAAGGTTGAGAATCTCTAGTTCAAGCCCCAGTTTTCTCTTCAGAAAAAAAGGGTCTAAGCCGAGATAATGATCTAATACTCTCCAAAAGCTCTTCTTTTCTCTTTTTACTTTTCCCTCCAAAGTTAGACTTTTGAGGCTAGTAAATATCTTTCCGTGACTGCTCACGGAGGGTCACGTTGTCAGAGAGAGAAGGAATCCTTTCTTCCTGCGTGCTTCTGTCCTGTGGGCTTCAGCCTGCCATTTTATTTTATTTTCCCCCAAATTGAAAATACAAATTAATCCGTTTCCCCAAAGCAGTTTGGAAACAGGCAACCTCTAAGTGCTGGCTGTGTGAACAGCCCTGCTGCAGAGCCAGGACCACAGGAGGCCAGAATCACCCAGTAGAATGAACAGAGAGATATCTAAACACACTTAGATTCACGATTTCCATTTCAAACTCCCCGTATTTTATGAGGTGAGCTTTAGGGGTGAGGGTTGTAATAAAAGCTGGGCTGAAGTGTGCATTTTTGCCTTAAGCCCATCAGAAAGAACATTGCCAAGGGCTGTGAGTATCCTGAAAGTTCCATGAGTGGTCTCTTTAAATAAACAAATAGATGATCTTCAGACTTAATTCCATTCTTGAATGTTAACTGGCAGAGTGAAACGGCCATGCAGAAAGTTCTCTGTAGCCCGGCAACGATTCTTTCTCCTTGTTTTGGTAACCAGAGACCAACCCAGACTTCTGTATGTAGCATCTTCCCTTTTCAACTTGAAACCTCTGTGTTCCTGCCGACACTCGAGAAGAAGCGATTCCCATCAAGTTGGTTCTTGGAGAAGAAAAAATTTATGAACACCAAAGCTGTGAAGTAGAAAGATCTCAAGTGAAACACTCCCTTTCCTCCTCCTTGTCTTCTCCCCCTCTTCCTCCTTCAAGATTTAACTACTTTCTTTGCATGGGTGAGGGGGAAGGGAAGGGGGGGGGTACCATGACCATGGTTTCACCAGAGCCCAAGGAGAATCTCTGGTTCATACAGAATGATCACTGTGCTTTGCAGGCATGGGCAGCTGGGTTTGGGGTATCATACCCAGACTACAAAATAGGGCACTGCTTCTTGCCGATCTGGGCAGCGTTAGGCGAGTCACTCAACGTCACATGAATCCTTCACCTGGGAGTGAGGAGACCCACCCTCCGGGATCCCTGTATCCAGTGAGATAATGAGTGAGAAGTGCCAGATAAACACCTGCTCTGAGGTATAAATTCCTTCTGTTTTCCCCAACCTGTGCCCACGTCCAGAGCACTTCCTTAACCCGCGGGTTCTCAAGGGGCCTAGGGGAGTGACTTGGCCCCCTAGGGGACCTTCGGCAATATCTGGAGACAATTTTGGTCAGCACAGCTGGCAGGGGGTGCTACTGGCATCTAGTGGGTACAGGCCAGAGATGCTATATAACCTACGACGCACAGGACAGCTGCTACTCCCCTACCCCCGACATAGAATTATCTGTTCCCAAATGTCAGGAGAGCTGAGGTTGAGCAACGGGGTGGGGGTGGGGGGCTCGCCTTACTCGTAGCCACTGTTGAAAGTTTCTTGGTGTCCGTGTGCTTTACAGATGATTATGATTAAGCCAAAGTTTCTCCAAATCAGCCTCCTGCTTTTCTAGGACGTACACACTCTGCACATCCCTGGCCCCTTGGGAGGAAAGAAGCCCCGAGGTCCAGATGATGGGTTTCCTGTGGGGTCCAGCCCCCCTGCAGACGGCAGGATGAGGTGTTCCATGGCTTCTTCCTTCCAGGGTCTGCCCAGGGGGCTCCTGCCACCTCTGGGGCTCACACTCGGGCCCTGTCTGCTTGGAGCACTTGTCACGGACCTGAGCCAACTGCTCTGGAAATCTCTCGAGGGGAAGGGAGACTCAGTCCAGTGGGGAGGAGTGAGGGCCATCTGCTGGTCTGGAGTACAGCATGGGGGCGGCTTGAGTCTGGCATTTTATGGAGTGTCCCCCAGTTTGGCAGCCTGAAGCGCCGGATATTATCCATCGGCAAGTTCAGATGGGAATTGGGTTCTTTGTGAAGTGGTTCAGTGACTGCTGTCAGGGGTTGTGAAATCCTGTTCTCAGCTCCTCGCAGACCAATGTAAACTGGAACCTTAAAAAATGTGCTTAGCTTACTTAACAGAACTTGCTGAGGACACTTATGAAACTGGGCTGGGGCATGTGGTCACTGTAGCAGGGCTTAACAACCGAACCTCAGTTATCCGGATCGCCCCCCGCCCCGGGTCTGGTTCCTCCTTTGTGGCGCCAGGTGACAAGAAGGGGCCGATGTTGGAAATGTCGCTTTTTATTTAAACTCTTAACAACCAAAGAAAACTTTGAAAGGGTCTGGGGAATCGTATATTCAGTGTACAGCTCAATTTCTTCTTGCTTGTAATGGTTTATTTTAATATAACTTCAAACCTCAGAAAGTTGCAGTGATGGGACAGGAATCATAGTACACATCCTCCACCGAGAGTCAATTTTTTTTTTTCATCCCGAAGAGTCAGAAATTTGGGCCACTTAAGATTCGGTACAACAAAGACAAAATTGTGTTTTGTGGCACTCAGCTTACCGCGGGGAAAGTGTGGACTCACACACGTTTCTCAGACTTCATTGGTGGCGAGGCCCGGCTACAGTGAGATAGCAGCTGGGAGGCCGCCTTCTCGCTCTGTGTTCATTTGCTGGGTGACCTTGAGGTGCTTCATCTATCAGTCTGTTTCCTCAACCACAGAAGGAAGGGATTGGTCCAGATGCTCTCAAGGTCCTCATGTCGCAGCTGTCTGTAGTTCTCCAGAGGAGGTTTTCAGGCAGACACTTAGCCAGAGTTTAGCCGACCAGGACATTTTGTTCCCTGAATGTTAAGCCCCTGTGGTTTGTCACCTGCAACCTTGCGACTCGACACGTGACCCCTGTGCGGTACTTCTGCCTGGAACAAAGGATGCTTTGGTTTTCGCTGTGTTGACCAAAGGGAGAGGATCCTAGGTGAACCCCCAAATCCAATGGCCCTCTCGGCAGGAGTGTTTTCAGGGCTTTCATATTTGATCCTCTGTCAAACAGCGGTACTGGGCTGTCCTTGATAGGGAAGAGAGAAGGGCACATTCTGATACTTGTGTATGAAGGAGAGGCAGAGTGGGAGATCTGAGAGCAGACACTGGCACTTAAAGGCCAGATGGAACCAATGGAACTATGGCTACTCAATGAGCAAGTCGAAAAAGAAAGCTGGTCTCCGGAAGAAGCTAGAAAGTTTAGTAGTGTGTGTGTTTTAAGTAAGATGGGTTTCAACAGAAATACGATTGTATCAACAAATTTACTTTCTGTTCACTTCTTCGGCTCAGGTAACCAGAATAGTGCCTGGGATTTGGTAGGTGTTCGGTCACTCTTTGATGATGGATAAGAAGTCAGTTTCCCTGGTAGGGATGCGGCATAGAACCGAGAAAAAGCACTGTTTACCTCTCCCTCTCACCCTCCTTTTCTCAGCACTGGTGTGGGCTTGAATTCTGACCCTGCTCTTGTACAAGTTATATGACTTTGGGCAAAGCCCTTAGGTTCTCTGAGCTCAGTGAAGGTAGGATACACTGAGGTTGAGCCATGTTTGTACTCTCGCATTGTAGCAGTGTGCCCGGCGCATGGTTCGTGCTGTGAATATATCCCGGTGCGTTTCTGGAGCTTATGTGCTCAGCTCACAATTTTCTCCCCAACCCCCATGTCAAAGTCCACTGGTATTTCATGTCAGCCCCCAGATGGCTGTGGGTCCGAGATCACTGGTCACAGGGACGTGAGTGGCATGTGGGGCCCTGGCCCTGCCTCTCCGCCCCGAGTGTGCTGGCGGGCGTCACCTCACCAGCAGCTCTGGACCCTGGCATGTCCATGTCCTTGGCTGTGGCTCCCACCCCCATTTTGGGATACTTTACAGGTCCCACTTGGAGCCAACGGGAGGAAACCTAAGTTCCTGCCGCAGGAAATGGTTCGGCTGGTGAAGAATATATTTAAGGAATAAAACCTCTGTCAGAGGAGCTTGAGAGGGTTGCTGGAGAAAGGCTTTTGGGGGTCTCTCATCAGGAAGCCACTGGGTGTGGGGTGAGACCTCAGCCCAGAGGCGGATGCCTGGGACTGTGCTCTTAGCCCCAGCAGCTGGTCTTGGGTTACGACGAGGAAGGGCTGGGTCAGGGAGAGGGGCGGGTCATACATAGACCCTTTTCTGCAGTGGCGCATGCTTACGGTAACGTCTGCTCGGAATGAAGACTTATTGATTGGTTTTACTTAAGATGGGCTTGGTACCCTGTAAGGCTGGGGAGAGTGTGTACCGGACACATCAGCTAAATTAAATGCAGCAGCTGAAACTCCCAATTCACCATTAATCCTCTGGTAAGCATTGCTGTGTATTTTGAGTGGGACAGAGGGATAAAAGGAGCCCTATGACGGATGGCCCTGGGCAGCCCAGACTTGGAACCAAAAGGAGTGGTCGCCAATGCATAAAAGGACGTGCATGAGATGCCCTCCTTGTCGTGAGTTTGGGAATTGTAGGGCCCAGAAGCAGGGGCCTGGACCAGATGACTCCTGGAGGGTGCTGCCGAGCCAGCTTGGTGGTCATGTGCTCGCGAGCTGGAGAGCGTGCCTGTCGGGCCCAGCCTGGCAGCCAGGAGAGCTGCCCTGTAGCTGCAGCCTGGGTGCAGACGGCTGTGTGATCCTAGGAGGCGAGCCTTGCCTCTCAGATGGAGCGGGTGCATAGTGAGGCGGGACTGTTACAAGACTTGACTTACGACCTGACTGCATCGTGGTGAGGCTGCTCTGAGATAAGGAGCCCGGAAGCCTTGTGAAAACTAGAAGCATCAGGCCGCCCGAGGCCTCACTGCGGCCCCCTGGGCTGTGCAAACGGCTGGCCAAGGCAGGGCAAGGGGTCTGGTGTTTTGGACCTCCTACTGGGAACCTTCTTTACCAGGCGCTGTCATAGTAACAGGAGTAGTAGTAGTTATACGACAATAATGACAATGGATTGGTGCCATTTATCGTGTCCTAACGATATGCCAAAGGCTTTCCGTAGAATGTCATTTAGTCCTCCCAACAGTCTAGCGAAGGGACTTATTTCAGGTGAAAGATAATTAAGACCAAGACATTATAAGCAATATGATCAAGTTTACATAGCTATTGACCAGAGTCAGTATTTGAATCCATGTTTATCCAGTCCAAAGCCCTTGCCTTTTTTTTTTTTTGGAAATGTGGTATAGTTGACATACAACAAAGTGCACATATTTAAAGTGTACAACTTGATAACTTTTGACATACGTATACACCTGTGAAACCACCACTACAATCAAGGTGGCAGACGTAGCCTTTACTGCTTGATAAGCCCCCTCTCCCAGGCCCCCCCCATCACCCCATCCCTAGGCAACCGCTGACCTGCTTGCCGTCATGCAAATGTAAGTTTGCATTGTTCCTTTACTTTAAGTTACTCTGTATAATGTTACGCAAACGGAATCGTGTCTGGCTTTCTTCACTCAATGATTATTTTTTGATTCATCCGTGTTGTTTGTATCAGTAGTTCATCCTTTTTTGTCGCTGAGTGGTAGTCTTTGTATGGCTGTTTCACAGTTTATTCACTCACTTGTTGGGAAACACTGGGTCATCTCCAGTTTGGGGCCATTATAAATACAGCTGGGACGAACATTCATGCACATGTCTTCGTGTGGACAGATGCCTTCACTGCTCTCGGGTAAGCACTTAGGGGTGGGCTGAGGGGTTCCTATGGTGGGTTTCTGTTTTGAAATTTTAAGAAACTTCCAAACTGTTTTCCAAAGTAGTTGTGCCATTTTACGTCCCCACCAGCAGCGTATGACGTTTCAGTTGCTCCACATCCTTGCATGTGGCACAGTCTTTTAAGTAGCAGCCATTCTAGTAATGATGGAGTGGCATCTCGTTGTCGTTTTAGTTTGTACTTCTCTAGGGACTAGTGATGTTGAGCACCTTTTCATGCACTTGTTTTGCAATCTTTTTTATCTTTTTGTGTAGCGTCTGTTCAGATCATTGACCTGTTTTGTTTTTTAATGGGTGGTTTGTTTTCTTAATAGTGAGTTTTCAGAGTTCTTTATATATTCTGGAAATAGGTCTTTTACCAGATACACGCTTTTTGCAAATATTGTCTCCCAATTTGTGGTTTGTCTTTTTTATTCTCTTAACAGGGTCTTTCAAAGACCAGAAGCTTAAGCTTTGATGAAGTCCAATTTATCAACTTTAAAAAAAAAATGGAATGTGTTTCTGATGTGGTATCTTTGCCCATCCCAAGGTCACAAAGGTTCTCTCCCGTGTTTTCTATTAGAAGTCATATCGTTTTAGGCTTTTTATTATGACCCACTTGAGTTAATTTTTGTATAGGGTGCAAGGTACAGGTTGGATTTCATTTTCCTTGCATGTGGCCATCCAGTTGTTCTGGTACCATTTGTTGAAAAGACCTTTCTTTCTGTACAAAATTGTCTTTGGGCCTGTGTCGAAAATCAGTTGTCCATATATATGTGACTACTTCTGGACTCTCTGAGCTTCCATTGATCTGTACCTTCCTTAATTTAAAAAAATTTAAATTATACTATCAAACTGATTCATGTATGTAGTTTAAAAAACTCAAGAAGTCCTTGAAAAACTCAAGTCTCTCTTGAATTTTTAATTTATATTTTTATTTCCAGGAGTGCTTTTCAGTAGTCTGTAAATGTTCCTGTTTTAGGATTGCAATAGCTCATCTCCCCAAGAGTAGTTTTTGTTTTATTTGGAAGTTTTCTTCTGCTCGCTGCATTGTCTCAGACTTCTTTTTTTTTCTCCCCCACTTATTTCTATCTCTGCGCCTCCTGTTAGAGGCTTTCTTTAAATGGCTGGGGATTCTGGCCTTGCGTTCACATTTGAGAGCGTGGCAGTAAAAAGCCGATTGCCTGTTCTGTGTATGGTGGTGGGAGGGGCCTGTTGGCGGGTGGGCTTCCCGTAGGGAGAACTGGCAGAAACAGGGCTGTTTAGTTGGGGAATCCCCAAATGTCAGTATTTCAGGTCTTTTCTTGTGGACTGAGCTGTTTAATTCCTCCACAGGCAGGGATGGGGTAAGCAAGGGAGCTGAGCGCTCTGTTCATGAACTCCTGTTTCCTAGCCCCTGTCTGACCTTCGCCCGCAGCCGTGCCCTGGCGGCCCTGTCTAGAGCCCCGCTCTCCCATTCATTTTCGGCAGAGAGCAAACCTGTCTCTGGCAGGGTTGGGGAGGTCCTGTTTATGGGGAGGCCTGGGGGGAAGGAGCTGGGATCTGCCTGCCTCTTCTGTAGACAGTTAACCCATCCTCCTGTTCTCAGCCAAGTCTTGACAAGTGTGTGTGGTGCCTCCAAGTTCAGACTCTTTCCCAGGTTCAGTCTGCTAAGTCTGTTCCCATTCGGCCATCTGCTTTCCACTTTTGTCTGCTCTCCTCTCCTACCCATTGTCTTGGGCAGGACAGAGATAAATGCATCCATTCAGTTTGTTGTATTTGACCGAAGGACTTCCTTAGCCTCTCCCGGCCCTCTCTCCCACCGTTTCTCCCTCCTCCTCCCCCCTCCCTCCCTCCTCCCTCCCTCTCCTTGTCCCCTCCCCCTTTCTCTTCC
>NW_020185332.1:89973-94117 GCF_003031525.2 Neophocaena asiaeorientalis asiaeorientalis | reverse complement strand
CCGCCACCCCCTCCTTTTTACTCCCCCCACCCCTTCTCCCTGCTCCTTCCTCTGTGCCTGGAGCGCTCTCTGCCGTACTTCTTCAGGTAGACAGCCAGGCTCTTCAGGCCCTGAGAGGAAACAGCCCGTGTAATGCAGAAAGGATTGGATGAGGAATCAGGACATTGCAGTCTCTGCCTACAGATGTGATGAGCCTTCTGTGCTCCTTTACCACATCCTTGATTCTCCTTCCCATCCCTCAACTCCCAAAGCCCATAAGGGCCACATCACGCCCAGACCTTGGCCTCCGTCACATGACATGTCTGAGCCTCGTGTGCCCCGAGGTGTCCCATTTCTGCCCACTCCACGCCCTTTTCCCCCTTGCAGGCCCGTGAGCAGGCCCTGGGTCACTCTGGGTCTCTGGCTCGGCTGTCCCAGTCCTGGGGGTTAGGATGTTAGGGCGGCGTGTGAGTGTCGCTCCACGTCAGGAGTGCCCAGGGCGTCCTGTCCCCGCACCTGCCCTGCCTAAGGCACAGGCCCAGTGCAGGGCTGATGGGAACTTGGCCTTTCGTGCCCTCTCTCAGGCCGTCTGCCCCGTGGAAGCAGGGACCCTTCTCTTGCGTTGTCCACCATCACCCCTCCTCCTGCTCTGTATTACTATTGTTTTTTTACATCTGTGATTCTATTTCTGTTTTGTAAATAGGTTCATTTGTACCATTTCTTTTTAGATTCCACATATAAGTGATATCATATGATGTTTTTCTTTCTGTCTGACTTCACTCTGTATGGCAATCTCTAGGTCCATCTGTGTTGCTGCAAATGGCATTATTTTATTCTTTTTATGACTGAGTAGTATTCCATCATACATACGTTCCGCATCTTCTTTATCCATTCCTCCGTCAATGGACATTTAGGTTGCTTCCATGTCCTCGCTATTGTGAATAGTGCTGCATTTTTTTTTTTTTTTTTAAAGCAAGAGTGCTAACCCTTCCATCAACCAGGTGGGGGTTGGGGGCTCCCTCCACAGCCCACTCTTTCCTCGCTGCTGGTCTGAGCCTCTCTCCAAGGCCTCCCCCTGCAGAGGCCACTCCAGATGTCTAGCTGGCTCTCTGTTGGGGCTTTTGTCCAACACTGAAGAGCAGATGTGCCCACTTCCCTATCTGTGAGCACACGGTGGCTTTGCAAGAAAATGGGAAGAGCTGAGTCCCTCTCTGTCCCCACACATCACCTCCCACTCTCCCTTTCTCTCGTCCTCAGCCCCACAGCTCACCTCACTTCTCCGGGGCCGGGTTTGCAGAGTGGCCATCGTGATGGGGAAGAATAACGGTCCTATTGGTGCTTCACGAAGCACTTTTGAGTGGATACTGAGCTGCGTGAGGTCAGGGGCAGCAGTGGGGGGAGAATGTTCCATTTTACAGATGAGGTAACTGAGGGTCCTGGAGACTTCAGGACTTGCCCAGGGTCTCACAGCCGGAAGAGGAAAACCTCCTCTTGACCCCAGGTCTCATGAGTCCACATCTGGCCATCTGCCTTCTGTATCTCAGGGGCGAGTCCCAGGCTGTCTTCTCTCGTTCTGCCTCCTAATTACTGTTTCTGGGCTGTTGGGGTTCCTTGGTCTGGGGCCCCACAGGAGGGAGGTAATTACATCCTTTGAGCTGCCCTGAGTCAGCAGATCCCTGTCAGTCCCTGTGCCCAAGTCCTGTTCTGACCTCTGTCTGTCCTCCCCCCTGCCCAGGCCAATGCCTTGGAGAGTTTGACTGGATTCCTGTTTCTCTCTCTTTGGTTGGTGATTCTGGTTGCATCTGGCAAGCCCCTCCCTCACAGAGTGTCCATACATTCCATATATTCAGGAAAATGGGTGCCCTCAGTCGTATGGGGGCAGGGAGGGAGAGCTTCAAATGCCTCTCCACCAGGCCTGCCCAGCTATTAGAAAAGTCCTGCCCGCTGGCCAGTGGGGTCCTAGGATCGGCCGTCTTGAAGAAAGAGCAGTACTGCCTCTGGGTGCCTCCTTATTTGTTCGTTTTTGCGGTACGCGGGCCTCTCACCGTCGTGGCCTCTCCCGTTGCGGAGCACGGGCTCCGGACGCGCAGGCTCAGCGGCCATGGCTCACGGGCCCAGCCGCTCCGCGGCGTGTGGGATCTTCCCGGACGGGGGCACGAAGGGTGCCTCCTTATTGATGAGCATCCATCTCATCCACTCCGACTCTCCACTACCCCCAGTCTGCTTGTCCCTGCAGCCAGGATTATCACGGGGCCTGTGTCTTGCGTAAGCACACTCTCAGCCCACTTACACATCTCAGAGGCTTCCTGTGGCTTTTAGAAAAAAGGCAGAACCTCTCACCATGGCATCTGAGACCCTGCAGAGGCACCCCTGTCTGCTACCCCAGCCTCCCTCCTCTCTGGTCACTCTGGCCTTCATTCTGGTATTCCTCCTCACCGTGTTTTCCACCTTCCCAGGGCCTTTGCACATGCTCTTCTCTCTACTTGGAGTGCTCTCCTCCCGTACCCCTTTGACTACTTAGTTCTTACTTATCCTTCAGACTTCCTGGTCAACCACCACCTCCTCAGAGATGCCCTGTCCCGCCCTTCAGTGCAGCAGGGTCCCCAGGGTCATATGCTCTTGTGGTTCCCTGCACTTCGTTTGTCATTGTAGCTGTCCTGATCATGTGATGAATGTCGGTCTTGCCCACGGAAGTTCTGTGGAAGCAGGGACCGCTCTGTGGTCTCTTTTACTCCCTTTCCCTCACCACTGTGACCCTGGTGCCACACGGAGTAGGAGGTCTTTAAAGACTTGTTAGATAAAGGACTCTGTGTGAACGGAACCTCCTCACCTGTCTGATACCTGGCGTTGCTTGAAGTCTCTCAGCTCTCCCTCCAGATGCCTCCTGCCTCCGACCTTACTCTTGGTTGACGGCGCTCCTGCCACACAAGCTCCCAGCTGTCGTGGCCTGTGGCGCTGCTCCAACTTTCTTGTCCTGCAGATGACCTGGGGATTTTAGAAAGAGGAAGTATCTGATATAGTGGGTTGGGGTAGCCTCTGAGATTTTGCCTTTTTCACGAGCTTCTGTGGACCCGTGCCGCTGGCCCACCAGGGACCACGCTCAGGCCTGGGGTGGGGGGCGCGGCGCCAGGTCAGCTGCTCAGAGGCTAAGTCACCACGGAAGACGCGGTTTGCACAGGGACAGGACACTGCCGTAGGGGGTGGGTTCGGCCCAGCCAGGCCGGGGACCGTGGCAGAACCAAGTCACAGGCTCGGTTCCTGCTCTGCTCACGCACGACCGCTTAGGCCTTAGCTCTGAACTGGGACACCTGGGGCAGCCTGCCAGCAGCCCTCACGCTGAGAGGGACTCCCGAGAGGTCTGCCGCGTAGCCTCTGACCAGTTAAAATTCCCCTTCATTGCCTTCTCTCCCTCCCTGCCTTATCACAAACACCAACTGAAAAAAAGAGGGTTGGGTTTTTTTTTTCCTGGTTTCTCATGTGTGAGAGAGGAACTGGGTGAGTGTGGAAAGCGATTGGGGGGGGGAGCTGTGTGCCGTCACCCTCCTCCTCAGCATCACCGTGGCCCTCACATCGGCTCCTGAAGGACTCCCGTCTCCTAGTTCAGCCCTGTCCCCTCTGCACACCTCCACCTGGCCCCGACCTTTCCAGAGCATGATTCGCTGTCGTTCCCCTCATGGGGCGGGTCCGAGGTCAGCTCTGCCAGCCTGGGAGCCCTCGGCCTTGCTGGGTGGGCCTCTGTGTTCTTCTCCTGGACCCCTTCCAGCACACACAGAGCTTCTCTGATCTCCTGGCCCTCTGCGTGTGAGACAGACCAGCGGAGGGGAGCTTCCTGAGTCTCTGCCAGCGAGCTCTCATGGAGCTCGGCAGGCCAGACTTGGGAGGAGGCAAGCCAGACCCGCTTCACTGTCTGTTTCTGCCCCTCCCGTTCCCGGCAGGTCCCTGGATGGCCGGCTGCAGGTGTCCCACCGGAAGGGGCTCCCCCATGTCATCTACTGCCGTCTGTGGCGATGGCCCGACCTACACAGCCACCACGAGCTGCGGGCCATGGAGCTGTGTGAGTTCGCCTTCAACATGAAGAAGGACGAGGTCTGCGTGAATCCCTACCACTATCAGAGGGTGGAGACCCCAGGTACGCCGCCTCTGTAGGGTCTGCGGCTTCCTGCGT
>NW_020185332.1:86165-89728 GCF_003031525.2 Neophocaena asiaeorientalis asiaeorientalis | reverse complement strand
CTTTCCCTGTCTCCCCTTCCCTCTACCCCCTTTCTATACCCCACTCCCCCTTCTCCCTCCCCCTTTCCCCTCTCTCCCCCTTTCCCCTCTCTCCCTGTCCTCTTTGCAAGGAAGGGCCTGTGGTGCATTTGGGGGTGCAGGGGCTTTGGTGCCAGCCTGGCATCGACACTGATCCACCTCTGCTCTGTTTCCTCTGGACAGTTCTACCTCCTGTGTTGGTGCCACGCCACACAGAGATCCCGGCCGAGTTCCCCCCGCTGGACGACTACAGCCATTCCATCCCCGAAAACACTAACTTCCCTGCCGGCATCGAGCCCCAGAGCAATATTCCAGGTATGCACACATGGGCAGTGAGGCCGGCCCAGGGGGCGGGGGCCAGATAGACCCGTCACCCGGTCTCTGCACACACGCTGGGCCGAGGCCCCTGACTCAGAACTGCATCCCTGTGGGGAGAGGACCCGTGGCCTTGGCTCCCCACTCACTAATGATGCTTTTCTTGGCACGGAGGAGCGGCGGCGTGACCCTCCCGCCGAGGCCTCAGTGCAGTCATTTATTTTGGAAGCGGAAATAGCAACGCTGTGTTTCTCTCACCGCCCTCGCGGCCGGGGCTGGAGTTCAGGCAGGATCCCCGACAGTCTGGGGGCTGCAGAGGCAGCGGGCGAGCAGAGGGCCGAGGGCCGGGCAGTGTGCGGAGAACTGGCCCTGTAAGTAAGCCCGGGGAGGGTTACAAGCTGGGTGGGAGGTTTTATTCCACTGGGAGAAGCGGGCTGCGCCGGCAGAGTGCCAATGTTTTTAGAAGCCCCTCATTTACATGCAAATAATGTGTGAATCACCAGCACTCTGGGCGTCCAGGAAAACTGCTCGGCGAGCTTAGCCAGTCCCAGCGCAGGTGGCCGGGCAGTGGTGTGCCGTCTTACTTTCAGAGCTGGCTAGTTTGGACGCGCCTCTCACCCTGAGTGAGCTCACCGTGCTGAGGTTGACCGCGGGCCTTTGCGCGTGGGTCAGAGTGTTAAGGAGGGACCCGCTCTACAAATCCAGGCTTACAGATCCGTCACAGGTGGTGCGGGTCCCTAGGGGTAGGTTGCCCACTCTGCTCATCCGGCAAAGCAGAGAGCTGAGTCGGGGTCTGGGGGTCGTTCAGAGAAGTAGATCGCAATCTCTGCTGTCATGGAACTTGCATCCCACTTCGGGAGCTGAGACATCCTCTCAAGAGACAGCAGATAACCATGGATCTGCACACGGGTAGATAGTAAAGCTAAAGGGCGCTTTGAGGCTGTTGCCCTTCAGAGGACAGAGATGAGTGAGGCAGGGGTGAGTCCACTGCCTCCCTGGGAGGGAGGCGGAGCTTAAACCTAACCTTGAGGGATGGGGAGAGGTTTAGCCCGGCAGAGGCTGTAGGAATAGGCATTTCAGACTTGGGAGTCAGGGATGGTGTGAACAAAGGTGGTCATGATCCAGGTGGGGAGCAGGAAGGAAGGAAGGGCATGAGGAAGGTGGGAGCCAGGGATCCAAGGCCCAGAGCTCCTCGGCGCCTACCCCCTGGCATAATGGTTTGAATGTGTGAGTTTGCAAAGGGCATCTCAAGAGGCAAACCAGAGAGGCCATTTAATGAACCACCTTTCTTTCAATTCCCAGAAACCCCACCCCCAGGCTACTTGAGTGAAGATGGAGAGACCAGTGACCACCAGATGAACCACAGCATGGACGCAGGTCAGAGTCTCGTGGGGCTCTACTCCTAAGCCTGAGTGCCCACCCTCCCCCATCCCTCCCTCTGTCCCTCCATCCAGTACGTGCAGAGCAATCAGTGGGCTCGGGTCTGGGACAGAGGAGGGGCGAAGCTGCTCACAGTTCGTGGGGGAGACCGACAAGACAGCCCGCAGTCACCGTGCCGTCTCATATGTGCCCTGATGGAGGATGCCGTGTGGCATCAGGGCACAGAGCGGGGCCACGTAACCCAGCCTGGGGACGGGGCGTTGGGGGTGCCGAGCGTCACCTTGCAGTGTAGGTTTCTCTCGAGTGGAGTGTCGGAGATGTGTAGAGTTTGGCCAGGCCATCAGGGCAGGTAGAGGGTGTACCAGGCAGAGTCGGGGGCGTGGGCAGGAGAGCTGGTGAGTTCTGAGATGGCTGGAGTGTACTCCGCCAGAGACAGGAGGGCCCCTCACTCAAGGCTTCGAGTGTGGCCGGGGGCTGAGGAGGAGCCCCCACAGCCTTTAAGCAGATGAGATGCTGCTGGCAGTAGGATGGAGGGTGGGCTCCATCACCTGAAGTAGCTCAGGAGAGCCAAAACAGAGGCAGGGTCTTTGCTAGTGGCAGTCGAGGCCCCGAAGCATCGATTTTTATGTGATGACCAAATGTGATCTGTGTGTTCCTGCCGTGAGGGACCCAGCCCAGTCATCTCCAGCCGCATCTCCAGATGTTCCCGCCTCATTTGTTAAGGGACCAAATTGGCTCCAGACCAGCAGTTTCTTGAATTCAACCCCAGCTGCCACATCACATGTGCACTGTGTTGGTGTGGTTGGGTGAGGAGGAGGGGGCCGAGCAGATGTTCCCTCCTCCTGACGGCGGGCATGCCTCGTACACACAGAGCCACCTGACACCGTGGGCCACCTGCCCTGCACGCAGCCCAGAAGAGAGCGTAATTCCCCAAAGAAGGATGCGGGAGACTTGCATGTTTACCGTAAACGTGGTCACTTGATATGTAGCCTGGGCATCATGGCCCTTGGGGTTTAGCACACACACCCCGACACACCCCTGGTAGGTGGCTGACAGTGTGGACCCAGCCGGAATGCATCTCGAAGACCTTTCTGTATTCAATGCCAAGTGACCGCTGTAAGGGTACAGCTATGAAACGCTGGCATGGGAAGCAAGCCAGCTAAGCAGGATTTCTGCAGATGCTGTATCGCTTCTCCCTCTCCTTCCCCCCTTCCCTCCTGGTTGCTCTTCACGTTTGTGGAATGATCACAGGCAAACCTCCGAGATACTGTGAGTTCACTTCCAGACAACCACGGTAAAGCAAGTCACACACATTTTTCGTTTCCCAGTACATGTAAGAGTTATGTTTACACTATAGTCTATTAAGTGTGTAACAGCATTATGTCTAAAACAGTATACACACCTTCCTTAAGAAACACTTGATTGCTAAAAAATGTTAACACCTGAGCCTTCAACGAGTCATCATCGTTTTTGCAATAGTCACATCAGAGATCATGGATCGCAGATCACCATTACCAACATAATAGTGGTGAAAAAGTTAGAAATATTGTGAGAATTATCACCATGGGACAGAGGTGCAAAGTGAGCACATACTGTTGGAAAAACCGTGCTGGTAACACTTGCTCGACGCAGGGTCGCCACAAACCTTCATCATGTAAAAGATGGAGAATCTGCAGAGCACAGTAGAGGAAAGTGCAGTAACGCGAGGGCTGCCTTTACTGTTATAAAAGTGAACAGGCCGGGTTTCCCTGGTGGCGCAGTGGTTGAGAGTCCGCCTGCCGATGCAGGGGACGCGGGTTCGTGCCCCGGTCCGGGAGGATCCCACGTGCCGCGGAGCGGCTGGGCCCGTG
>NW_020185332.1:40721-86015 GCF_003031525.2 Neophocaena asiaeorientalis asiaeorientalis | reverse complement strand
CACTACCCAAAAAAAAAAAAAAAAAAAAAAAAGTGAACAGAACAGAGAGGATCTTCTATGGGATGAGCAGCAACCTTTTCACCCTCTCAGCTCTTGTTCCTTCCCCTTCCTCTCCTCCCTTTCTGCTCCATCTTCTCTGTCTCTCCCTCCCTCCTCTCCTCCCTTAGTGTACCTGTTGGGAACATTACTGATTTATGGAATGTGTGCCTGGGCTTTGTGGACCCCAGCCAGCCCGTGGGTGGGGTCTCCTATTTATTCTCTGCTCTTCTCTCAAACCAGTCCAGTTGCTCATGGACTTGGCTTCCCTGACAGTTGAGATGTGGTAGCGCCTCATTTGGGGCCCGAGGATCACCTTGTCCAGCCCTGCTTCTCCCCGGACATGCACACAGGTCTGTTCAGAACAGTGAGAAGGTCCCCCTGCCTTCCTGGGTCTCCGTCATTCGGGCCAGCACAAATCAGAAGACCAACATTTACTGAGCACATACTATGTACCAGCTATGGTATAGGCATTTTCATAGGCACGATCCCACTGCATTTCCACAAATCACACGCTAGGTGGTATTCTCCCCATTTTATACCTGAGGGGAAAAAAACCAAGGCTCAAAGAGGTCGAACCACTTTGCCAAAGTCCCATGGCTGATAAGTGGTGCCATGTCCAGACGCCGTGGCAGATTCGGAAGCTCTGCTCTTTCTGTGACTCTTGCACATCCCTCCGAAGATTGGGTGCTAGGGGTGAAAAAGAAACCCATGGTTCCTCCCGGGTCCTCAAGAAGGTTACAGCTGAGTTAAGAGCAGGCGCAGACCCCCGTTAACAGCTCGAGGCAGCGTAAGCTGTGCGGACTGTAGGCTTCAGGGGGTGGAGCCGGGGCTGGAATCACAGGGCTGTCAGTCAATAAGCCGCTCTCCAGAGCTGGAGCCCCATGGATGCAGGGACAAAGGAGGGGCCAGCCCAGTGTTGCTTTCCGGAAGAGAGTCACTTGGTTTTCGGAAGGCTGACTCCCTGTGGGTTTTTTTCTTTTTTGGGGGGGGAAAAACAGGTAGAGTAACGATATTAGAGTAGAAAGAATTGGGTAGTTAGGACTTTTTCCCACGTGTAGCATCACGTCAGTCTGGTTGCTGAGTTGTGGGGTGTCCGAGGCAGCTCAGTGAGTTTCCTGAAACCTGGGGAAAAGGCTGCGTTGGTATTTGCAGGTCCTGAGCCGTGCGAACAAGACTGGTGAGGTCTGGGCAGCTGCAAGCCTTACCTTCGCTGCCCGGGGTCTGGAGCAGCTGTGGAGAGGGTCTTCCCTGCTCCTTCTGTCCCTCTGGGGGCTCAGTTAACAGGGAGGGTCAGTGTGAGGTCTGTGCACCCAGGCTGGGAATGCAGCAGCCCTGTGCCCGGGGGCTTGGTTAGAAGCATCAAACCTTCAAGTTGTGGAAGAGACTCCAAGGTCATCCTCTCATCCATTGGTTCCACAGATGAGGAAGCTGGGGCCCGGGGAAGGGGAAGCACAGGCAAGGATGTGGGGTTTGGTCTTCTCCTGGACCGTGGAGGCTCAGTCCAAGGTTTTCTTCCTGCACCACCTTGATGCAAATGTTCTGTCATCTGGCTCCCCAGGCCAACAGTCTTTTCCGAAGTCTCACAGCTGTGTCTCACCTCCTAGGTTCTCCAAACCTATCCCCGAATCCGATGTCCCCAGCACACAATAACTTGGGTAAGTAGCTCTTTGGATGACTCAATCCCCCTCTAGCTGTAGCCCTGCCTGGTGGCCCGTGTGTAGAGGGGGCCCTGAAGTTGAGGCTCCCCTGCTCCGACCCCCACCATCCGCCCAGTGCAGCCCATCAGGTTTCTGGTTACATTGTTTCTGGGGTCACCCACAGAACGGGAAACCTGAGAACAGTGGTGGCAGGAAAGGCAGCCGTGTGCCAGGTTTGTATTTCCCCAGGGAGGCGGTTAGACACGAGTGAATGAAAAACCCCCGAACCTTGTGCTTAAGAGACACGAGGGTCTCCGGTCAGTGAGCATCCGTGTGTGATCTGATGCAAAGCCACAGGCAGCGGTGCAAACCGCAGCCCCCGGCTTTCGGGGACTTGTTTCAGATACATTTACTTGGATTTTATCTGAGCACCTCATCTGACGATGATGTCATTTTTATTTAAAACAGTACCATATAAGGAATTTGGGGGGATAAAAAAAAAGCCAAGTTACCTATAATGCCCCTGCCCTAACACAGACATTTTTGCTTCGTCTCGGTCCCTCTGACGTTTGTGGATCAGGCACATGTATTTGTGCTTTGCCTTTGAGATAATAGTTCATATCCACCTTCTCCTTCTGTCTTCTCGTTGTTATTTTGTAAACACATTTCAGTACTTAGATGACACGTTGATCATCTTGCATTATCTCATGATGTTTTGGAGCAGCTGGGCCATCACTTCCACAACCTTCCCTTAGATGTTTGATTTCTGGGTCATTTTTCTGAGATTCACTTTTCTAATCCAGGAGCATCCTTTGGCTTCAGCGTGGGGCCTGCCGGAGGGCTCAAAACAAATTAAATATTTGTTGAGTTTTTATTGAGGGGAATTTTTATTTCTGTGTTGGTCTGGTAGCTTTAGAAAAATGTGAGTTTGGTTCTTTTCCAGCCTGTATTGCTGGGTTTGATTTGTGGCTCAGGAAAAAGAAGGAGTTAATATCCAAGCTTGGTGAATCAGAGTGGATTGGCCTGGCTTTTGTTCCCAGTTGTTCCCAGTTCTTGACTGATAGCATCAGATGAAGAAAGTCATCATTTGGAACGTGGGGAGCTGCTTGAAAACCTTTTGATACAGGCTGACAAGTGGGCAGTGTGAGCTGTAACTTTGGGGGATCTCTTTTATCATCTTTGTAAAATAATACCACTGTGAGTGTTGGGCTTTACAGCGGGAAGGTCACATTCCTGATGTGAAAGGACTGATGGAGTTTTTAAACACAAACTCTGAAGGCTGGAAGCTATGTTAACCCTTGAGAACTTAAAGGCCATGAGTGTGAACTTGACTCTGGGCTTTCAGCTTTGGAGGCTGAGCCCTCTTACCCCACCATGGCCATGGGCGCCCTGAAGTCGACAGACATCAGAACTGGTGCTTGCCTTGGCAACCCCACTGCCTGACTCGGTGGTTCAGGCCGCAGGTTGTCCTGGGCGGGTACTCACTGTGAATTCCCCTCGAGATTGCGTGGACCAGGATGACAGCGTGTTCTTGAACTTGGCCCCGAGGCAGAGTGCCCTGCTGGCACAGTTCTCCCTTGCCTCTCGTCTGAGGGTCAGGAATTCTTAGGCCATTTCTTGCAAAGGAAGGGACAGCCTCCAAGCCTGGTGGGCAGAGAGGGGGTGCCACTCGGCTGGGAAGATGTGAATGTGGGGGACAAGTCAGCCAACAAGCCACGGTAGGACTCACGGCGAGACACGGGCGCTGACAGGCCTGGCTTCCTCTCTGCTTGCCAAGCCCTCGAACCCCCACCTTCACCCATTCAGTACTGTTGGTAGGGCCCCTACCATCTCACAGCCTCTGGCATCGTAGCTGCAAGGGGATGAAAGGATGGTGATGAAGATGGCAGACATTTCTCGAGAACTTGATATTTACTGAGCGTTGTTCAGAGTGGCTCATGCATGTTAACGGAATCTTTGTAACAACTGTCTAAGGTGGTGGTGCTGTGATTTTTCATTTTATGGAATAGGAAAGCAAGGAACGGACTGGTTAATGAACTTGTCCCCTTCACGCAGCTAGAAAATGGAGAAGCTGGCTTTGAACTCAGGCCATGGGGATCCAGAACTTGCGCCCCCACGTGCAGCAGGACCCTGCCTTTGCTCGGTCACTTAGACTAGCTCTCGCCCTTTTCACTCAGAAGAACTAGGCTCAAGGAGACACCTGTGGACTTACAGTGGGGAACACATGTCAGGTGTGAGGGCCCTGGTGTCCCATGTTGTCCCTGGCTGGGAGCCCTCCCTGCTTGCCTGTCTCTTCCTCGCTCAGTCATTCTCTGGGCACTTCCTGCTTGGTCACCGTATGCCAGTCCGAGTGGGGGAATTCAAAGAGGCGTCACAGACCCTGACACGAAGGTGCTTTTGGCCTTGCTGGGATAAATAAGGCAGGACGATAAATACTTTTTATGTAAAACAAGAGGGGGGACTTCCCTAGTGGTCCAGTGGTTAAGTCTGCCTTCCAGTGCAGGGGATGTGGTTTCGATCCCTGGTCGGGGACCTGAGATCCCACGTGCTGCGGGGCAACTGATCCCTCGCGCCGCAAGTACTGAGCTCATGTGCTACAACTAGCGAGAAGCTGCAACGAAGAGCCCATGTGCCGCAACGAAAATAAATAAATAAATTAATTAATTAATTAAAGCAAGAGGTAGGTGCAGATGAAGTACCCTGAGGGTTCAAAGGAGCAAACCGTGGCGTTCCCGTGGGGACATCATCCAGGGTGGCCAGTGTCTCCTATGTATTAACTCATTCAGTCACCATTTGCTGAGTTCCTAGTAGGTACTGATGCTGGTGGTCCAGAGCCAGGGAGGACGTTTAGGCGTTCACAGTCTGGTGGAGTGGCTGGAGGTGTCTGTCCATCACCGGTGGTGCACTGTGCCCGGTGCCAAGGGAGCAGCACACAGGAGGGAGGAACTGTATGTGCCAGGAGGACAGTGCCAAGTAGGGTGGGGGGACCTTGGAGTTGTGATGACCTGTATGAGCTGGGCCTTGAAGGACAGGTGGGACACGGTGAGGCAGAGAAGGAGGGAAGGACACTGCCGATGGAAGCAATGGCGTGAAAGGGTGGGGTAAGCTCGGAGGACAGCTGGCGGTGTGGTTGGTTGGCTTGTTGGGAGGCACAGTGGAGAAGATGAGGCTCGGGGTTGGCGGGTTGAGAAGAGAGCCCTGAGGGCCACCCTTACGTAGCCCTGTCTTGCCTATAGGATAAGGCAAGATGGTGGGTTCTGAGTTGGGGGTTGGTGGTTATCTGATGGCAGCTTCATAATGATTCATCTGGCCACTGTGTGGAATTTAAAATCTCGGGGAAATTACTGGGGCTACCCCCCCCCAAATACCCACTTAGGAAGCTGTAGCGCTGAAGGAGGCTGAGATGAATGCTTTAGAGAAATGGCAGCGGGAGAGGAGAGGGCGTTTAAGAGTGTCATGAATCATTGGCATTCATTGATCAGCTTTAACTGAGAAAACGATGATGCTTTAGCTTAACTGAGGCAGAGCCCCAGGAGATGGGACGGGGTTTGGGGCAAAGGGTGACAGGGAGATGCCGGTGCTTGCCTGTGTCCAGGAAGCGGCAGGACGGTCAGGAGAGAGGCTGTGGCTGGAGGTGCAGCTTTGGAAGCCATTAGCATGTTTGACAGCCTTGCCCAGAGTGGAGTCAGAGACGTGATTTTGTCATCAAATGAGTTTGGAGAGCCTATACTGTGCCCCCTCCTGGGCCCCCCAGGGCACCCGCAGCGTAAAGCCTCTGCGAGTCCTGCAGAAAGGAGGCCTGTTTGGTCCAGCGTTTCTCCCACGGGTCCAACCGCTGTTGGAACACTTTTCTCTTACGATCCTATTGACCCTCCCATAGATCTCACTTTGGAAACACTGATGAAGGTTCGGCTGAAGTCCTGGGAGTGGATGGATTCAGTGGAGAGGGAGACCCAGCTCAAGAAGGAAAGAGGGCTGAAGACAGACTCACGGGACCCTCTCGGGAAGAGGCTGAGGGTCAGGTGGAGGATGGTGCCTCAGGGAGGGGAGGAGGTGCTGAAGGACACAGTGGGCGGGTTCTGCAGAGATGCGAAGTGAGAAGTGAGAAGAGAACCCCTCGTGAGTTCAAGGGCATCCTTTGGGGATAAAGGGGTGGTGGGGTGGGCAGCACGCAGCAGCTGCCTCCGTGTTTCTCCTTTGTGGCTGGCGTGTCCCAAGCAGTAGGATGCTGCCAGGCACGCGGAGAGTTCTCCCCGGAGAGAGACAGGGCATTTCAGGACACCTATTATTTCTAGTAAAGGAGTTATTATACAAAAAGAAAGCAAGCATAGGACATCGGGCTGCTGCTTCATTTCCTCCCTCCTCCAGGCAAAAGATTGCACCTCCTGCCACAGTAAAGCCACTTGGGGTGCCTCGAGGAGGTGCCCCATGAGTGACTGAAAGGCAGCTCAGCTTCTGGCTAGGGGCAGGCTCTGGGGAGGTCCCAGGGCTTTGTTTTGCAGGGAAGGGATGTGAGCAGGTGATGTTCCTGTTATTACACATCATGCCGGATGAGTCACCTGGAATTTCCTAAGGATTTAGGTCAAGGATTGGAGCAAATGGAGGGGAAGGAGGAGGGAGGCGGAGAGAGAGAAGAAAGGTAACGAGCTGGATCCTGCCGGTGAGTAAAGTTGTTTTCTGCTTTAAAGTGAGACATCTCGGGAGGGGCCTTGACTGGGGGAAACGAGGTACCAGGGAATGTCCTGGGGCAGTGGCTGAGCTGGAGTTTAAGGAGGTGATGGTTTCCCGGAGGACGTTGGGCTGAGGCTGCCTTCCTCTCCTGCCAGGAGAAGGGGGCCCTGGTGGCAGAGTAGCAGGAAGACCCCTGGGCCCCAAGAGACGGTAGGGGCCCACGTTACAGGCCCTACCTGATCCCAGGTGTCTTGTGCTGCTGCAGAAGTTCTTTTCTGAGGCCTCGTTGGGCTTTAATCTTCCATAAGCTTGGGACACCACAGGCAGGCATCTTCACGGCAGGACGTTGGCTGCCGGCTGGACCGTCACGCTCCTGAGGGTCCGTCCAGCTCTTAAGACTTTTCCACTGTTCTTGGTTTCAGTAAACTGGTCCTAGGTTGAAAGAGCGTGTGGGGTCTTTTCTGTGTAAAACTGGGCTTGTTGCCCTAATCCTTGGTGAGACAAGTTGGAATGGGTGCCCGGCTGCTGGGACACAGCTGGCCTGGGCCTGCAGGGACCTAACCCTCAGGTACACAGGTGGCTCAGGCACAGGTGTAGAGGATATTTTCACAGCCACCTGCGCTGGGCCTCGAAGGTTGCGTCCTGGCAGACGAGGGGGACGAGCAGTCCAGGCAGGGGAAGTGCACATGGGGGTTGGGGCGTGGAAGCCTCCCGGCCTGAGGCAGAGCCTCCTTCCGCAGGTGAGCAGGGCACAGACTAAGTCAGCCGTTTGTGATCTGACCTTTAGCTTTACAGCGTCGCTGCTCCCAGCCCTCACCCAGTCCCTGCTTTCGATGTATAGTAGAAAGTTAATTTCCCCGCTCCGACCTCCCCCCGCCCCTTTCATTTACCGGATTTGGATCTCTCGCACATGTTTTTAATAGGCATCCCTTTGCCTTCTGGGTTTTATTCTGTTTTCTTTTCCTTAAACAAAACAGAAAGTCAGTGCCAGCTTGGAATGGGGCTCAGAGCTGAAGCCAGCCAGTGCGTTAGGCTGGCAGGGGGCCAGTCGAGAATTAAGTGCCCTGCGCTCCTCGAGTGGTCTGGCCGACACCGCACCGGTGGGGACAGGGGGCCGAGAACGGCTGCAGCGGGAGGCTCCTGCGTCTGCAACGCCTCTGCTGCAGGAAGAGAGATTGGCACAGACTCAGCAGTCTGGCCGAGAGCAGAAGCGTTTGAAGGGAAGGCCTTGGGCACACGCCATCAGCTGCCACTCCAGGTGTGCTGAGTCCTTGGCTAGAGAAGCGAAACCACTTTCCACTGGGGCAGGTCACTTTACCCTGTAGAGTTGTCCTCCCAGAGGAGCCTGTGAGTGGCATATGTTCAGGGTTCTTAGAAGCAACCTTACATAAAATTGCTTCTGCGTTTGTTGGGAAACTCTTGAAATTAGGGTAGGTTGGCTGGCTGGATTGATTGATATGGAGGAGGAGTAGCCACCTGAAGATGTCATTTAAGATTTAGTGCCCAGCTTCCCTGGTGGCACAGTGGTTGACAGTCCGCCTGCCGATGCAGGGGACACGAGTTCGTGCCCCGGTCCGGGAAGATCCCACATGCCGCGGAGCGGCTGGGCCCGTGAGCCATGGCCGCTGAGCCTGCGCGTCCAGAGCCTGTGCTCCGCAACGGGAGAGGCCACAACAGTGAGAGGCCCGTGTACCGCAAAAAAAAAAAAAAAAAAAAAGATTTAGTGCCTGGGACAAGTTTTGTTTCCCCTGCAGAACTAGTAAGAATTGTCTGTCCACCAACCAGAGCCATGTAGCATACTGTGCTCCCTTTTTGCCTTGTCTGCTAGGAAGCTTAGACCCGAGCGGAGTGCTCTTTCAGGAGCTGTAACTTCATGGTTAGCCTGTTTATAGTCTTCTCTTTTCCAGGGTCCTGACTCTGTCTTGTTCGGAACCATGGTCTGGATAAGTCCTTTGGTAGGAAAGAGATGAGGGCATACATGAAGTTTAAAATAAAGTGCCATTCAAGGCATAACCCCGAGGTGGTGATCATACTTGGGTCTGCAGCTCCTCTTACAGAAATGCCTTGAGGAAGTACCGAGGGATGATGGGAGGGAGAGAGGTGAAAGGCAGGGCTGACTGTCAGTTGTCTGCAGACAACAGTAAGTGCATGGCTGTGGTGCTGCTTCTGAATGTAGGTCGGCTCGTCCAAACAGCACTCCGTGAAATGGCAGCCTTCAGACTTTGCCTTGGCCTGACGGCTCTGTTCCCCCAAGTAGCATCTTCTTAATTATGTGTCAGGCTCCTGCATCCTGTGTTTTCCACAGCACTGTTCAGGGAGTGTCTGTGAGTTGCAGGGATGTTTAGATAAGGGCTCAGATCTGCTTGGGAGGGCCTCTTGGGCTAGGACCCCAAGCCTCTCTCTGATTCCGAGACACCTTGAAGCCCACACGTGCCCAGAATATGGTTCTGGCCCCATGTTACCCAATGGGTGGCCTGCTGGCTTCTCTTCTTTTGATGGGTGGGCTGAGTCAGTGTTCCTGGGAGCCTAGCTCGCTCACTTCTGCCTGGACTAAGCCCAGGGGGTGCTGGAAAAGGCTTTATAATTTGGAGATGAAGACTGCTCTGTTCTGTACTTGGCTAGAGAAGCCAAGGCCAGCCCAGATCAGCCATAGCTGCCTCTTCATGGTGACCCATGCCAGAAACACCATGACCTACATGGTCTGCTTTCAGTGGCTTCCAGTACACTGCAGTCACTGTTCAGACTGGGCCACTGAGGCCAGAGAGGGACGTTATGTCCCTCAGGTTGCACAGCAGGGTCAGCAGAGCTTGCCTCTGGGAATTCCCCAGTACCTCTTGGCCCTGGCACGTTGCCAGACCACTTTGAAGGCTTGGAGTGCACTTGGATTTCTTAGGTGGTGGTGGTTGTTTTTTTTTTTTTAAGGTTTCCAAAGCAACATAGCTCACATTTTAGTGACCACATTGTTTAGAATATAGCTTATCTCATTGGAATGTCAAGCATCGAGCAAAGCCAGAGCCGGATGTGGCTGGCGTGGCTCAACCCAGCCTCGGGGGCACTGGCCGCAGGCCATGGTCGCTCCTGCCCCACCACACCACTTTCACCATTAAGTAGTGTGGGCCCTGGCAAGGGAAGGAGGGGCAAGGACGCTTTGCTCGTTTCGGATGGAGGTCAGGACAAGAACAGGATCTTTTCAAGTTCATATAACCAAAATTATTATAATTTCTGTTAACACCATCTATTGAGTGCTTGATGCGTGCCCCGCTCTCCACTTGCATTATCTCAGTCCCTCCACAAACAGCGCCTGGTGATAAAGGAGATGCTCCACTCTGGTGACCCGTGGGGAGATGTGGACACTGAAACTCAGAGTTTAACTGGTTTGCTCAGCAGCACACGGCTGGTCTGTGTCTGAGCAGAGGGTGGACGATGGTCCATGTGGCCTTGAAGCTTGTGCTCCATGACCTGGTCCAACATCTAGGGCAGTGGTTTTCAACTGGGGCCTATTTTGCCCCGTGGAAGACTTTTTGCAACGTCTGGAGGCATTTCTTACTGTCACAGCTGGGACGGTGAGATGGATGTGTGCCGCCGGCATCTGGTGGGTAGAGAGGCCAGGGATGCTGTGCACATCCTAGAGTGCACAGAACCCTCTCCCCACAAAGACAGAATTATCTGGCCCCAAATCTCAGTAGTGCCGAGGTTGAGAAACCTGATGTAGGTGTCCCGACCCTCTAGCTGACTCTTCCAGGGTGTGTGGAGTGCAGGGATGTCACGGGCTGCAGCTCCTCCCGTGTGTGCTGACCTTCTCTTTACCCTTAGACGGGATCGTGGGCGTAGACCCCAGAAGGAGATCAGGGCCACTTTGCCCTGCAGGGGGACCCGGGCCTCTCCTGGGCTTTACGTACTTTCAGAGGTCTGGTGAGCTGAGCAGAGGTTCTCGTGGGTTCTCGCTCTGGGAGGTTGCCCGGCGGGCGGTGAGCAGGGGTCTCCGGCCAGTGCTGAGACTTGGCACGGCGAGCCCTTCCCATCACTCTCACTGGCTCCCACAAAGACACGCCCTGAGTGACCAGGCGGCTCCACGTATATGTAAGAGCCAGAGCAAGTGACTCAGGCTGGAGGTCTGAGGCGGAGGAATGAGGGCAGCAGAATCCCTGATTCGCCAGCAGGTGGTGGGATTCAAGTAGGCAGAGAACAGGATGTGGCCCGGGGAGCAGTGCAGAGCAGAGAAGCAGCTGGAAGGGCTGGCTGGAGTGCTGGGGAGTCCTGTCAGAGGCGTGGCACTGCTGCAAGTGAGGAAGGACGAGGGCCCGGCCCAGGGCCAAGAGGATGGACCCTAAGGTGGGAGATGACACACAGACGGGCAGGAGGAGGGCAGGGGTACCTGGGCAGGTGTGGAGCCTGGAACAGCTGGAGGTGACAGGAGGCATAGGGAATCACGGGAAAGGTAATGTGGAGGCACGTGAGGGGAAACCTCTATTTCAGGGGTTCCCACCTCTTCTGAGAACCACCCCCTCACAGGATGGCAGTTTGCTCTGAGGAGCCCTTGACCGAGACACAGACTGACAACTAGGATAAATTCAGAGCTTCTTTTAGGTGAGTTTGTGTCTTAGCCACCCAACAGACGGCATCTGGATACATTTGGAAGATAAGTTTCCGCAATAAGAGGCAGGGACCCAGTTCACTCTGTAGACGGTGCCTGGTGCCTGTGTGGCTGTAGACGCGACCCCCTGGGCCGCACCAGCCTTGTCATTTCACAGGCTTGGACGCTGCCGCCCGACAGGCTAGGAGTTAGCCCACGACCAGGCAGAGCCAGAAGCTGCAAGCCCTTCTGGGAGGCAGAGATCAGCATGGGTCACTCTGGGGACCTTGGGAGAGAGGCAGATGGTGTGGCCAGACCACAGTGGGCACTCCTGGCCTGTCCGGTGCATTTAGCCAGGTGCTTGTTGGTCTCGGGGCCTTTTGGGTTTGACCCAGCACCTCCTTGAATACTACTTCAACCCAAGGCCAGGCCGGGCGGGACAGGGCCTTTGTGAGCTCAACTAAATAGTGCCAAGGCCAGTGGAATGCTTCTCCCAACACCTGAGGATTTTGTCCCACTGGATCCTGCGAGTTTTACACAGTAAAAGGGTGGGGGGGATTCTAATGCCCTGAGAGGTGGGGAAACAGGCTTCTGGAGCATCTAGGGGACCCCATCCAGGAGCTCAGGGGCTGGGGGGCCCCCTGACCCAGCGGCCCGGCCTGTCTCCTCAGACCTGCAGCCCGTCACCTACTGCGAGCCGGCCTTCTGGTGTTCCATCTCCTACTACGAGCTCAACCAGCGCGTTGGGGAGACATTCCACGCCTCACAGCCGTCCATGACAGTGGATGGCTTCACCGATCCCTCCAACTCAGAGCGCTTCTGCCTGGGGCTGCTCTCCAATGTCAACAGGAACGCGGCCGTGGAGCTGACGCGGAGGCACATCGGTAAGGGGCGGCCGCGCCCCCCCACCCCGTGACACCACCCCGCACCCCAGCCAGCACAGCCCCTGCCAGAACCCACCAGCCACCACTGTGCGCCTCCCCACGCCCGTCCCCCAGGCTCCGTATTGCCTTGTTTAGGGGCCAGACAGGTAGAGTTCCGGTTGCTTGATTGCTCCCACTCAGAGACCATTTCTGAAAATTTGAAAGCCACAGAGGAGGACAGTTGACTTTCCTGAGAAAGGCAACCGTGCAATTCTCTTAATAAAAATACCCTTGAAGTACTGATAGGTGGACAAGTATATAGTCCACCTTGGAGGAACGATATTCTCTTTGTTCACTTCATCTATGATTGTTCTAGGAACTTAGAAGAGGTGGAGAGACCAGTATTGCCCGCCTCCGGGACACCACTGCTGCTAACACGCTCTCCTGACACCCAGCACGTGGTGAAAGATCACTTAGTTTAGGGAGGATGAAGCCTTGCTGTGTGTCACTTGGTTTGCTCATAAAATTACCATGCTGAGGATGTGCACAGCTTTGCGATCCAGAGTCCTAGAAGGGCCGTAGAGATGGTGTAGAGATGGTGGGTGTTCTCAGACATTGTTCAGGGCACGCAGGGTGGTCAAGGGGTTCCAGAGTAAACCCAGGAGCTGGGCAGGGCAGGGCAGCAGGGGTCTGGGCACGTGTGAACCAGAGCACCTCTGCTCTTGTTTGTATTGTATCTTGCGCCTTCACGGAAGATTTCATTTGGACAGAGGGTTTTACAGTCAAGAAAAGTTTGGAAGCCATGAGCCTGCACCAGTGTGCCTATTTTCCAGGGAATGATAACCTGATGCCCAGGGAGGGGCGGAGCCCTGCAGAGGCCACACAGCAAGTGTGTAACACAGTCGGTGACAAAGAGCCCCCTCCTGCCCCTGAGCCTGCATCCTTCCCAGACAGCCTCCTACTTGTTTTCTTCTAAAAAAGATCCCCGGTGGTATACACAGGTGTTTACTTACCCACTTTATACTTTTCTGTATTTAAATATAACATTTCAGAAATTACCCAAACATTTTTGTTCTTTGGGTCTGGGTTTTCCCACCTCTGCCTCCCGCTCTTGACCGACATAACTCCAGGGCGCCTCCTAGTGGCCCCCGAGTCTGTCAGCACCCTGGTGTCTGTGAGCTGCCAAGTCCTGTAGCACTGAGCCAGGAAGAACTGGGGAGTGGCGGGGCCGGGGACAGTGGTGGGACGAGGAGGCAGGCCTGCAGCCGGTCACCTGGTTTCCATCCCACTCCACGTTGCGCCTGTGAAAGCTGGCTCCGTTCCCCGGCCCTCTGGGCCTCTGCCCCCAGGAGTGGGAACAAAGACCTTCGAGGCGGGAGAAGAGAACATCCCCTGGCTGAGCAGACTCGTTGTCAGAGGGTTTATATAACTTGCTTGAATTGCAGAGCCAATTTAAAAATAATTTCTGTCCATCTGGAGTGGATTTAAGAGATGAAGGGAAAGTAAATGATATAAAGCTATGGAATGTTTTAGAAAAATGCATCGAGGGGAGAAAGGTACAGGGAGTGGCACTAATTAAGCCATCCTTGCAGTGACGGGCTCCTGGGGTATCTGCTGCCTCAGGAGGAGCTCTGCAGGCTGACTGAGTTTCTGAATCTTGGAGGGGGGAGGGACCTAGTAGTAGTAGAAGCAGCAGCAGCTACTGCTCACCAGGCACTTGCTTTGTGTCTTACAGTAGCCCCATGAGGTAGGTATTATTGCTACCCCCATCTTACAGGTGAAGAAACTGAGGCTCAGTGGCTGAGTAACTTGGCCGAGGCCCATGGCAGGTCATTGACAGAGGCTGCTGTTAAGACTTAACCCATGCTCTTCCCTCTCGTCGTCTGCCTCCCCAGCTTTGGCAACCTAGCGTCACCCATCACTTCCCCGTGTGTTCAGGCTTGGGCTCTGGGCCCCGTTTGCCTGGTGACCCTGGCAGAGAACCGGTCACTTGGAGCATCGGCTGCAGTTCTGCCTCCTTTGGTAGCCTCAGCTGGTGCCAGGACCACTCTGACCCGAATCTCTCTAGGGCGAGGCGTGCGGCTGTACTACATCGGAGGCGAGGTCTTCGCAGAGTGCCTCAGCGACAGTGCCATCTTTGTCCAGTCTCCCAACTGTAACCAGCGCTACGGCTGGCACCCAGCCACTGTCTGCAAGATCCCACCAGGTACCACCACCGACATAGCCACCCTCTCCCTCTCCCTGAGGTCCTCTCCTCTGCGGCACATGCCTGGGATGCTGGAAAGGTTTCTTCTCTCTTACCTTTTCTCCTCATTGGTGTTTGCACTGACAATCTGGAGATGCTTCCCTTGGGTTTTCTGCCTTGCTGTCTTATTGTGACCTCCCCGAACCTTTGGGGAGCAGACGCAGCATCTGACAGATCTGCCTTTGATCTCTGTAGGTACCTGTTTATTGCCTGTGTGCATAGATGCTAAGATAGTATGCCTGCTCCCTTCCTTTTCTCCCTCCCTCCCTTCCTTCCTAAAGCCATGCCAGATGCTGTAGGGGGATGGAGGGGTGCAGAAAGTCCTTCTGCTCTCCCCACAGACCTTACCCATCAGCTGAGTGTGCAAGGCAAAGACACAAATGTGTTTAATACAAGGGAGGGTGCTACGCACCATGCAAGCAGCACAGGTAACGTGCTCTTGGATCCAAGGGGAAAAACACATTTAACTGTTAGGATGGATCAGGAAAGGCTTCATGGAGGAGAAGGCATTTGGGCTTGGAGCGGTAGGTAAGCATTAGGCATAGGGTGATGGTGGGGCGGGGACCGTGAGGGCATCCCAGGCAGAGGGAACGATATGGGCGAAGGCCCAGAGGTGATGGAGGGCAGGGCACACGTGGGCTGCACTCTGCCTGCAGCGGAGGCCGTTTAAACGACAGTTAGGAGACACGTTTAGAAAACATGATGGGACCAGGCTACGGAAGAACATGAGAAAGTTTTGCTTTTATTCAGGGGGACTGTTGAGGGTTTTCTGAGTAGGGCTACGAATCCCACCTGTACTCCAAGGGGTGGCAGGCTCACCCCAGAGGGTGGCTTGGACAGGGCCAGGCCTGGGTAGATGACCAGGCAGGTGGCTGATCTCATCCAAGGCCTCTTTAGAAAGCTGAGGCAGAAAGCCCCTGCCGCAGCCCACTTCTCCCAGGGCACGCAGCCGCAGTGTGTGGACTGTGCCCGGTGGGTAGAGTGTGTGGGGCTCAGTCCATTGCCTGCGGCATGTGTGTGGCATGTCTTTCTGCTCACTAAGTAGCAGGTGATGGTGGAGCGGTGGGTCATGGGCTGGATCAACTTAAGAATGCAAAGAGTCTGAGATGCTCATGGTGCGCTCCACTTCTGGAACGTCGTGTGGTTGCGTTTACAGAGCACACGGCTACCTTGGGGCTCACTTAGTCCTCACCAGTTATTCTAGCTCTTCAGGTGAGGAGGCGTGCTGAGGAGACAAGTTCAGAGAGGTTAAGCTACCTGCAAAGGACACACAGCTAGTAAGTGGCTGAGCCAGGATGAGCCTAGGGCTGTGTGCTCCTCTGCTGCTTGCTGGGCGGGGGACCGGAACTCACCTTGGGCTCTGCTTCACCCCTCTTCCCCTCAGAGAAAATGAGAAGAGGAAGTCCAGATGCGCACTTAGCTTTCTGCCCATCCCCCGGCCCCACCCTCTCCTTCTCTGGTTCCCGCAGAGCTGGCTGTGGTGCTGGATGTTATCTCATGGGATGTCAGAGCTGGGGGGCCTCTGAGGCCAGCTTCTCCTTTCACAAGGGAGACACGGGCTTAGAAGAGAAAGTGACCAGCCCAGAGGCACGCAGCAAGCCGAGGGGCCCAGTGCTGGCCCGTTAGTGTCACCTCAGCTCACCTTTTTGGGCATTTTCGGCATGTGCTTTTTTTTGTCTTTTATTTCTCTGATTGACACATTCCTGGCACTCAGGCAGTAGGACTTCGAACAAGAGATTTACGGTAAACTTTATGTGTGCCTGTCTCTGGTTTTATGCCTGGAGTTAGGTACACACCTTCACTTTGCCGAGAATGTCACCCCACCCCAGCCTCGTGCCCAGAGGCCAAGATGTGGCCCAGATCTCTCGCTGCCTCCTGGTCCGGGCAGAGGTGGATTTGTTGGAGGTGCCCAGGACCCTCTGCCGAACTCCTGTTGGCACGGCAGGCCGGGTAGCCTCTCAGCTGGCCCGTCTCTCTGGTGCTCCCTCCATCAAAGGGCAAGGACTCCTGTTCCCCAGGAGGTCGGCCATACCCGTACACCACGTGGGCCTTCAGGCTCGTGACCCTGCCTCTGTTCCCTGGAGTCTTGCCTTGGCCCCTTCGCCCAGGGCAGGGCCCACCTCTCCCAACCGTTTCCCTTGTTCCTGGGCTCACTTTACTGTCTTCCTCAGCCTTCCCACAGCTCTGGGAACTGGAGCTTATGGGCCACTGTTTAACTCTCCCCCCTCACCTGTGTCAGCTGCATCTCCCCATCAAGGCGGTGATGGCTTCAGGGGCAGGGACCACGTGGGCCCGCCCCCAGTGTGGTGCTGAGCGTGGACTCTGTGGCTAATATGGGAACACCGGTCTGGGTGACCCTGGGGGGGTGGGGGGCTTCAGCCAGGAGAGGAGTTCTGGACAAGTGCACTCTTCGTCCCCCCCAAGCACCGTTTTTGTTCTGTTGGCAGGATGCAACCTGAAGATCTTCAACAACCAGGAGTTTGCCGCCCTCCTGGCTCAATCTGTCAACCAGGGCTTCGAGGCCGTGTACCAGCTGACCCGGATGTGCACCATCCGCATGAGCTTCGTCAAGGGCTGGGGAGCCGAGTACAGGTTGGGGTTGGGGCGCTTGCCCCTGGGATGCGGGGACTGCAGGTGGCTCAGAACACGGAGCAAGGGCTCCCCAGAGATGAGCTAGGCTGGCCCTTGCCCCGAAGAGCAGAGGGACCGGGGATCCGAGCGGGGCCAAGTCCCACTAGACAGGGAAGAGCTGAGCAGTGCTCGCCCAGTTTCTCAGGAGCTGGGAGCGTTCCATCCTCACCACAACCCTGGGCGGGGACGCTGGCATTGTCCCCGTTGTACGGATGAGGGAACAAAGGCCCAGGGAGGGAAAGCGACTAGCCTGAAGTTGCATCATTTGTGGAAAAGCTGAGCCTAGAACGGTGTCCTCTTGGCGTCTTCCTCCTCGTTCGTTTTGGGCAGATGGTTTTAGGAAGACCCTCTCCAGGGAGTTAAGTCTTCATCTCACTGTTCCTTCTCTCCTCTGTGGCTCCATCTCTGACCCAGTGACCCTGAGGATCTAGGATATTAAAACGGAGAAGCAGGGAGGGGAGGAGGAGATTTGGGTGGTCCAAGGAACAAAATTTACTTGTTCAGAAATGATTTTTTCAGAATTTCTGAGATACTGGTTTTAACATGGCACTGGTCAGGGGTGTCCCTGGTTTGCTCTGTCGAATCCCTCGGGCCACTCTGGCGTGGGCTTAGAGAAGCCCGTTCCTTTTCCTTCCACACCTGGACAGGAGTTTCCCCTAGAGGCAGGTCCGTGTGCCCAGCCCCGACTCCGCGGCAGACACAGAGGTGCCCACACGTCAGCTGGAGCCAGTGCCTTGCAAGTTACTCTCCCCTTCTCTTCATTTTTCCAGATGTTTGGAATCCATTTTGTTTTGCAGTCATTCTGCACCCAGGCCAAACCCATTTCAGTATTGGCTCTGGGCCACCATTTATAATGAAATCCAGATGAGCATGACTTATGGAAAGTCAGATTCTCATTAGAGGATTTCGGTCCATAAAATCCTCCTCTTTCATTTACCGTACTTTAGCTGCTGTTCTCCGTGTCTGCCCCACAGTGCCAGGGAACACAGCACCTCGGTCTCTGGGGTCTCCCTCAAATCCGGGATGAATGACCAGTTGAGCTATCCGAGTGGTCAGCCGTCAGAGAACTTACAACCCAGTTATAATGGCCTGAGAGTAGCCCAGGCCCAAAAGCCCAGTCCGAGGGACGTTTTAGCTCACCTTTTGGCCTTGGCTGAGTCATTTAGGGAGCAAGAGTGGAAAGGTTAGAAAATCAATCTTCTTTTTAGTTGGGGAAGGGAAATATTTAAAGATGGACCCGGTGGAAAAGAGCCAGAGGGAGGTCCATTTGTTCCTGTTAGCACTCAGACTGCAGTCTAGAGGGCCACACTCAGGCACCCAGGTCAGGCAGGCACGCCAGGGCCGAATCTGCAAGCCCATTTCTAACCCTCCACTCGGGAGAAGCGCAGGCCAAGCAAGCAGGGTGGTGACCTCAGGCCAGCAGCTCTTGACCTGGCGCGGCACTGCAGTCCTCCAGGTTCAAGTGCTTGGGAAGAGGCCCCTGCTGGCAGAAGCCTTTCCCTGGGGGCACTGTGTCACTGTGCAGGACATACTGCCAGCACACCCAGTCCTGTGCAGCCCACCACATCACTGCCACCTGGCAGCACCGCAGAGCAACCTAACTGGTGGTGCGGCCCCTTCCCAGAACAGCCTCGCCCTCCTCCTGCCTCCTGGGCCAAGGAGAGTAAGGTTTCACCCCTTCCTGTGAGGTGGCTGAAAGCAGAGCCCAGGCCTCTCACCTCCAGCTGGCACCAGCGCCTCCGGCCTCAGCAGATAGCCTTTGCTCAGTGGAGGCCTTTGGGAGCCTGCCTGCAAGCTGCGTCATCAACCAGCCCGAATTTAGACAAAGTGCTTTGGGGAAAAGAAACGTGTGGTGTGCCTTGGTTTTTTCCAGTAATTGTTACACGGCTCGCTCTGCTCGTAAGATTTTCCAAAATAAGGCCATAGATGGGAATTGTATCAGCACATTGGGGACCGACAGCATGTGGACTCTGTCGGCGCTCTGTAAGAAACACCCCTCAATCAGACAGACGCACGTCATCGCGGCCTGCTGGGGGTGGGTCGGGGCTGAAGGCAGGGGAGCTGTAGGTGCCCTCTCAGGACAGGGGGACCAGAGAGACCTTTGCTCTGGCTGAGGTTCTCCCTCAGGAGCCCATCAAGGCAACCGGGGGGCCTCTGGGGTACCCTGGAATTTGCCTTACATGTTTCTCTTTAAGGGGGCCACGTCCTTCCCTGGTGCAGGAGAACCTGATTTACTCAAAGCCCTTCCTGCTTGGAGTTTGGCCCGGCAGTTTCAGCAAGTCAGTGGCATCTCCTCCAGGACAGGGTCTAGCAAGGCAGTCCGTATCTCTGGCTCTGGGAAGAAGCCTGTCACCAAAGCGGGAAAAGGCATTCTGACGTGTGTGTGCTTCTGGACGTGCTTAACATCCCCCAACCCACCCCTTTCCCAATGTCTTGCAGGAGACAGACCGTGACCAGCACCCCCTGCTGGATCGAGCTGCACCTGAATGGGCCTTTGCAGTGGCTTGACAAGGTCCTCACCCAGATGGGCTCCCCAAGCATCCGCTGCTCCAGTGTGTCTTAGAGACATTGGGTGTGAAGGGGGAGGGCGGGGAGGGTGGGCTTGGGGAAAATGGCCATGTAGGAGGTGGAGAAATCAGAACTCAAATCACGGTTGTCAAAGAAGAAGAAATTTTTCTCCCTCAACCAAAGTGGCACGAGCCTGTTTTACAGAACATGAAAGCAAACCCAGAGATGGATTTTTACGAACAGCTGTGTCTGCTGAACACATCTGCCCTTTGGCCCTGGTGTGAAGGGCAAGAAATGGCTTCTGCTCTGGTGGCTTGAGCAAACAGGTAGTATTTTACCACCTGCCCCCTCCCCCAGCCCCCTTTTCTTTTAATGACAGCAAACTGAGATGTCACTGCCCAACAGGAAACGGCCCTGTGGTCAGGACCGAGTGCGGAATTTGCCTTCGGCACTCTAGAATTTGCCTTGGGCAGGGAGAAGCTGGCAGGCAGGGGTATAAGCGCACCTCGGGCCCAGCCCTCCTCTTCCAGTGAGCATTCCTGAACCCCAGCAGCGGCAGACCTTGCACCCTGGGGGCTGAATTGACTTGGGGTGGGGAGGGGTCTTGTCTGTCTCCACCCCTCGGGGAGCATACTGATTGGTGTGAGCGAGTGTGTCCAGAACCGAGCACACGGACCGGTGGGAAAAGGTGGTGACACCTCTTCTTTAAAAATACTCTTAAAAGTTGTCTGCATTTTCAGCAGTTGGAAGGATCTGTTGAGGCTCAAGCATGTAGGAAATGTATAGTTTGTAGCATCACGTTAATCTCAAAGAGATTTGGATTATGTAAAGTGTTCCCGGGAAGCAGGAGGCAGTTGTCCGCAATGGTGTTCAGGTGCGCGGGTCTCCGGTCACCTGTAAGAGCTCGCTCCGCTTTCTCATGCATTCGGCTACATTGGCTGATGTAGTCAGTTGCGTTAATTAAATGAACTTTATCGTGTGCTCTTTTAAACCTTTGTTTTATATTTAAAAAAGAAAAATTGGGAAACCAGAGGGGGACCCAGCAACATCTCCCCCAAAGTGAAGCTTTTCCAGGTTTTGTTGAGAAGACACCTGCCAGCACATTTGGAAGCTGAAATTAACAGAAGCAAATTCACCAGGAGGGAAAGATCTCAGGCCAACACAAAAGCAAATGAAAGGGCTATTGAAAATTTTTTTTACACCTTTGAAAATTACAGGTTTGGTACAAAGAGGTCTGTCATCTTTCCCCTGGGATATGAGATTATCTAGCTCACAGTAGAGGATCATCAGTGACAACTCTAGCAGTTACAATGTGTAATAAGTACTGCTCCCAGTGGCAATTAGTGAGGAAACTAAGTTATTTCAACTGGAAAAAAAAAAAAAAGAGCCCTCTTCTACTGGCCTTTTGCAGAATACAGCAGATGGAATTGCCACTTGCAATTGGTACTTTATACTTTGCTGCTGTTTTTGTATGAAATGACTTATCCCATATTTTTGCATGGATTTCTACCAGGAAAAATAAAGGGATTTCCTATGGAAGTCCTGTCTTAATTGCAGGTGAAGGGAAGAAAGTGTACACTTTTGGCAGGTATAAACCTCAAATGTGATGACATTTCTGATGCTATGTGGCGATGTTGGGGGCTTCCTGGGTGCCTCACTTACAGGATCCTAGGCCTCTGAAGCTCCAGCCCTGAAGTTTCCAGGTAGGAGAGCTGCTTGCCGAGGACATAGGAAGAGACAAGAGTACCTTGCCAGACCTGGACTGGTCTTTGCGCAGGACTGTCGACACAGAGCCGGAGACGGTGTGTAGTCCCTCACTCCACCTGAGGGGGCCAGATACTGCAAGTCTGAAGTTCGTGCCTGGTATGAAATGATGGTGGACTGCTTCTTTTAGATACAGGAAATCATCTGAACCTCCTGGATGTGTGTTCCTGCTCCCAGTCAGGTCTGAGACTCATGGTATGACTTCTTATTCCATTTTGGCCTCGGCTGAAGCCATCGTGGTGCCCCCTCTAAAAGCCACGGGGAGCAGTCTCTGAGGACCCGTGTTCTCCACCTGCTAACGTGATCTCCCGTGAGGGCTTCCTACGGCACACAGCTGTCCCCCAGGTACTTGGGAACCGGCTTCAGGTACAGCCCAATTTGGGTGATCTTGTTGGTCACATCTGGCTGCGTTTGGATGGTGTCTCAGAACCCTCAGTGCTCAAAGGTAAAGGCTACTTCTAGGAGGCATGAAGTTTTAATTTTGTGTTTTTCCGAAAGCTACTTGCTTGGCCCTTTTTCTTTATAATAGACTAGACTGCTGGAGGAGGATGAGAGGAAAAAGTGAGGAAGCCCACCTTCAGCACCACTGAAAAGAAATTTGGTTGTACCCACAGGTTAGGATCTGGTTTCATTCCCACCCTAGAGGCTGTGTAGGTGGCTCTAAGGCACATGTAATATTAGTGTCCTTCAAGTCATAAAAATAGTTTAAAAATCCTATCGCCTGAAGGCATTTATACATTGAAAAACTTAAAGGACAGCTGAAAGGGGCAGGAGGAAATCGGGGCAGTTCTGGGGGGTGACGGTGTCTTCTGGAGACCCTTTTCAGTGCCGTTGTCCAGGCTGCACAACGTGCCTTGTTCCCCTGCCCCGGGCTCCCCGCCAGGCCACCTTCACCTTGCGGCTTGTGCTGACGCTGACCTGAGAGTAGCTATAGCGCGGGGCCCTAGATCCTGGCCTCAGCACCTCCCTCAGGAGCCAGCTTGTATTCCCTTTCCTCTCCGCCCACTCCCTCCCTGCTCCTAACTTTATTTAGTACTTGGAGCCTTCCAGTGCAAGTAGGTAGCCGCCCCAGCGGTTCGGGTTACAGGCCTGTGCTGGCCAGTCTTCTCTGCTGGCCACCTTCCTGGCAGGCTGCAGATCTGACATTCTGAGACAAGCCCAGAGTCAGGAGCGGGGACTTGGACTCTTAAGAAGAACAGACATGAGGGCAAGGCTGCTGGCAGACTTTTCCATTGTCCTTATGTTGTCTGTGCTGTATTTTTTTATTTACCATGGTGATTATTTTTTTAAATCATTGTTAATGTATTGGAATGAGCTGTAGCACGTATCTTGTGCTTAGTTTGTTTTTCTCCATCTCCCTCTGGCTTCCTAGAGTTTGGACGTATTCCAGGGCTAAATGCTTTTACTCACACCGCCGCACAAAAAGGTTTTCTTTAAGTAACGTGTGCATGTCATGCATGTATGTGAGTAGCTTGGGGAGACGGCAGACAGCTGATTTCATTCTCAGCCCCAAGCTGCCATTTCTGAGGCTCCGTGAGGGTCTCTGCGGGGTGAGAGCTCACATTAGAGCTCTCATTAGGCCACTCTCTGTAGTCCTTAAAAGGAGAAGGGAGGGACAGGAATCTGCAGACTGCTCAGGGGACTGTTTACCAAGGGGGTTACCAAGTAGCAAGAGAGGGCATGAGTTTGGTTCCGGGCCCTGTGTCTTACTGTGTGACTAAGTGGCACAGTTGGGAGTTTTTCCCAAATCTACATCTTTGCTAGAAGAAAACCTCAACACAGCTAAGTTGTACCATTTTTCTTGGTGTGGCATAGATGTTCCCTTCTCGAACCCCTTCAAGTAACAGTCTTTCAGGAGTATCAGCCACTCCGCAAGTGGGTGGGAAAGCAGAAAAACGTATGGATCAAAAATGAGGCACCTCTGATGGAAGAGCGGGGAAATGACTTGCGCTACAGGCAACCTTTCAGAAACACAGCTACCACATGCAAAAACTCACGTATTGTGTAAACTGGATTGAGAAATTCTCTCAAGTGATCCTGTAATTTTTTTCTTTTATGCTAAAGTAATGTACACTCGAGCATTCTGGTGTTTTTATATTTATGTAATAATTTCTTAAAACCATTCAAGACAGATAGCTATTTAATTTTTTGAAGAAAGTTGGAAAAGGCTCTCCTCCCAAGGACAGTGGCTGGGAAGAGACGGGGCACAGCCAGTTCCAAACGCTGGTAGAGGGTGCAGTGGCTTTTGGGCTCAGCACCTGGGACGACTGACCCAGGCTGGCTCCCCACGTGGCAGCATGTGACACAGGCAGCTCAGTCGAATACAGGCCCTTACGTGGGGGCCTCTGAACCAAGCCCCTCTCCCTTCCTAGGGGTGAGAACTGTACAGAGGGATGGAGCCATCTTCCTCCCGGAAGCCTTCATTCACCTTCAGTGCTGCTGTTGCAACTAGGCTGTTCTGGGCAGGACTCCTGGTTTGGGTGTGCGTTTGGGTGGGGGAAAAAACGCGGAGGATGTTGATTACCTTCCCTTCTCAGCCAGCCTGACCTTTTAATACCTTTGTAAAAAGCATGTATGTATTTATAGTTTTAGATTTTTCTAACTTTTATCTTAAGAGCAGAGCACCTGTTTAAGCATTGTACCCCTACTGTTAAAGAACTGTGTCCTCTCTCTCCCCTGTAAGTGCCCTTCTAATAAACTTTTCATTGAAAAGCTACTGGGCCAGAAGCTCGCTCTCATTCTCCCTGCCATGTCTGAGTGGAGAGAAGAGGGTAAAGGGCCCCAGGGGCTTCAGAGAAATGTGTCTGTCTCCAAGCCCAAGTGCACTTTGACCAAGGATGTGCCAGGTCCCATTCTGCCACAGCCCCGCTGCCCTCATTCACTCACCGAGGGCAACATGCAGTGCCAGCCAGTCCTGCAGGGATAGCGGGAGCCTCCGGGTCAGGCACGTGAAGGTGTCAAGTCTCCCAGTTGGCACGTCTCCCAGCGCTGCACAAGTCCCAGCGACGCTGTCTCCGCGTTACTTCGCGTTCATTTCCTTTGTATTTGAGAGCCTTTGGCAAGTGAGTGGACGCCACCGGATTAATCTTGCCACAGGCAATGGAGGTAGGTTTCAGGTTCCGAAAGAAGCAGGTTTCCACACTCTCCAGCTCACATGACTTAGCTCCTGTGAAAATCCATTTTAAATTCCAAACGCCCAAGGAGAAAGAGACTTCAAAATTGTTTTCCATGGCTGAATCTTACACTGACCCCAGCTGATGCGGATTAAGAAAAAGGATGATTAAAATGAATAAACAATTCGGGGGAGGCGGAAGGGGGCTGGCGTAATTCTCTAGCTGGGCCACTTCTACAGCAGCCTTCCCTCCCAGGACCTCACCGGAGTCCACACATGGTGTACCAGGAGGGAGGCAGATTTCCCAGGAACGGCACCCACGTGCCTATAGGTTTGGCCTCCATGAACTACATCAAATCCCTACCTTCATTGTTATTTGGCCAGTTCTAGCCTCCCGCCCCTAAACGACTTTCCCCAAGGTTTTATCTAGTCAGTCTCTCGGCAAATGACTCTCACATCCCTACCTGTAAACCAACCTGTTCCTTGAGCGCCACAACTTTAAATTCCAGCTGCCTGTGAAACGCGATCCAAAACAACTCCCCCAAACTGAGTCATCTCCCGTCTTGCCCAAGCAAGCTCCCTTTCCTGACTCTGTGTTTATCGGGAGCCCCCCACCGCCCCACCTTCTCCAAGTCCTGGGCAGCTTGATGCTTTGCTTTTCCTTGCTCCCCGCCACCTCCCACCTCTGCAGCTGCCCCTGGTGATCCAGCCTCCCTTTTGGAAAGGCCCTGAATGTCCGCTCTCCTCTTTTTCTCAGGCCTGCACCTCCCCCTTCCATGGGGGTATCCCCAGACCAGTGTCTGTACTCTTGACATTCCTCCCTGAGAGAGCTCATCTAACCTGTGTGATTTCAAGCCACATAAATGCTAAGGACTCCCAAATCAGTATTTCTAGCCCAGACATCAATCCCCAGCTTCAGACTCATATCCAACAGCCTGCTGGCTACTGGTAAGTGGAGGTGCCACAAGTACCTCAAAACTCAGTTTAAAAACCGCAAGTCATCCTTGCCCTTACTGAACCATCGCCCTCTCCTGGCCTTCAGTCCCGCTTTATCAAAATTCCTTTACTCGGCCCATGGCCACGAAGTCACAGTCGTCCACCACTCCCTCATGCCCCACATCCGACCAGCCCTGTCCCTCTGTGCTCTCGGCCCTGTACTCCAGGCCCTCTGTCACCTGGACAACTGCATGGCTTCCTAACCACTCTTTGAGCCTCCAGCCTGCTTTCCCATAAATGTACCATCCACACTGCCCCCAGTGGCCTCCCTGACCTTAGACGGCGCCAGAGTCCACAGCACAAATTCTAAGGCCTTTAACATGGGCCACGTGACCCTTACCACCTGGCCCCCGTCCAGCTCTCACAGCTTGCTGCCTCGCCCCTGCAACCCAGTGTCGTGTTAAGCGCAGTTCCTCATGTATCACACCAGTCTATACCCTGCTTCTCCCACCCTGCCTGACACCACCAATTCACCGGGCTAACCTTCCCTAATGCTCTGAGACTCACTTCAGAAAGGAAGCCTTTTGTGAATCTTCCTTGAGAGCAGGGTCTGTATCTTATTCTTGTATCCTCAGCTTCTTTTGGCCACCACATATGTTTGCTGAATTCCCTGAATGAACTGGTGCCTGTATCTAGTAGATTTTACCTTAGCAATGCCTTTTCCATCCATTTTCACTGTGCTGTCCTATACAAGTCCTTATGTATGGTTGAAAGAACACCACCAAAATAAAGTTCCTGATTACCTTTGATCACAGCTGTTCTCCTAATTTGTCACCCTCTAGTCCAGGGATGGCAAGTACAGGGCAAAATTACCAACTTTCACTAGTTCTCTATCCATGCAAAAACCACTCATCACAGTGCTGGGTCCATTCTCAGCTTCAGAATCCTTCTCAACACAGCTCTCCAGGCAGACTGGTAATCAATTGGTGTTGGCTAGTCCTGCTGCCAGATTTTCCTGGAATTAATTACAGTTACATGTCTTCTACTGGAAACCCGCTGGCTCCTTGATTACCTCCCGAGTAGGCACAAAGCGGAATTCCAAGGTTCTCAGCATCACTCCATCCTTATCTACCACCATTTCTCTAGCTGGACTACTGGGGTTTCCCCAACATAACCCCTTGCTTTCTTATCTCCATACCTTTGTTCATGCCATAGCTTCCACTAAGAATTTTGCAGCCTTCACCCACGTATCTGCCCAAATTCTTATCCCCAAACGCTCAAGTCAAGCATCACTTCCTCAAAGTCAATGGGTCTCAAAGTGTGGTCTCTGGTCAGCAACATCAGTATCACCTGGAAAGTTAGAAACCCACATTCCCCCAGACCTCCCGAATCAGAAGTCCTGGGGTGGGGCCCTCCAGGTGATTCCGACATGGGCTCATGATTGAGAACCACTGCTCCAAGATGCACACCATGCTCTTCCCAACCCACTCGGCTCTCTCCTTCCACAGCAATTAAGGCTGGACACAGCACGCTTCACATCCTGCCCAGCATTCGACCTTTTGTAGCCTCACTTTGCTCGCCCCCTTCTGCCACCTGAGTTAGACAATGAGCTGCTAGGGAAGAGAACCCACGTCCTTACCCAAGTCTGCAGGTTCGGCCACGGCCAGCGCAGTCTGTCACCAAGAAGGGTCCCAGCCAGTGCTGGCTGCACTGAGTCCTTGCTTCAGCTCTCATCAGGATAAAGGAACAGGTTGCAGTTGCTCGTCCTTAACTTCAAGTTTGAGGCCTTCTAACACCATTAATGACTTCCTGAGATTTCCTGGAACAACAGGATTGATGCGGACCATGTCCTTGGGCTTCAAAGGAACAGACTCTTCTCTCCTAAATTATGCTGCTGTTTCCATAAAGTTCCTACCCCAGGCCTCACTCAGCCTACATTTTGTAGCATTAAAGCCACCTGGTCGATAAGAGAAGAGGGAGAGGCAGTGGTTGGTCACATGCTTCACAGGAGAGAACCCGGGAGGCTTTCTGTGACCCACTTATGCCTCGCAGATTTACAGCTGTGAGGATCAAGTATTTGAGCCTATCAACATATACACGGATAAAAAAGGATTTTAGAGGAAAAAAAATGTTTTCTTCCCAAACCTGTGTTCTAAAGATGCAGTTAGTTGTAACCAGTAGGTCCAGGTTTTGAATCAATACTTTTCCAACAGGAAACAAAGTAGAACAGCACATCATTTAGAGCTGGACCAGGGCTCAGTAGTGTTCAACAAAAGATCACGCTGTTGCTATTACCTCTTTTCAATTCTTCATTCTGCAAATCAAAGAAACACCTCAGAATCGAGAAAGATACTTCCTATACTAGAGGAACTGTAGCACACACTTACCTCTGAATAAAGACACCTACGTTAGGAGCAAGGCTGGTGATGTTAATAACAGGCACAGGTGATGCCCAAAACATAAAACTTAGAAAACGTCTAAGACCCTTTCTGCAAGAGCTTACGTGCCAAAGGGGCAAGGATGGATCACTAAACTAAACCCCAAGTGGAATCTAAGTCAAAACTAGAACTCTGCCCTGCCCTGTGAGCATGATGCTTTTAGGAACGTACAAATTATGGGCAAGTTAACTGTTACGGTGTTGTTTTTAAATCTTGTACTAAGGGGGTACACTTGACCTGATTTTTCACACTTTCTCCTCCTACAGTCCTCTATGAGATGGGTATTTAATGATAGAATGCTGTAGCTAAACTGTCTTGCCTATTTGAAAGTTTTTTGGGTCGGGGGTGAAAGGCAGCTCTTAACTCATCCAGCATTCTCGGTCTCCATCAGTCAGAACGTTCAATGAATCAAACCGCTGACCACACTGGACACATGTTGGCTAAATTTAACTTTGTATCAGCAAACGCTCCAGCTCAGAATAGTTCAGGGAGCTCTCATCTTACCCTTAGACAGTGATTCTTCAAAGACTGTTTTTCCACGGCAGGCCAAGGCAGGGCAAGGGGCACTCCACGTGCTCTCTCGATGGCCACTGTCAAGAGACTGACCCAAGGTTAAGGGAATCTGACAGGCCACGGCAAAAATGTTTATCCTCACCTCTCCATGGTGGGAACATGAAGTTAGCAACAGATCACATTTCCTTTGTTATAAGTAGTTTGCAGTAATGGCTTGACACGCTCTATGGGCCTTGAACCACATCCCATATTACTCAGCCATCTAAGTCTAGCATCCCTGAATCTCCAGCTTCTCTGAATTAGATGTGGCCAAGTTCTATAAAAAGAGAGCAAGCAAACTGGTTCTGTCAATCTTCTCATATTCTGGCAGGATAACATATCTTAAAATTATAAAAATATCTATGTCTTCATCACTCTAAAATTATTACATAACATATGATTTTCTCAGGGAAATAAAAAGTTTATTCTTGTCTCTCCCTACCTCCCAACACTCATGGACCTTAAAACTTTAGGATCATGTTCATCAAAACTATTGAATGCAAGTCCAAACCAGCTTTAAGTGCCCACTATGTGCCAGACACCGTGTTACACAAATAGAAAAATGCTTAAGGAAAAAAAAAGCCGAGGTTCTTGTTTTAAATCCCAGATGGCCAGTCCATAATAACTTATGGTGGCATGTACACAGGTCACTTTAGATAGAATGCAATTTTTATTACACTATTAGCTCATGATCACTCTTCTTAAAATGGGCCTTTAGTAGATACCACTGGACACTTTAATCTCACATCTCCCCTAGAAGGGGCCAATACCCCCAGATAGCTGAGATCTTGAAAACATGACTTGATATTATACATTTAGATGGTGGATTCTAAAAGAGTGAGTTTGACAAACTCTTAGATTATTTGCTGTTTATGCCTTATCCAATAAAGGAAGGCTTCCCCACCCCCACCCCCCAAAAAAAACCAACAAAATCATAAAAATACACATAAGCAGACTTTATAAATTAAATCACATTTTAATCACCTGGCTTTGTTTAATCCACAAAATCAAGTTCACAGCTTTTTCTAGTTTGTTTTCCCTAACCACGTGACCTAACGTATTTTCTGAAACCTTTCATGTTTTAAGAAAAATATGTTCCACCTTTCATCTTGCAACCCCAGGGCCAGCTTCCCTTATATTCCCAGTCAATGGCTGATGCAGTTACCTCAAAGAAACACTGATGGAATGATGGTAAACTACAGTCTCAAAGACCTTCAGAATAGTGAAAAGAAAAAAGAAAAGAAAGAAAAAGAAAAAAGTATCAGGCAAAGATAGCCTCCAATGTTCCCTGGAATGGCTCCAATCACTGAAACCTTCCCTCCTGCAGTCACCCTGGCCCGGAACCTGGAGCATTCCAGTCATTCTGCCATCTTTCAGGTTCTGCAGTGCTTAGAAGGTGTTGCACAAAGGTGTCTGAAACTTGTTTCTGCTGGTGACCTAAGAGGTTCCTACCCACACTAGGCCAGCAGCAGTTCTCAGGCCATGTGCCCTGAGCCAGTTTAGAGCCATGGCAGTGACTACCACAGTAAAGGCTCATGACATGCATTACAAAGTGCCTACGAAAACAGAAATAAGGATTACATTTGCTCTATTTCCCACTCTTCCTCTAGAAACTTTCCCCTTGGTGATCAGTTCCCCTAGAGCTGACCCACCCAGCCCTGGAAGTAACACAAGGTACTCAGGGATTCACTGCCTAACATTTCATATCCTTTCCCACCACGCCCACTCCTTAGTGTTACTATTTTGGCAGTGATCTCTGGCTTTCAGAAAGAAAAGGAAACTTGCCTTGTTTTGAGGGTATGAGTTGTGACAACACAGCTCTGCCATCTCAAGTAGCGAACTCTAAGAAAGAAAACTTTCTCCACGGTAACACTAATACAAAAGTCTCAGGATATGATCATACTGTTTCAGTGGCCTATAGAGGGAATTCCTTAAGCTTCTCTCTCTTACACACGCATACCGACAGACCCACAACTTGGTAGAGGAGGGTTTATTTTATCCCTACCAGAGTGGGAAACCCTTGCAGCATTTACTACAGTCTAAAAATTCACAATGTTTCTCAATACTTTCCAGCATGAACTCAGATACTGTATTTCAAATGAAATGCCCAGATGCATTTTTTTTTTTTTTTTTTAGCTAGAGACTAACCTGAGGGGCAGTGGCTTTGGCACATAGCCTATAGTACAGCACAGATTAAATCTTTCCTCCCATCAAAAGTATCAAACCTCAGAGCAGCAAGTTCCTTGACAGAAAGAATCCAGAACCCAGGAAAGGTGGCACAAGCTCCCGATCTGCAGTGATCAAGTGTTAACGCGGGGAACGCTGCTTAGAAGACTGACTAGGAATGGCTTGGTGGTTCTTCGCCTTCAACTTGGTCATATCACACAGGCCTTTGAGCCTCATCCTACCCCTGTTCCTAGAGCAAAAAAGTGTATTTGAGAATTCCTCACTCCTTATTGTCATTCTCACTCCCCCACGATATTCTGAGGGAGGAGAGATTCCTGCTTTACCCCCTACTAAAAACTAAAATTCACGGGAGCCTATAAACAAGTCAGGCGGCCAACATGATGATGGGGAGCTCAGCAAAAGATGACTGGGTTGAGTAGGGAAGTATCTCAGGTAGAGGGAGCTAGGGTCTTTGGTAGTCAAGCCCTAGCATGAATAATTTAGTGTTCTTCATCAGATGAAAGGCCTTCAATTTCATCTCTGTCTCCCCCAATTGCCATCCAGAAAGCTTTGGCCACCTGTGGAGAGAAGCAAGCAACAAACTGTAGGCAACAACTGAATTTCAGCTCGTTTCATATGTTATACACAGAACTGATTAAGACTTAAAATTCTACACCCTGCCCTCCAGCGCTCTGACAACATCTATCAAAACCCCCTGAACACCCTGACCCATGACTTCTACTCCTAGACTTTTTACTGAGGATATAATCAGAGCTGTTTACACAGGTGATGTATAAGGATACACACAGCTTCACTACAGAAGAAAAAAAAAGGCACATGACCTAAATGTCCAAAAGGGAAACTGGATAAATAAATTATGACACATTCATACAATGGAATACCATAAACCATATACATTTCCTGCCAAGAACGTGTTGTGTTGGTAATAACCAAACCAAACCAAACCAAACCAAATAACTAAGCGTTTTCCAGCCTAACAGCTAAGAAGGCAAACATCCTGAGTCTCAATGTTCCACGTCACTCAACATACATTGGAAAATCTTGGTTTGACTGCAGCAACTATGTTACTACTGGGTAAATATTCAATTAGTTATAAGTTAATATCCAACAAAAAGTTCACAGGAAGATACTTTAGAAGTAAACAAGTGTGATATACCATTCTTATAGCACTGGACCTGCTGTAGGTACTCAATAAATACCTGACTGATTTTCTCACCTTTTCTGCATGCAACTTTCTTTGCTCGTGAGGAAGCGTCGCAGCCTTGTCTAGGGGGAAAATATATCTTAAGAAATTCATCTAATAGCACAGGACAATCTGGAATGCAGGGATGTTCTAACACTAGAAGATGGGAAATGGGTTTCACAGACACATTTATGGTGTAGTCATTATAGCTGTTAGGAAGTTTAAGTCTTCCAAATTTTCCAGATGAGAATGATGTGAGTAAATTGGTAGGGATCTTACTGATTCCATGTTAATGAGACACACTGAAAGAAACAGAGACAGGCAAAAGAAGGGAAAGTAAGAGGAAAAAGAATGAAGAAAGAGGAAAATTTTCCCAAGGAAATTTTTACTAACAGAGGATGGCACAGTCCTCCAGTACCCAAGTTTCTCAGATGAGGCCAGAGCATGGAATGCAATCAGCAGTTACAAAGTAAAATCCTACTATATAAAATAGAAGAGCATCAATATGGGAATCTGTTAGACACAATGGATCCGATTACCTTTCATTTCTTTTAACTTTGAAAATAGTCTTTCAAAATTCTCCAAATCTCCTCCACCTGTAGTAAGACTGGCTAGTTCTTGAATATCCAGGTCTAACGTGGGATCTGAAATAAGGATTCGCCACACATTATTTATGTACGTGCTAAATACACAGAATCCAAAAGCAATCAATCTGGCTTTGATGAAAGTTACCACTGAGTGCGTGCCCACTGGGGACCAGCTGTACAGCTCATAGTGCTGCACCCTGCTTGGCTGGTAGTGGGCCCTCACAAATGAAGAGTAACTCATTTTATCCGTAAAACACTGTAACGAGGCAAGGAATTCTGTTTCCACTTTTCTAGAGAAAACTAGAGCTCAGAGATCAAGTGACCTTGCTCAAGGTCACAGCTAATAAGTGTGACCTTGGATTCAGACTTACATGTTTCCAATTCTAAAGGTCATGCCCTGCACTAAGGTCCACAGATTCAATAAATGCCTGAAATTTATACCATATTTTACTGGTCAACAAATATTTTCACATCTGTTATTGACAACCATATAAGGTGGTTAGGACAGATACCACTGTCCACAATTTACACATGAAGCAAGCTGAATTTGCTAAATTCAGCTAAAATTACAGCCATTCAGAGGTAGAGCCAATTTAAATTCCTTTTTCTTACCACAAATCCTTTACTATTTCTACCTCGGCATGTGGCTTCTTTATCAAACTTAGTTTTTAATCAGAATTTTCACTCAGCCTCCATTCCAGGCCAGTCACCTCTAGGATGTCTTCCCTGACCGTCCCAGCTCACAGGTCTCCTTCCTTAGGATTTGTCCCACACTTAGTGTTTATAGAGCTGTCTTGGCACTGGCATACACTACTCTGTATGCTAGCATCTGTCTACTGTTACTATAACAAATACTACAGTAAGAGAGAGTTTGCTTTGTCCCCACCACTGAGTGCGTTAACTTATACGATTCCATTTCATTTTTGCAACAGCGATGTGAGGAAAGATGTCACCCCTATTTTATAGAAGGGGAAACTAAGGCCCACGGATGCTAAATAACTTACTCAAGGTCATCTCACTACTAGTGGTAGAGCCATGATCTGAACCCAGTTGTCCAGGATTCCAAGCCCATGACTTTACCCATTACATTACATTACAAGGCCTGTCTCTGCATTTTTAGACTATAAGCTCCTTGAACACAAGGATGATAATTCTTTACATATACTACAATGCCATACAGATAATTTGATGTTAAAGATGCATTTGGTTAATAAATTTGCTTTAGTTCAATGGGCATGCCATGGTGGCAGATGGTATATAGGGCTAGAGATAAAAAATTTGTGATTAATCTGTATACATGATACCGGAACTGTGGATGTGGACAGAATCACTTCATGCTTAAATACAGGTTTGGAAGAGGAGTTTAGATGGAACATTGAGGAATGGCGATACTTAAAGGCTGGGTAAAGGAGTGTAATCTTCCAAAGCAAGAGAAGGAATCATCAGAGAGGTAGGAAGAACATCAGGAGATGTGTTGGGTGAGTCAAGAGAAGATAATGTTTCAGAAAGGGACTGATTCATAATACTGAATGCCGCCAAGAGGTCAAGATGGGGACTGGAGGACATCTATTAGATTGAGTGGCATGGAAGTCGTTGGTGAGCTGTTTTCATGGAAAATGGGAGCAAGAGCTAGATGGCAATGAACTGAGGAATGGAAATAAGTAAAGAGAGGAGGGAGATGTGGGGTTGAGGAAGTGTTTTACTTTTGTTTGGTTGGTTTTGTCTTTTTAAAGAATTTTGAAATAACTGTAGTCTTACAAAAAAGTTGCAAAAATGGTACAGAGCCTTCCGATATGCCCTTCCCCCACCCTCCCTCAGTGTTAACATCTTATATAACCATGGTACTATTATAAACATCACAAAGTTAATAATGGAACAATGCTACTGACTAAACTACAGACTTCATTCAACCTTCATCAGTTTTTCCACTAATATCCTTTTTTCTGTTCCAGGATCCAATTCAGGATTCTACACAGAATTTAGTGGTCAAATCTCCTTAGTCTTCTCCAATTTGTGACAGTTCCTAAGTCCTGCCTGGTCTTTCATGATTTTGACACTTCTAAAGAGTACTGGCCAGTTAGTTTGTATAATATCCCTCAATTTGGGTTTGTCTGATGTTTTCTTATTATTAGATTGAGGTTACGGACCTTTGGCAGGAACACCACAGAAGTGAGTGCCCTTTCAGTGCATCATTTTGGAGGGAGATGATGTCAATATGTCCTGTTACTGGTGATGTAACCTTCATCACTTAAAGTGGTATCTGCCAGGTTTTTCCAGTATAAAGTTACTATTTTCCCCTTTGTAATAAATAACTTGGGAAAGATACTTTTTGACTATGGAAATGTCGTGTTTCTTCTTAAACTTTCATCTACTAATTTCACCATTCATCAGTGGATCTTGCCTGCGACAACTATTACTGTGGTGTGTGGCTAAGGGTAATTTTCTATTTCCCTCACAATGTCTACATGTATTAATTGGAATTCTTCTGTAAGGAGGAGCAGCCTTTTCTTTTCCAGTTATGCATTTATTCAATTATTTATTTAAATTAGTATGGATTCATGGATATTTATTTTATTCTATGGGTTACAGCCCAATACTATGTTAATTTACTTTGCTGGTCAAATTGTTCCAGCTTTAGCCATTGGAAGCTCTTGCAGGTTGGTTCCTGTGCCCTTTCAACATGCCCCCATTCTTTTCTTGAGCACTTCTTTACTTTCTGGCACCATGATGCTCCACGTTCATCCTACATTTTTCCTGCCCCAGCCCTGAATCAACCACTTCTCCAAGTAGCCCTGGTACCTTTTCTTGGAGAATAGTATTTAGAAACCAAGATCTAAGTACTAAATATGTCCACTGCTATTACTGTTGCTTCTAGGTCCTCCCAGTGGACAGAGCTAGGAAATATATATATGTATTTACACATGCATACACATATCTATATTTATTTCTCTACTGCTCTAACTATATTTTAAAACCCAAGAGTTCATACTGATACCTTCAATTCTAGTTCAGTACCAAAGGGTTCATCCCAGCCTTCCCCTTTCCTTATTTGTAACTTCTTTCTCTGACAGTGAGAAACCTAGCTCTCATTATCTATGCTATATTTTCTTATTCTTTCAACTGTAATATATATAAAATATATTACATATAAATATTCAGAATTTCAAACCCACACCCCTGTAAGAATCAAATTTATTAAACAGAGTGCAGGATTTCTGTTCATTTCTTTTTGGTTTTGGCCTCATGGTATCCAGTCGGAATACCATTTTCCCAAATTCTTTAAGTTAGTTATTTTCCCCACCTCCTTCAGTGTGGTCAATGGTTTGTTTTCATGGCAGAGATTTTTAGCAGGTTTAGAAGCTAATATGAAGGGTTCAACGGAGAGGATGAGGTTGAATAAACTAGAGAGAAATTATACACCAATTTTTCCTTCTTAATATGTTTCTATAACCAATCATTTAAGTTTTCTACATGGATTATCTTACAAACAGAAAAAAAAAAGCTTTTAAAACTTATTACTGCACATGGGCCCTCTGTGGCATAAAAAGAAGTAGTGACTTCAGTAGCTCCCTGACAAAAGAACGTTTATAGTTAACTACACTCCTTGGCTTTCTGGATTTGGGGCAGCAAACTGGATTCCAGTTTCAGCTCTAGGACCTTCTTGTTAGGTGCCCTTGGACAAGTTATTAAACTGCTCTGGGCCTCATCTTCATCTCTGTAAAATAACTTCTCTGCCAAACTTCATTACCAAATGAGAATGTGGACATAAAAGAATTTTAAAAAGATATGGGAGGGCTTATAAAGCTGTATTATTCTTGTTACCATCAATTCTGACTACTGTGAAATACTATGAAAAAACTGTGTAATATGGAGATATAAAGCTGTTTCACCACCTGGTTCTGTCTGTTCTAGCTAAGATGATCGTAATCACGATCCTGCTGACAGAATCAGCAGGACAATGGTGCCCACAATTTGTAATGTATTTACTCTCCCTCCTTTTTCTGACAGCCGTCCACAAGGCTAACATTCATTTGGGGTGCACTATCAACTTCCTTCCCTCGTCCTCATTTAAAGTCAATTTCCCCTTGGATGATTTATACCCCGATACATGGGCTACTGCAAGTTCCACAGAGCTGTCACTTAGCAGCCAGAGAGGTGCTTACCCGCGATGCTATCGACCTGAGTGTCTGTTGTATTAGATGCACCACCTCGATTATCCAAGAGGGGTTCAGTCCTCTCTGCTGCTGGCAACTGGGGCTGCTGGTGAGGAAAATACACACAAGTAACAATTTAACAGGAGGTTGCTTCCGAACTAAATCCAAAAAGGCTCACACTTCCACCCACTGGTTAGCTTTGGAGAAGCAGTAATAGGAGCAAGACACAAAGAGAGATGGAAGAAGGATCAAGGTCACATTAAACAAAAGGGTAAAAATTCACTAATTCAGCAGTGTTTCTCCTCAAGGAAAAATTAAAAAGTATTATGATTTTGCTATTGACTATTAAAATATACTGTTTGCTTTAAGATCATGTTTTATTCAAAATCTGAAAATGTATAAGATCCTATCATAAACAGCTCAGAGACTGAGGAAGAAGGTCCCAGAAAGACAATGTGGCACTACGTAATGTGTTCGTGGTTCCAACCTGCCAACCAAGGCAGACCTGGACCAAAGTCCTTAAGGACAGAGGGCTGAAATCAGCCTATTTAAGCTCATCAAGGGCAAGGACCTTGCCTCAGATTGTACAGGACACAGGAAGTACTTAAAAAGAACCATTAATTTTATTTTATATTTAAAGATTTTGGGGCAACTTTATGCCTAAAGGAAATCCTAGCACATTTTTAAAAGCACTCTAGCAAAAACACATGGAACAGCCCAAATTGCAAACATCTTGAAAGGGCTTACTGCTTTAATGCTGAACTAGCCTGCCCTTAACGGCTAGCAGGCATAAAGAGGGCTGTTTTAGGTTCTCCTTTTATCTATTGCTAATATTCTCTGCCACTTCTTAAATGGAAAGGAGAAAATGATGAATGGTGTAAAGATTCATAATGACGAGTAGAAATTAAAGCCAAAGAGAAAACATCCAGGAAAAATCTCTACCTCTGAGTGGCAGGTCTCTGCTGATCCAGTGCTATGGTTTGCTCCAGCCAATGAGCTGAGAAGGTTAAAGCCTTGGTTCCTATCTGAAAAGAAAAAATACAATCACTGAAATTTTTAATTTACATTTAAAACTGTTAAAATGACTGTGATGATGAAATAATAGTTATTTCCTCATTATAAAAGTTCTAACTATAAAAAACAGTTGCTATCAATTACAAAACTCTAAATTCCAGGTAACTTTAAATCACATAGTATTAATCCAGGTCAAATATATGGCAGGGCCATTACAACAAACAAAAGGCCATTCAGTAGTTCTGTTTGCAAAGATTAACAGAACTGATGTTTTAATAGTTACTATGAACTAATACTTCAGTGCTTTAAACAATTAAAAAACATTAAAAAGAATCAATACCAAGGCATTATTATCAGGTGAAATGAACATTCACGCTTTCCTGAAATAAAGCTCTGTTTATGCACTTAAGGTTCCCAATACTTCTGATATTTATATTTATAATGGAGGGCAAATCTAGAGCAAAATATCAGAACCCAGTCCTGATCTGACAGCGTTCCCCAGAATCACCTGGACGCTTATTAAAATTACCCAGTATTCAAGGACCCAACTTCAGACTGAGGCGTCATCTATGGAACAGAGGCCAAGGAATTTGAACTTTTAGCAAGTACTCCAGGAGCGTCCTTAGGATCAGGAAAATTGGAAAAAAAACAAAAACCAAACAACAACAAAAAAACACTGCCTGAGAGTAGAATGTGAAACCCACAATTCAAGTCTAGTGGTACAGAAGTCAAAGAACTGCTCTCTCAGGAAGACAACTTCTTCCCACCTTGCCTTTCCTCTCCCTATAGCTTCCCTGGACCCATTCTCATCTGTCTTCAAAACAACCTACAGACCTCCTAGGTCCTCTCCCTTGCCAGGTGAAATCTGTTGTCAGATAGTCACACAAAGTATCACAGAAGGATAACCAATTGCAGAAGATAACCTCTTCTTCCCTTTCACTTGGGGAGATTTGCCTTTTAAACCGGGAGGAAGCCCGACTGTGGCATGTGGGGTCTGGGCCTGCAGCTTTTCCCAGGCTGACCTCTCACCAGGTGGGCAGTCGCCTACCTACTGCACGTGGCTATCTACCAGAGTCAGCACCTGTGCTCTAAGGCTACAAAGGCACTGGGCGGTACCAAGAGCCTGCTGCTGCCCTGCTGCTTTTCCTGCTCCACAACCAAAGGCACACATGTACTCCTGGAGCCCCCTATCACTCCTTCAGCCAACCTGTCCAGTCTGTGAGGAACTCTCCAGCCCCAATGCCTGGATGCACCCCATCCAAGAACCAGGGGCTGTTTTATCAGGTAGGCCATGGAGGCTCAGAAGCTGAGAGAAGCAGATCCATGTGACGTCCCACACTGATGGTTTCACAGAGCCTGGGGTGTTTATTCAAACATCAACATAATTCTTTCTTGTGGCCAATGTGCTATAGACTCTAACGCAGTTGCATGCACTTATACAATACTCAGGGCTTTTACATGTCATGAGGATACATGAGAGCTCTTATAAAATACTTTGGGCTCTTTGTACAAAGGGCATTATTTGAGTAAGAGAGTACTGATGCAAGAGAGCCCTCACTTCTATTACTGGAAATAACTTGGACTGTGGGTAATTTTCAAATCAGTTCACAAATCTCTCTCCATATTCCAATTCCATGGCTTATGTTTTTCCTTTGTTGGGCATTACCTAAACTTGGCAGGCCAAACTGCAATCCCTGAAGAATAATACAATACAATGTCAGTTTAGACACGTTATTAGACCAAAATGGTCTATTTAAAATGCCTCATTATTTACAGTGGCTGCCTCCAAGAAGGGGATCTGGGATGGACAGGAGTGAGAGGGAGCTGAACTAGTAACCGTATACCATAAACCTTTGTGTACCTTTTGATTTTTGTTCCATAATCATGTGTTTCCTCCATATTCATGTGTTTGCCTATTTAAAGAGATTTTTAAACGTTTAATGATTAAATGCTATGTGTATTTTACCACAATAAAAAAAAACCCTGAATGTCTCAATTCTAATAATGAATAAAATTATGGAAAAGTCCAAATAGTGGGAAGAAGACTGGGCTAGTGGTCAGAAAACCTGGATTCCACTCCTGGCTCTGCCCACCTTTATGACCTTGGATAAGTCAATCAATCTTTCTGTGCCTCAATCCTCTGATCTGTAAAAAGAAGAGGGTTGCTAGACATGGTTGTTAAGGTCCTTTCTGCTTTAGATATTTGTGATTTTATAAAGTAAAATGGCATTCTTTAGCTTGATAGTTAGCTCTGAATTAGGTATTTTAAATTACTTAATAGAAAAAAAAGAACCTTAAATGCCAGAATCCTTTTAAGGTCCACAGATGACTATGAGTTTATAATCAGGTTTCAGGTTAATGAAAGCTGGAAGAACTTTTGCTCAGTATTTTCTTATAAACAATGGAGAATTTAGTCAGCTAATGTGAGTTCACTCTGTTCCACTGCTTATATATATATTATGACAGACTCTACGTCCATTCACCTCACTACAAATAACTCAGTTGCGTTTCTTTTTATCGCTGAGTAATATTCCATTGTATATATGTGCCACATCTTCTTCATCCATTCATCTGTCGATGGACACTTAGGTCGCTTCCATGTCCCGGCTATTGTAAATAGAGCTGCAATGAACACTGTGGTACATGACTCTTTTTGACCACTGCTTATATTTTAGGGAAGTTAGAGACACATAAATTTTCACAATTAGAAAAGCAATTCATTTTTGTTTATCTAAAGCAGATTGCTCGCACATTAATGTTGCTAAGAAAAACCTGGATGTTTTATACACCTACGGTTTTAAAGAAACTCTCCATTCTCCCTAGTTCAATGTTTAGCAAAATTCTGCCCATGTGCACCCACTGTAACACTATTGTCCTCACAGAAAAGAATTACCTGAATATTTTCTTGTTTGCCAGATTTTCCTCCCCAGGATTCAGGGCATGGAAATGTCATCCCCATTAAGAAGGATTTATTCTTTTAGCAGATAGTTGTTGAAACTGGCTTTAGCATCTCTGGTTTTATTGATACCTCAAAATACTACACTAGGAAGGAATAAATTAATCTACCTACTCAGCTGATTCTTCTGGAACTTCAGAGCCACAGAAAGGAGAAGTTGTTAAGTGATGTAAAATAAGTTATTCTAGAAGGAATAGTAAGTATACTAAACTCTGGTTCTAAAAACACTAATTCAGTACCGGTCATTTGCATAAAATTCTTCCAGGAAGTGTCAGAAACAAAACCATAGCCTCTAGAATAAAGGTTAGCAATGGGAAATTCTCAAGCCTTGTGGAGGAGCTTTTATTTTATTTTTCAATAGGAAGTTTCAAGAAAACTTGAAATATATGAAATATTTGGTTATCTCTTTACAAATCTAAAGGCACACTTATTTATCTTCTGCTGCAGAGGATTTATTATATTTTTTACAGAGTAAAGTATAACTCGAAGAGATTAGGTTAACTTGTTCAAAGTCACATAGCTAGAACCTGAACGTGAAATCCAGAACTCTCTGATTCTAATTAATTTCCATTAAGCTCACAGGTATCATATAAAGAGCAAAGAGACATTCAATGCTTGATATACAAATACTGAATATGACAACACAAACTTGGATTAAGTGCAAAAAGATATCTTTTTATTCATATAGTTCTCTTTTGTCAGTAATCCTTCATTACTTGCCTGGTTTAGACTGATTTCAACTGAACTAAGATGAACAGCTGAGGACTGAATAATTAATCATATGCCACTTCAATGCCTCTCATTAATTTATCCCAGCCCAGCCCCCATAACTCCTGGAGGCACTGGTCACATAAAACTAGTGGCAGACAGGTGGTTAGGCCCCAGTGTCCCTTCACTGTCCCTCAAGTGTATGTAGACAAGGGTTTCTCAAATTCAGCACTACAGACATTTGAGTGTGTATGGGGATGAGGGGCAAGGGGGCGTCCTGTACATCCCCACCTATACTACCAAATGCCTATAGCACTGCCAATGTCCGCTGGGGAGAGGGGGGCAAAACTGCCCCCAGTTGAGAACCACTGATATAGATCTAATTAGGACAGGAAATTTGGGGCTATAACGCTCAGGTTTTAAGTCATTTCTTGGAAGGATTTTTCAATGGAAAAATAATAAAAGCATTTAAGATTCTACCTTTACCTCCTGTCAGCATTACAAATATCCTCCCCTTACGCTGGGAAACTTCTCTAGATGATTTCAGCTCCCTCAGTGCCATTTGCCTTGTTGTCCTTACTGTGCTAGTATAAATACTTATCTTGAGTCTATCTGCCATCCTAAACTATATTATAAACTCCTTGCAGACAGAGACAGGAGCTAAGGGTTCTTCCACCTTCCTCAGCTCCCAGCACAGTGCTAAGTGTACAGGGGGGATGCTGAGATATCTGCTGACAGCCTGACATGACTGTCAGACAGAGACTGCAAGCATTAGAGAAGGTTGGAAAATAAGCATATTTTATCTCACATTCCACTTCTGTTTGACAAATGGAAATGAAATGTTTTTAAAATCACAAAAGAATTAGAACCAATCTATTCTCTTTTACTAAACTACTGCTTGAAAAAGGTAAAACTTTAAAGTATATTATTAAAAACAGTGCTTCTTTAGGAAAATAGGATTAAGCACTAAATCTGGCTCCATCATTAGCTTTGGATTCAGAAAAGTGAACCTCTGCTCTCCCTCTGACACCTGGGACACGTGCTCACAAGTCAAGAACTGTCTCTGCCAATACTTGAACATATAATGAACTTTCTGGTGACCAGAAAGTAACCAGACTATGTTTTTTTGCCCTTTTTCCTGATTGTAAATGATATGTTCATTGTATAAAATTTGGAAAATAGAGAAAAGTATAAAGAAGAAAACGAAATCACCAAAGATGTCAATTAATACTTTGGTAAATGTCCTCCTATCCTTTTTTTCTGTGCATGCATACACACAAATTCTTAACAAACTGAATTAAAACATCAGAATGAGTACTGTTTTTTACCAAAGTTGTAAAGGAAAGCTTTACATTAATTCCAATAATGGTTCCACTGTAAGTACTATCTCCAGAGCCTGAAGCACCCTCTTGAAAATCCTCAAAGGAATGTTTACAATCAAGTCAAAAACCATTCAGAACCAAGTGTGGGGAATAATGAGAGTGAACGAAACAAAACTTTACCATGAAGAAAAAGATGACTTTTCTTATGTGGTTCATAACCAGCTCTAAAAATAATTCCAAAGAATGACTACCTAAAATGTTTTGCAAGGTGGCCACAGAAGGAGGCCTGCAGTGCCTTCGTGGTGACTAATTTGAAGTGATTCCCCACCATTTGTTTGCCTATGGACAATTTTGTGGGTGATTTTTTAAAAAACAAAGTCTCATTATTTTACCCATACATTTATTGCCTTCCATCTTCTCTAATTTTTCACAATTCCTCCTTCCCTTTCTGCTCTTACAACACACACTCCTCCAAATTATGCACTCTACCTAAAAATGAATATGTATTTACTTATTTTATTTTTGACCACAACATGCACAGTAAGACAACTGACAGAGATTATTCAAATCATTTTTTCAGTTCCACAATATTAGGTGCTAGGATAAAAAAATGGGAACAACTCACTCTGTCTCAAGGAACCCAGTTCTGTAGAATGTAATGTTGATATAATTCTACTCTATCCTAGAGGTAAGGCAACTGGAGTCCAGAGACATGATGCCATTTTCCCAAAATCACCCAGGCAGGAGACTTCCTTGGTGGCACAGTGGTTAAGAATCCGCCTGCCAATGCACGGGACATGGGTTCGAGCCCTGGTCCGGGAAGATCCCACATGTCGCGGAGCAACTAAGCCCGAGCACCACAACTAGAGCCCGCATGCTGCATCTACTGAAGCCCACGCACCTAGAGACCTGTGCTCCGTGACAACAGAAGCCACGGTAATGAGAAGCCCGCATACCTCAATGAAGAGTAGCCCCTGTTTGCCACAACTAGAGAAAGCCTGCGCGCAGCAACGAAGACCCAATGCAGCCAATAAATAAATTTATTAAAAAAAAAAAATCACCCAGGCAGAGACAGACCCCACTAGAACCTTCTTCATTAATCATTCTTCCGTTCACTAATTTGATGTTGTTTTATTTTCTGTGACATTAAATTCAAGTTTTTATTTAACCATTGCTTTTGTTTTTTTGCTCTCTCTTAAAAAAAAATTATATTAAAGGTAGTAGCCATCTACGTTCTCAGGCAAGTAGCCCAGGTATCAGGTAGCCAGACAGACCTTGTGTTTTGGTACTCAATTCTTGACAATGCTCTGTACATCAGTTGCAAAGGATTCCCTAAAATGAAATCTGGGATTTCTGCCATGGTTCTTTGTTACCAAGTACATACTGAGGAACATACATTAACAGATGATCAATTCTTTTCATTTATAATGGGAAGGCATAGAAAACTACCATAAGAAAGAATTGTTTCTACTATTAATTCCACTTAATCCTTACCCACCTGCATCACTGGATATTAAATATTATAATAGATAAACGGAAAGTAAATTGTCAGAACTTTTGAAATCCAATCTCCACAATTACTGCTTACCACTTGGGGATCAATGTCACAACCCTGCAATATTTGATTAGTCTAATCACTCCTTCACTGATTAGAAATACTAAAAGACCACAGAATTTCCCTTCCTGGCCCTTCTCTCAGTGGTGGTATTTGTAAAGAATAAAACCAAAACCAACCAAACAAAAACCCACTGAACACCCAAGAGCCAACTAACCCCCCGTGGTACTCACCAGTGCTCAGGTGACAAAGCCTGGGGTAGGGGCTGGCAGCGTGGGGGTAATGTTAAACTGACACTCTAAAGAAGGAAACAAAGACACTGCATAATGCTACCTTCCTAGGTGAAACAATGAGTGACAACTTCATCTCAAACAAAACAAAACACGTCATCGGACTTCTACTAATCAACTTCTTTTCCTTGATCTTAAAACCAAATCTGAGAGCCACGGAGGAGAGCGCAGCAGCAGGGGTGTGGAGTGCAAAGCAGAGAGATTCCCACACAGAGGATCGGTGCCGACCAGCACTCACCAGCCCAAGCGGGCGGTGACCCCGCCGGAGCGGGCGGGGTCTGGGAGCTGAGGCTCCGGCTTCGGAGCTTAGATCCCAGGGAGAGGACTGGGGTTAGAGGCGTGAACACAGCCTGAAGGGGTTAGTGCACCACGGCTAGCCAGGAGGGGGTCCGGGAAAAGTCTAGAGCTGCCAAAGAGACAACGAGACTTTTTCTTGCCTCTTTGTTTCCTCGAGGGAGGTGCTCGAGGAGAAGGGATTAAGAGCGGATTAAGAGCGCTGCTTAAAGGAGATAACAGAGACGGCTCGAGCCGCCCGGACCCCAGAGACGGCATGGGACGCTAAGGTTGCTGCTGCCGCCACCAAGAAGCCTGTGTGCAAGCACAGGTCACTAGCCACACCTCCCCTCCTGGGAGCCTGTGCAGCCCGCCACTGCCAGGGTCCCGTGATCCAGGGACAACTCCCCCGGGAGAACACACGGCGCGCCTCTGGCTGGCGAAACATCATGCCGGCCTCTGCCGCCGCAGGCTCGCCTCGCACTCCGTACCCCTTCCTCCCCCGGCCTGAGTGAGCCAGAGGCCCCAAATCAGAGGCTCCTTTAACCCCGTCCTGTATGAGTGAAGAACAGTTGCCCTCAGGCGAGCTACATGCAGAGGCGGGGCCAACCCAAAGCTGAACCCCAGGAGCTGTGCGAACAAAGAAGACAAAGGGAAATTTCTCCCAGTAGCCTCAGAAGCAGCGGGTTAAAGCTCCACAATCAACTTGGTACCCTGCATCTGTGGAATACCTGAATAGACAACGAATCATCCCAAATTGAGGAGGTGGACTTTGGGAGCAAGATAGATTATTTTTTCCTCTTTTCCTCTTTTTGTGAGTATGTATGTGCTTCTGTGTGAGATTTTGTCTGTATAGCTTTTCTTTCACCATTTGTCCTAGGGTTCTGTCCGTCTGTTTTTTGTTTTTACTTTAAAAAATTTGTTTCTTAATAATTATTTTTTATTTTAATTATGCCAAACAACAAGCAAGACAGGAACACAACCACACCCATTAGCAGAGAGGCTGCCTAAAATCATAATAAGGCCACAGACACCCAAAAACACACAGGCACTAGTCCCCTCCACCAGGAAACCTACATAACCGACTGAACCAACC
>NW_020185332.1:0-40685 GCF_003031525.2 Neophocaena asiaeorientalis asiaeorientalis | reverse complement strand
CCTAGAAACAAATGACAATGGAGACACAACGACCCAAAACCTATGGGATGCAGCAAAAGCAGTTCTAAGAGGGAAGTTTATAGCAATAGAATTCTACCTTAAGAAACAGGAAATGGGACCACGGGCCGTGGGGAAGATGGAGGAAGAGTAAGGTGTGGAGATCAACTTCCTCCCCACAGATACATCAGAAATACATCTACACGTGGAACAACTCCTACAGAACACCTACTGAACGCTGGCAGAAGACCTCAGACCTCCCAAAAGGCAAGAAACTCCCCACATACCTGGGTAGGGTAAAAGAAAAAAGAATAAACAGAGACAAAAGAATAGGGACGGGACCCGCACCAGTGGGAGGGAGCCGTGAAGGAGGAAAGGTTTCCACACACTAGGAAGCCCCTTCGCGGGTGGAGACGGCAGGTGGCGGAGAGGGGGAGCTTTGGCACCACGGAGGAGAGTGCAGCAACAGGGGTGCAGAGGGCAAAGCGGAGAGATTTCCACACAGAGGATCGGTGCTGATCAGCACTCACCAGCCCCAGAGGCTTGTCTGCTCACCCACCGGGGCAGGAGGGGCTGGGAGCTGAGGCTCCGGCTTCGGTCGTTGCGCAGGGACAGGACTGGAGTAGCCAGAGCCTCCAAATCAGCGGCTCCTTTAACCCCATCCTGTCTGAGCGAAGAACAGACGCCCTCCGGTGACCTACACGCAGAGGCCAGGTCAAATCCAAAGCTGAACCCCGGGAGCTATGCGAACAAAGAAGAGAAAGGGAAATCTCTCCCAGCAGTCTAGGAACAGTAGATTAAATCTCCACAATCAACTTGATGTACCCTGCATCTGTGGAATACCTGAACAGACAACAAATCATCCCAAATTGAGGAGGTGGACTTTGAGAGCAAGATTTATGATTTTTTTCCCCTTTTCCTCTTTTTCTGAGTGTGTATGTGTATGCTTCTGTGGGAGATTTTGCCTGTATAGCTTTGCTTTCACCATTTGTTCTACGGTTCAATCCATCTGGGTTTTTTTTCTTACTTTAAAAAAAATTTTTTTTCTTAATAATTATTTTTTTATTTTAATACCTTTATTTTATTTTACCTTTATTTTATTTTCCTTTATCCTCTTTCTTTCTTTCTACTCTTTCTCCCTTTTATTATGAGCCGTGTGGATGAAAGGCTCTTGGTGCTGCAGCCAGGAATCAGTGCTGTGCCCCTGAGGTGGGAGAGCCAACTTCAGGACACTGGTCCACAAGAGGCCTCCCAGCTGCACATAATATCAAACGGGGAAAATCTCCCAGAGATCTTCATCTCAACACCAGGGCCCAGCTTCACTCAACGACCAGCAAGCTACAGTGCTGGACATCCTATGCCAAACAACTAGCAAGACAGGAACAAAACCCCACCCATTAGCAGAGAGGTTGCCTAAAATCATAATAGACAGACACAACAGACACCCCAAAACACACCACCAGACGTGGATCTTCCCACCAGAAAGACAACATCCAGCCTCATCCACCAGAACACAGGCACTAGTCCCCTCCACCAGGAAGCCTACATAACCGACTGAACCAACTATAGCCACTGGCGACAGACACCAAAAACAACGGGAACTACGAACCTGCAGCCTGCGAAAAGGAGACCCCAAACACAGTAAGATAAGCAAAACGAAAAGACAGAAAAACACACAGCAGATGAAGGAGCAAGATAAAAACCCACCAGACCTAACAAATGAAGAGGAAATAGGCAGTCTACCTGAAAAAGAATCACTCCCTAACACCATACACAAAAATAAGCTCAAAATGGATTAAAGACCTAAATGTAAGGCCAGAAACTATCAAACTCTTAGAGGAAAACATAGGCAGAACACTCTATGACATAAATCACAGCAAGATCCTTTTTGACCCACCTCCTAGAGAAATGGAAATAAAAACAAAAATAAACAAATGGGACCTAATGAAACTTCAAAGCTTTTGCACAGCAAAGGAAACCATAAACAAGACCAAAAGACAACCCTCAGAATGGGAGAAAATATTTGCAAATGAAGCAACTGACAAAGGATTAATCTCCAAAATTTATAAGCAGCTCATGCAGCTTAATAACAAAAAAACAAACAACCCAATCCAAAAATGGGCAGAAGACCTAAATAGACATTTCTCCAAAGAAGATATACAGACTGCCAACAAACATATGTAAGAATGCTCAACATAACAAATCATTAGAGAAATGCAAATCAAAACTACAATGAGATATCATCTCACACCAGTCAGAATGGCCATCATCAAAAAATCTAGAAACAATAAATGGAGAGGGTGTAAAGAAAAGGGAACACTCTTGCACTGCTGGTGGGAATGTGAATTGGTACAGGCACTATGGAGAGTATGGAGGTTCCTTAAAAAACTCCAAATAGACCTACCATATGACCCAGCAATCCCACTACTGGGCATATACCCTGAGAAAACCATAATTCAAAAAGAGTCATGTACCAAAATGTTCATTGCAGCTCTATTTACAATAGCCAGGAGATGGAAACAACCTAAGTCTCCATCATCGGATGAATGGATAAAGAAGATGTGGCTCATATAAACAATGGGATATTACTCAGCCATAAAAGGAAGTAGATATGGGAACATATGTATAACTGATTCACTTTGTTATAAAGCAGAAACTAACACACCATTGTAAAGCAATTATACTCCAATAAAGATGTTAAAAACAAAACAAAACAAACAAACAAAAAACCCCACAAATCTTATTTACTGAGTGCCTCCCAAGTTCAAGGCACAGTACTGAGCATGATGCCTCTGTCATCTAATGATAACAAAGTACTTTGCAACTAGGCTTTCTCACGTACCAGACAAACTGAAAGAGAAGACAACCACACTGGAGACCAAAAAGGAAGGTGGGAGTGGGGGAATCAACTTTTAAAATTTGTCACATTTGGCATAAAGCACTGCCCCCTCAGTTTCTCTTTCACGATAGTAAGAGGACATTATCAAATTATAAAAGACCCAAATGATAGGTCTCCACAGCCATAAGCCCAGCTTCAACAGGAGCTGAGGGTAACTCAAGTAGGCAGCTGAGATTTTACCAACATCCCTCTTCTTGCGTCACAGCCAGATTTTCAGGTAGAGGAAATGTGAGGAAAGACAGTATAGGGAAGGTTATACATTGAGCAAACTGATGTGGATGGAGACATCTAAAAAACCCTGCCAAGCTGTAAAGGCAATTCTAACCACTTCATTTCCTGGACCATTTGAAGTCTAATGCGTATGGTGGAAATGCTGACCTCTTTAGAAGGCTGACCTTTACAGTGCATACAATGACATCTGGGGATTTCCTCTAAGTTAGAGCTTAGTACGTACAACCAGATCCTTCCGCTCAGTGTTTCTCAGCCCCTAAAAGAAAAACTGGTCTCCTTCTCTACTCATAACCAACACTTCTGACACCAGATGTGTGGTTTTTTTCCACACCAAGCAATTCCCCAACTCTTGGAGGACACCAACTAGGTTTCCTACTATTTAACGCAATTCTGACACTAACTACCCGTTGTTAGCCCAGACCTCCCCCCCCACCCCCCCCAGATCAAGGGCTCAGTCCCACAAGACTGTCCCCCCACTCCCCACCCCACCCCCAAATTCAGACACCAACTGCAAGGCTCAGGTTGTCACCTATACTTCTGACCAACTGGCTATAAACTGGGGCTCCTCATGAACTCCTCCTCAGGTTTGATAATTTGCTAGAATGTCTCACAGAACTCAGTAAAATAGTTTACCTACTAGATTACCAATTTACTATAAAAGAATATAACAGGGGGGTTTCCCAGGTGGCGCATCCAAAAAAAAAAAAAAAAAAAAAAGAATGTAACAGGAAGAGCCAGATGGGGGAGATGCATAGAACAAGGTATCCAGGCATGCCACCCTCCCAGCACCTCAGTGTGTTCACCAATCTAGAAACTCCAAATCCCACTGCTTAGGGTTTTTACTGGAAGTAAATGATTGATTAAATCATTGACCACCGGTGATTAACTCAGCCTCTAGCCCTACTCCCCTCCTCAGAGGTCAATGGTGGGGCGGGGTGGCTGAAAGTTCCAGCCATCTAATCACTGGTTGGTTCCCCTGGCAACCAGCCTCCCATCCTCAGGGTCTTTCCAAAAGTCATTCCATTAACATAAACTTCAGTGTGGTTTAAAGGGACCTGTTATTGAATTAACAAAAGATGCTATTTTCACCTTTACTGTTCTCGAGTTGTTTTAGGAGCCAGGACAAAAACCAAATAGTAATTTATTGTATTACATCAGGAGCTCTGTGCCAGGAACTGGGGACAAAGACATGCCCCCTCAGGGTCTCTCTAGACATTTGTTTCCTAATTATGATACACCCTCCCCACTGAAATATTAATGTCACAGATATATCTATGTTTACACATTATATGCATATCTGTGGTTTATACATAAAAAGAATACATTTTTTGCCCCCCCAAGAATCAATTTTCACCCCTCTGGGGGTGGATAATGCCCTGTTAAGAATGAATGCTTCACCTGTGAAACAAGACATTGGTAGAGCCAAGAATATGAAACTAGGTTATTATAAGTTAACCCAGAAATTATATCTCTATATCAAGAAGATTTATAAATCTCTTTCTAGAATAATAATTTGCCTACAACTGTAGTACTATAATTTAACTTGTTTGTTTTTACAATGTGAAATTAAGTAACAGAAAGACATTAACTGAGCACATAGTAGGCACAAATTAGTCTTAACTCAAACTAAAGAGAATAATCTGTTGTGACTCTAAGTGAAATAATTTAAAATAAACTATCTTTCACTATGTATAACTGGATAGTTATGACATTAACTATCCAGGAGCCTTATCTGTACTTTGGATTAAGTGCAGAACAATGGGATAAAGTTAGTATCAACACTGTTTCAGACAGCCTTTTTAAAAGTATTTATTTACAATGCAATAAGTAAAAAAGTCCAAAAACTCAGATATGATCATTACTTCCTACCTGTCTCTTTAAAATCCTACTCATGCCAGCAGAACACTTGGCTGAGGGAGTTCTATAGGGAATGAACTCATCTGGCTCTGCCAATAATTTCCCATGCAGCCTGGGTAAATTATTTAACTACTCTGTGTTCATTTCTCTAACCAGCCAATAATGTAAATCCACACACTGTAATGGAAAAACACACAACACTCCTGGGTCAGGAGACCTGCCCTCTGGTCTCACCTTAGCTACTGACTCATTGTTTGCATATGGGCAAGTCACCTCTCTTCCCTGAGGCCTCATTTTCCCCATCTGTGAAAGGAAGACGTCATGCCTGAGGCATGCATGGAGATTCTATGTTCTATTTAAATGCTTTTCCTGGCTAATTCACACACACTAGCGTAGCAAACAAAACAATGCCACTTATTAAATTCTATAAAATTCAACAACATGTAATCTGTACAGCCGGTACAAGGCTTGGTAGAAAAAATATTGCATAGAAAAATATTGGGAAGTAAAACATGATTGCTCTCCAAAAAAAAAGTCTTAAAAGTTTAGGCCAAGTGCCTTCCTAACTTGAATCAGATACAACTGTCATTCATGAGAATTCATTGCAGTCCCTTATGAACCATTTCTATTTTCTGCCTGGATCACCTCTTAGTGTATGTAATGTACTCCATAAATTACCTCCTGGGATTTAGGAAATTAAGTCCATATTTACCCCATACATACCCTACACTACATATTCCAATTAAATCTCTTCTCAGGTTTGGTTTTTCCAAGCTCATTACTTTAGACAATCTCCATTCTTCCCATCCCCTTGATCACTTCAATAGCTCTGAGCTAAATCATTTGCACTGGAACTTTCTTCACCTCCTAGGAGGACTAGAAAGAAGAGTGAGTGATTACAATGAAAGCCGGTAATAGGGAGACACAGGGAAAATACATCGTAGAGAAAATTTTCAGCACTGTTCTCAGCCCTATAACACAAAGTAAAATATCCTTTCCCCAAACTACCAGCCTAAGATATTCTATCTGCTGAGAATTAACAGGACACTTCTCTGATTTCCCTATGCAATTAACTGCTTCTAGGACTGCTTCATAAAGTACTGAGGTATCTATTACTAGAAGCATTCAACCAAAAATGGTGGTCAATCATCTAGCAAGGATGCTATAGAAACCATTCCTATACTGGATAAAACAGACTAGCTCAAAAGTTCCTATGAGTTGGAATTTAGGAGCGAGATCTATGATTTTTTTCCCTTTTCCTCTTTTTGTGAATGTGTACGTGTATGCTTCTGAGTGAGATCCTGCCTGTATACTCTTGCTTCCACCATTTGTCCTAGGGCTCTATCCGTCCATGACTTTTTTTTAAAAATTCTTTTTCTTAATATTCCTATGATTTTTATATCTAAATGCATTAGAGAGATAAGACATCCTATCAATCAACTGGTAATGCTGGCTTACTAGTTAAAGTGATCGTCAATGGGAGCCAGGCAAATACCTCTAGAGGATGTGTGTAGTATCTGATATACACTACCCTACTCCCAGTGAGTCTCAGCTGAGAATCACTGGATTAAATTACTTCTAAAACCTCCTCTGAATATAAAAGCCTACTGATATTCTCACACAGACTGTATTTGAAGGCAAGTGCCTAAGACACTTTGCTACCATCATCCAACAGATCCACCCAACCACTCCCCCTCATTTCTTCACAATTTTTTTCCAGCCGTGCCCTCAGCATGCGGGATGCGGGATCTTAGTTCCCTGACCAGGGATCGAACCCATGCACCCTGCAGTGGGAGAGCAGAGTCTTAACCACTGGACCACCAGGGAAGTCCCTTTTCACAATTTTAATTACTGGCTCACCATTATTTTCTCCAATACTACTTCTATCTGGATACTTAGCAAGTTAAATATACATATTAATGTTCCTTCTAAGAACCTGACTCGTGGTTCATTAAAGTTCCATTTTACGGATGTTGTCCTCTACCAACTTCAGCCGTACGTTCCCATATTATTACCAACTACAACCCCTCCATGATCTCAATTTCGTGCATCCCACTCTCTGACCACCACCTATCTTTCCAGCTCACTCCCTCCCTTATAGTAGCTCAACCCAATTATTCTTCAACTCCACTGGGACCGCAAAACTATCACCTTTTCTCTGACCCTCTCCCCAATGATTTTCTCTCTCCCTTTCTCACCCAGCTTAAATTCCACGGTCAATCATTATAATCATTCCCTTATGTACACAACCTAATCCCCTGCCTCTTGCCATGATACCCTTGCTTGGTCAAAGCACAACTGGTGATTCCATGGCTGCACCCATGTAGCTTAAGGTAGCTGGGGAAAAGACCCCCCACCCCCAACACTCATGCTGCCTGCCTTCACTTTAAATGTATCACGCCAAATTTCAAGTGGGCCCCTTTGTGCTGTCTGGCAGTCATTTATTTTTATCATTCTAACTTTATTTTACATCCCTAGGTTCATCTCTCTTACTCTCCTAGATGACTTTCATATTTTCTCCTCTCTCCTCAAATCCTAACGCAACCTCCTTCTGCCCTCAGTGGATAACCTCGCTTCCTACTTCACTGAGAAAACTGAGGCAATCAGATGAAATTTCCACAGATTTCCATGCCACATCTCTCCACCCAGCAACATCTGCACCCACATACTCCCTTCTTGCCTCTTTCCACAGATCCACTCCCCCCGCATCCACCGCCAACCCCTCCACTAGAGCCCACCCTCTCTCACCTACTCAAGGATATCCCTCCAGCACTCTCTTCTCCTTCATCAGTTTTTTCCACTTTTTACAGGATCTTTCCCTTCAGCCTATGAACATGCTGCTCTTGTTCTCATCTTAAAAAAATAACATAACTCAAGCACACTCTTCTCACTAGCATCCACCTATTTCTTTGCTCCCTTTTAATGCAAAAATTTTCAAGAGTGGTTTATAGTCACCATCTCCAATTCCTCTCTTCCCAATCTCTCTTAAAACTACTTCAGGGCTTCCCTGGTGGCGCAGTAGTTAAGAATCCACCTACCAATGCAGGGGACACAGGTTTGGGCCCTGGTCCAGGAAGATCCCACATGTCGTGGAGCAACTAAGCCCATACGCCACAACTACTGAAGCCCGCGTGCCTAGAGTTCGTGCTCTACAACAAGCGAAGTCACCGTGATGAGAAGCCCGTGCACCACAACGAAGAGTAGCCCCCGCTCGCTGCAACTAGAGAAAGCCCACGCGCAGCAACGAAGACCCACTGCAGCCAAAAATAAAATAAATTTTTTAAAAAACAACAACAAAAAAAACCCTACTTCACCAAAACCGCTCTCCTTAAGGCCGCTGATGACCTCTACATTGCTAAATCCAAAGGTCAATTCTCAGTTCTCATCTTACTTGACCTATGAGCGCCATCTGGCACAGCTGACCACTCCTCCCACTTCGACAACATTCCACTTGTGCTTCTGGGACCCTGCACTCTTGGTTTTCCTACCTCACTGACCACCCTCTCTCGGTGTCCCTGGCTGGTTCCTTCTCTTCTCCCTATCCTCCTCGTGTTGGAATGCCCCTCTGCGGAGTCCTTGGTCCTCTTTATTTGCTTCACTTACTCGGTGATCTCACCCAGGCTCAAGGTTTTAAATGTTGTGCATGTACCTCTCTGCCCAAACTCCACATATCTAGCCAACCAGCTACCTGATATCTCCACTTGGAAGTCTAGTGCCCATCTCAAAGTTAACACGACCCAAACTAAACTACTGATATGTCACCCTGCCCCTCAAAGTCTGCTTCACTGCAGCTTCCTCACTGTAGTTGATGGCATCCTACCCTTCAAACCGCTCAGGCCCAAATCCTGGAGTCCTTGACTGCCCTCTATCTCTCATTCCTCACATCCAACATCAGGAAATCATGCTGGCATGACCTAAAAATAGATCCAGAATTTGACCTTTCCTCACTCCTTCCATTGCTACAATTCTGGTCTAAGCCATCACTATCTTTCACCTGGAATACTGCAATCGCCTCCTAAGAGATCACCTTGGTTCCTCCTCACCTCCACCATCTATTCTCCACAAAGCAGCCAGAGTGCTCTCTTCAGACCTGAAGTCGTATCATGTTACTCTTCTACTTGGCAAAAGCCCTGCAAAAGCTCCCCAGTTGACTCTGATAAAATGTGAAAGTTACTAAGATGGCCTGTAAGACCCTAAATAATCTGGTCCTCCATTATCTCTCTGACCTGCCCCCCTCCTCAACCACAGTGCATTCCTTGATATTCTTCAGGCGTGTTTTCTCCTTACAACCTTTGCTGTAGCTATCCCCTCTGCCTGCTAAGCTCTTCTCCCACTATCACACGGCAAATGCCTCATCTCCTTCCTCAAATCTCAAGCTCTTAGGATCTACCTTGACCACCCTATTTAATATTGCAATCTACCCAGCAATCTCAATACCCCTAACCTCACTTTATTTTTTTCATATCACTTATCGCCTTCTAATATATTGGACAACTTATTAATTACTTGTATTATCTATTGACTAATGTCTCCCACCAGAATGAAAACTCCGTAAGGACAGAAATTTGTGTCTGTTTTGTTCACTGATGTATCCCAAGCACACAGACCAATGCCTGGCACATAGTAAGTACTCAATAAGTATTCTTTTGAATGAATGAGTAAACACTTGAAACCGGATCTTAAATTATGAACCGGTGAGAAATTTGAGGTCAACAGAAGAAAAACTTAAATGATCCAGCTACACCTAGAGTCTCAAGTGCACCCCAGACAGGTAGGTACTTATAAAGGCTGTATTCTTTCTTTCTGATCTCAAGGACAGTTATTTAATACAAGCACTGGTGATCTTGTCATACTAGCCCATCCTAGAAATAGGTACCAAGGAAGTACAGAGAACAAGGCCCACTATTCTCACTTTTGCCTCTAGGTGACTCTACACTGGGCATAGTCCTGTCTTTTTCCTCTGGCTTTGTAAGTCAGAGGAGTGATCTGTGAATATTACATGATTTAGGAATGGGAGAAAGCAAGTCAGTCAGAGGGTTAATGCAGCTTTCAAAATGCCTAGTTTACTCCCATGGATTAAGCACAGACTCTTACAAGTTAGAACTAGATGACTATCATTTATATCAGTGGTTCTCAACCAGGGCTGCATACATGAATTCCTCAGGTGCTTAAAAAATACTACAGCCACCCCTCCCTTCTAAGATAAATGGTCTGGGTGACCCCAGTCAGTACAGGTCATAAAAGCTTCACAGGTGATTTTACTGTGCAGCTACAGCCGTGGATGGAGACCAAGCTCATTTTCCAGATTAAAAATAAAGCCTAGAGAGAATCATATCTGCCTAAGGTCACACAGCTAAGTAGCAGTGTTGGGATGGGAAACTGTTACTTGATTCTTTAAAGAAAGCAGTAAAGGAGAAATTTCATTACAACATAATAATTTATAAGCCTACATGTTATAGTAGTTAAATGCATGAGACTTCAGGGGCTTCCCTGGTGGCACAGTGGTTAAGAATCCACCTGCCAATGCAGAGGACACGGGTTTGAGCCCTGGTCTGGGAAGAGCCCACATGCCGCGGAGCAACTAAGCCCAGGTGCAACTGCTGAGCATGCACTCTAGAGCCTGCAAGCCACAGCTACTGAGCCTGTGTGCCTAGAGCCTGTGCTCTGCAACAAGAGAAGCCACCACAATGAGAAGTCCAGGCACCACAACAAAGAGTAGCCCCCGCCCACTGCAACTAGAGAAAGCCCGTGTGCAGCAATGAAGACCATAAAATAAATTAATTAATTAATTAATTTAAAAAATAAATTCATGAGACTTCAAAATTATAAAGATCTAAGTTCAAATCAGAGGCTTTGATATTTAACAGCTAATATCAGTGGTTCTCAAACTTTGCTGCATATTATAATTACCTGGGGATAATTACCTGGAGAAGATTTTTAAAATCTCTATGCCCAGGCCTCACGCCATACCAGTTAATTCAGAATCTCCAACAGTGGGATTCAGGCATCAGTACTTTTTGAGGTTCCCCAGGTGATTCCAGTGTGCAAACAAGTTTGAGAAGTGATGACTTCTATGACTTTGGGGAAATTACTTGACCTCTTTAAGCCTAACTCTTATGGATATTGTGATTAAGATAATGTATGTATATAAGCAGCTCATTAGTATGGTTACCACCTCACTTCCTTCCACCACCACCACCCCTTCTAACATCATTAGTGGTACTATTTTCCTGCCTGCCTTCGTTTTTTCCTGCCTCCCTCCATCCTTTCCTTTCTTTCCTCTTTCCTTCTTACTGAGATATTATTTGCATATCATAACTTTCACCTTCTTTAAGGTATGAAATTTGGTGGGTTTTAGTATATTCACAAAGTTGTGTAACCATCATCACTATATAATTCCAAAACACTTTCATCACCCTAAAAAAGAAACCTCATACCCCAAACCTCCAAAGCCCCCTCCCAGTCCCTGGGAACCACTAATCTACTTCCTGTCTCTATGAATTTAACTATTCTGGACACTTCATTTAAGTGGAATCACTGAAGTATGTGGCCTTTGTGTCTGGATTTTTTCACTTAGCATAATGTTTCTGGAGGTTCATCCATGTTGTAGCATGCATCCATGCTTCATTTCTTTTTATGGCTGAATAATATTCTATTGCATGGATACTGTTTTCAGCAGTTGTTTCCACTTTTCTTGGCTATTATGAATAAAGCTGCTAGGACATCTGTGCACAAGTTTTTGTGTGGACATATGTTTTCAATTCTCTTGGGTATAACACCTGTGAGTGGAATTGCCGGGTCATATGGTTTAATTTTTTCAGCAACTACTACTGTTCCAAAGTGGCTGCAGCACCATTTTACATTCCTACCACCAGTGTATGAGGGTTCTAATTTCTCCATATCCTCACCAATGCTTGTTACTGTCTCTTTATATTATAGCTAACCTGGTGGGTATGAAGTGGTATCATACTGTGGTTATGATTTCCCTGATGGCTAATAATGTTAAGCATCTTTTCATGTGCTTATTGGCTATTTGTGTATCTTCTTTGGAAAAATGTCTATTCAACTCCTTCACTATTGAATAAATTGGGTTGTCTTTTTATTATTAAGCTATAAGAGTTCTTTACACATTCTAGGTACTAGATCTTTATCAGGTAAGTGTATGGTTTACAAATACTTTCTACCATTTTGAGGGTAATCACTTCACTTTCCTAAATGTCCTCTGAAGTAATTTTAATTTAATTTTTAAATTTTAATTTAATTTTTAAATTTAATTTTTAAATTTAAATTAAATTTAAATTTAATTTTGATGAAGTCCAATTTATCTTTTCTTTGGTTGTTTCTGTATCATTAACTTGTGTGTATATGTGTGTGCATGTGTTTTCAACTCCACAGTATACCTTTCATTTCTTTTTCTCTTTCCTTTTTTTTTTTTTTTTACAGTTGAAGTGTAGTTGATTTACAATATTGTGTTAGTTTCAGGTGTAGAGCCAAGTGATTCAGTTTTATATATTTATATCTATATATTTATATATATATCTTCTTTCAGATCATTTTCCATTATAGGCTATTACAAGATATTGAATATAGTTCCTGTGCTATACAGTAAATCCTTATTGCTTATTTATTTTATGTAGTTTGTATCTGTTAATCCCATACTTCTAATTTATCCCTCCCACCCCGTGTATCATTAACTTTTTTTTTTTTTGACTTATCCTACTGTATGGAGCCCACTGACTCCCAGATGTTAATTTCTGGCTCCAACTGCCAAGCCCTGGGGCAGCTGGTGCTGCTTTGAGGAATTCTGATGGAAAGATCCTCCAGACAAGTGGTCCTAGAAGCTGCTAGGGCCTTACCTGAAAATTTCCCAACCCATGCTAGCTGACCACGAGCAGCAAGGCTCCTGGCTGGCTTGCCAAAAATTGTTACCAAGTCCAAGTTCATACTGCTCACTGCATGACAAATCAATAAATCGAGAGGTAAGTTGTTGGGGCAAAGAATAACAACTTTTTCAGGAAGTCAGCAGACAGAGAAGGTGGTGGACTACTGTCCCAAACAACCATCTTCTGTATCATTAACTTTTAAGGGAAATATTAGGGGCAAAAAATTTTTAGGGTATCCTATTGCCAGGTAAGTTGTTCAGACTTGTAATAAGCAAAGAATTGAGCTGGCCATTCAATCAGGAAGTCCCATTTAGGAAACACGTCCACTTTATCTTGGTGGAAGGCAGGAAGGAAGCTACTCATTTCTAAGTTTTTAATTACTAGAATTTCAGATTAAGTATTTGACTTTTGAAGGCCAAGTGGCCAATCAACTGCAAAGAAATAAAACCCTAGTCAAGTCTGTATGTTTTCAGAGATATTTGCTGTAACAAATAAATTTTCATAGTCCTTACTAGAATTGGAACTGTTTTCTCAAACTGAGCACTTTTTAAATGGATTTTTTTTTAAAGAGTTTCAAACTAATATTTTTCTGAATCCAAAATTAAAGACCGGTATGGCATAACCTCAATGTTCCGTTACTGCTTGATAAATACTAAATACATAATCCATATTTGAAAATAATAAACTGAGATTATATAACTAGCAATGTAATAATCCCAAAGAATCAACTGCAATTATAGTAATTTTTCTAATAAAAACAACAACAGAAAAACTAGTCATTAGTGTCCTAAAACTGAGAGGTGACACCACTGTCCACATTTCCGTTTCACATTCAGTATGGTATTTACTATATTACATATTATCAATTTCTGCCACAGGAGTCCATTTCTAATTTATTTCCTCCCTCTGTACATATTTTGAAATTTTTTAATGCTTTTTTCATTGATTGCCATAATCATATGATTTTTCTCCCTGTAACCTGTTCATGTGAGAATTTAAATAGATTTTTCTTATATTAAAGAATGTTAGGTCCTTGGAATAACTCAACTAGGTCATATTATATTCTTTTTATGTATTTCTGGGTTAAGGTTGCTCATATATTGATTAAAATCATGGCATCTATGCTCATAAAAGAGATGGCCTATAATAATTTTATTTACTGGTACTGTCTTTAGAAATTTGGATCATTTTAACCTAGTCTTAGAATGAATTAGGTATGCTACCTCTCTTACTATTCTCTAAAATCTTATGTAGAAATCTTTCATTAAATAATTGAATTTCCAGTAGAAAAACAAAAAAGAACACTTCTAATATCTTTCTTTACTTTGTCAACCAACTTTCTGTTTTTAAATTTTTTTGGTTTAAAAAGCTTTGAGTGGTAATAGCTGCACAATAATGTGAATGTATTTAATGCCTCTGAACTGTATACTTAAAAATGGTTAAAATGGTAAATCTTACGCTACGTATATTTAACCACAATTTTTTAAAAGTAAGAGAAAAGTAAAAGGAGAGAAAGAGGAAAAGGGGGGAAATGAAAGAGAAAAAGAAGTAGAAAAGATGGATACCCCAAAATAAATAAATGAGTCTGAGCACCTGCTGGCAGACAACATTCAAGAACAGCCTGCTGAGAGGCAGGCACAGTTCACTTAAACCACCAGCAAAGCAAGGCTCTGCAGAGAGCACAGGAGGTAGGGCAATCCTGGAACAGTAATATGACCCCCACCATATATTCATACAGAGCTCTGTCTCTAATCCAAGATGTGGGGCCACACAAGGATGTCCTCCACACTTCCTAATACTTGGGTTGCATCCAAATGTCACTGTATTTCCATATCTACGATTCCTTCTAGAGAGAAGATAGTTAATTTTCCTTCATACCATGTAGGTCAAGATCATTTAAACATGGAATTAAGCTAGTGGCAATATTTTGGGATTTGGTTAACAGCAAACCAATGTATCACCACTGTAGAGGAAAAGATAAAGCAAAGATGCTTCAAGGTAAAGAACCATGAAAAATCCAGTGTGCCTCTTTGCTTTGCAGTTCTCTTAAAGAATATTGTTTAGTGTCTAAGAGCATTTTTTTTCAGAAAATACCTTTGACCATAATTCCAAAGTAATAAAGTATGTTCAGTCCAGCTTCTAAACTTATAGCTATAAATGTAAATTACAAGACAATACTTTACTGTATAAACTTGGGTGACAGATTTTTCAAAAAGTGATCGAAGCCAAGTAAGCTCTCCTGAAAATATTTCTCATAAATACAATAAGCACCACTGAATATAATTTTATTCCAAATTGATCCAGTTTATGTACCATACCTTAAATGTATTTTTATAGTGAAGACGGTCTACAGCAATGCCTCATCATGATAAATTCTCAACAATGATTTGCTGAATGAATGAATGAATGGGAAGAACCAAGCCTCAAATGGAGTTTCTTTTGGTAACAGGGAGATGACAACATGGGTTAAAATCTATTTTTCCTAGACCCATCATGGCCTTAACCTGACTGCTACTGCAACAGAATAAAATCTAATATCCTTGCAATTCACCATAAGAGATACATTAGATTCCCCCTAGAAAGAATAAAGTGAGAAGGAGGAAAGAGGGAAAGGGGAGGAAGTAATACCTTTCTAAGCCAGAAGGAAATTCACCAATGATGATATGGGTTAGATCAGATCTCAGGCAAGCTTAAGGGCCCCATCTCACTTTACACTCGAGCATCAATGGAAAATTGAGATGAAATATTCTTCTTCTATAAAACCGATCTTCCACTTGGCCCTTTATCTCAGGGAAGATGGGCTAAGCTCACTTAAACATGATTTTTCTCATTCCTTTCTGCAGTGCTTCACCTAGCATAACATACTTGTTGAGGCAGCCAAGTGCTACAAAAGAGACAAACACTACACAGGCAGCAATTCCTAAAGAAATATGTTATGGGTTGAATTACGTCCTGCCCCCACAAATTCATATGTTGAAGTTCCGACCTCTTATACCTCAGAATGTTACCTTATATGCAGATATAACTAGTTAAGATGAAGTCACGTTGGGGTAGGGTAGGCCCTTAATTCATTATGACTATTACCCTTACATAAAGAAGACATGAACGGAGACATGCACACAGGGAGAATGCCATGTGAAGATTGGAGTTATGCTACTATAAACCAAAGAACTACCAGAAACTAGAAGAGAGAGCTGGGACAGATACCTCCCTAACACCTTCACAGGGGACATAGCCCTGCTGGCACCTTGATTTTGGACCTCTGGCATCTAGTACTGTGAGACAATAAATACCTGTTGTTCTAAGCCTCCAGTTGGTTGTACTTTGTTACTGCAGCCTCGAGGAAACTAATACAGACAATAAGAGGCTAATGTGCACCAACTAAACTGACCCCCTTCAGACTGCACTTCAGATCCAGCTTCTCACCCCATGGCTACTGCCACCACATTAGCCCAGGCCCCAGTTTTGAGCTGTAGCCACTGTTGCCTGGTCTCCTGACTTCAGGCTCTACCTGCACGTGCTTCAATTGCCAAACCCACCATGACAATAACCTTTCAAAAATGCCAACTTCTTTGCATCACTCTCTTGTTAAGAAATCTCAGATTGGGGCTTCCCTGGTGGCGCAGTGGTTGAGAGTCCGCCTGCCGATGCAGAGGACACGGGTTCGTGCCCCAGTCTGGGAAGATCCCACATGCCGCGGAGTGGCTGGGCCCATGAGCCATGGCCGCTGGGCCTGTGCGTCCGGAGCCTGTGCTTCGCAGCAGGAGAGGCCACAACAGTGAGAGGCTCGCGTACCGCAAAAAAAAAAAAAAAAAAAAAAAAAAAAAAAAGAAATCTCGGATTGGTTCAAGATGGCAGCATAGAAGGATGTGCACTCACTCCCTCTTGCGAGAACACCGGAATCACAACTAACTGCTGAACAATCATTGAAAGGAAGACACTGGAACTCACCAAAAAAGATACCCCACATGCAAAGACGAAGGAGAAGACGCAATGAGACGGTAGGAGAGCTGCAATGAGACGGCAGGAGGGGAGCAATCACAAATCAAATCCCATCACTGCTGCGTGGGTGACTCACAAACTGGAGAACAATTAAACCACAGAAGTCCACCCACTGGAGTGAAGGTTCTGAGCCCCATGTCAGGCTTCCCAACCTGGGGGTCCAGCAATGGGAGGAGGAATTCCCAGGATTGAAGGATAGCAGGATTTGACTGCAGGTCTTTGACAAGACTGGGGGAAACAGAGACTCCACTCTTGGAGGGCACACACAAAGTAGTGTGCTCATCAGAACCCAGGGGGAAGGAGCAGTGACCCCACAGGAGACTGAACCAGACCTACCTGCAAGCACTGGAGGGTCTCCTGCAGAGGTGGGGGTCAGCTGTGGCTCACTGCAGGGACGACACTGGCAGTAGAAGTTCTGGGAAGTATTCCTCGGTGTGAGCCCTTCTGGAGTCTGCCATTAGCCCACCAAAGAGCCTGCAGCTCCAGTGCTGGGTCGTCTCAGGCCAAACAACCAACAGGGAGGGAACTCAGCCCCACCCATCAGCAGACAAGCAGATTAAAGTTTTACTGAGCTCTGCCCACCAGAGCAACACCCAGCTCTACCCACCACCAGTCCCTCCCATCAGGAAGTTTGCACAAGCCTCTTAGATAGCCTCATCCACCAGAGGGTAGACAGCAGAAGCAAGAACTACAATCCTGCAGCCTGTGGAATGAAAACCACATTCACAGAAAGACAGACAAAATGAAAAGGCAGAGGACAATGTACCAGATGAAGGAAACCCCAGAAAAACAACTAAATGAAGTGGAGATAGGCAACCTACCAGAAAAAGAATTCAGAATAATTATAGTGAAGATGATCCAGGACCTCGGAAAAAGAATGGAGGCAAAGATTGAGAAGATGCAAGAAATGTTTAACAAAGGCCTAGAAGAATTAAAGAACAAACACCTAGAAGAATTAAAGAATAAACAGAGATGAACAATACACTAACTGAAATGAAAAATACACTAGAAGGAATCAATAGCAGAATAACTGAAGCAGAACAGACAAATGACCTGGAAGACAGAATGGTGGAATCCACTGCCACAGAACGGAATAAAGAAAATATAATGAAAAGAAATGAAGACAGCCTAAGAGACCTCTGGGACAACACTGAACATACCAACATTCACATTATAGGGGTCCCAGAAGGAGAAGAGAAAGAGAAAGGAGCTGAGAAAATATTTGAAGAGATTATAGTTGAAAACTTACATAACATGGGAAAGGAAATAGCCACCCATGTCCAGGAAGTGCAGAGAGTCCCAGGCAGGATATATCCAAGGAGAAACATGCTAAGACACACAGTAATCAAACTGACAAAAATTAAAAACAAAGAAAAATTATTAAAAGCAACAAGGGAAAAACAACAAATAACATACAAGGGAACTCCCATAAGGTTAACAACTGATTTCTCAGAAGAAACTCTAAAAGCCACAGGGAGTGGCACAATATATTTAAAGTGATGAAAGGGAAGAACCTATAACCAAGATTACCCAGCAAGGATCTCATTCAGATTCGACAGAGAAATCAAATGGTTTACACACAAGCCAAAGCTAAGAGAATTCAGCACCACCAAACCAGCTATACAACAAAGGTGAAAGGAACTTCTCTAAGTGAGAAACACAAGAGAAGAAAAGGACCTACAAAAACAAACCCAAAACAATTAAGAATATGGTAATAGGAACATACATATTGATAATTACCTTTAATGTGGATGGATTAAATGCTCCAACCAAAACACACAGGCTTGCTGAATGGATACAAAAACAAAACCCATATATATGCTGTCTACAAGAGACCTACTTCAGACCTAGGGACACATACAGACTGAAAGTGAGGGGATGGAAAAAGATATTCCATGCAAAAGGAAATGAAAAGAAAGCTGGAGCAGCAATACTCATATCAGACAAAACAGACTTTAAAATAAAGAATGTAACAAGAAACAAGGAAGGACGCTACATAATGGTCAAGGGATCAATCCAAGAAGATATAACAATTATAAATATATATGCACCCAACATAGGAGCACCTCAATACATAAGGCAAATGCTAACAGCTATGAAAGAGGAAATTGACAGTAACACAATAATAGTGGGCGACTTTTACACCTCACTTACACCAACGGACAGATCATCCAGACAGAAAATTAATAAGGAAACATAAGCCTTAAATGACACAATAGACCAAATGGATTTAATTGATATTTATAGGATATTCCATCTGAAAACAGCAGATTACACTTTCTTCTCAAGTGCACACAGAACATTCTCCAGGACAGATCACATCCTGGGTCACAAATCAAGCCTCAGTAAATTTAAGAAAGGTGAAATCATGTCATCTTTTTCAACCACAACACTATGAGATTAGAAATAAATTACTGGGAAAAAAACATAAGAAACACAAACACATGGAGGCTAAACAATACATTACTAAATAACCAAGAGATCACTGAAGAAATCAGAGAAAATCAAAAACTACCTAGAGACAAAAAGGGGCTTCCCTGGTGGCACAGTGGTTGAGAGTCCGCCTGCTGATGCAGGGGACGCGGGTTCGTGCCCCGGTCCAGGAAGATCCCACATGCCGTGGAGCGGTTGGGCCCGTGAGCCGTGGCCGCTGAGCCTGCGCGTCTGGAGCCTGTGCTCCGCAACGGGAGAGGCCACAACAGCGAGAGGCCCGCGTACCGCAAAAAAAAAAGACACATGCACCCCAATGTTCACTGCAGCACTATTTACAATAACCAGGTCATGAAAGCAACCTAAACACCCATCAACAGAAGAATGGATAAAGAAGATGTGGTACATACTATGCAATGGAATATTACTCAGCCATAAAAAGGAACGAAATCGGGTCATTTGTAGAGATGTGGATGGACCTAGAGACTATCATACAGAATGAAGTAAGTCAGAAAGCGAAAAACAAATATTGTATATTAACACATATATGTGGAATCTAGAAAAATGGTACAGATGAAGCGGTTTACAAGGCAGAAATAGAGATACAGATGTAGAGAACACATGTATGGATGGACACCAAGGGGGAAAGCAGGGAGGGAGGGATGAATTGGGAGATTAGGATTGACCTATATACACTAATATGTATAAAATAGATAACTAGTAAGAACCTGCTATATAAAAAATAAAAGAAATCTCTAATGACTCACCGCTTCCTATAAGAAAAAGCCCAGATTCTCCTGCCTCGAATACAGACAGACCTCTGTCTCCTAAGCTGTCTCCAACTGCTAGGTGAGAGACTCCTAGTGACCCTAGAACATACAACCCTTATTCTTGATGCCATGCTTCCTCTACTGTTTGCCACTCTCCCACTTCACCAATCCAAATCTAGACCATCCTGTGAAGACGACTGCCAAGACCCGCTTTTGCCTTGAAACTCTCTCTCTGTACTCAAGCCCACAGTAAAGGCCACATCTCTGGCCTCTCTGCCTTTGCTACTTGCATCAGTCATTCTGTACTCATCAAAGACTGCCTTGCACAGTTATGTAGCATTTTAAAAGTGTACACTTTGATTCCTCAGCTGGACTATGAGCTCCTTAAGGCTAGGATTCATGTTTTACAATTTTGAGGGTATTTCTCAAAGCCAAAGACAATGCCAGGCATATTATAGGCAAGTTCTAAATTCTTGTTAACTATTAAACATATATCTTAAATTCTTAGAAATGTTTCTTTTGGCTCTCTCTTCAACTGGGGACTTAAAATTGAACAAATCCACAGATTTCATATAATCCTAATGCTTCCACATATAATCAAATAATTTAAAACTTACAAGGAACAGGAGGAAAAAGCTCCTCAGGACTTTCAGTCCCAAGTTACTTACCATTCTTCATCACTACATTGGACCAGACATTGGCATTCAAGGCTTGAACAATTCGCTTTACTCCTGTAGATTCTGGGAAGTCATCTAATCAGGGAGGAAAAATATATATATTTATACATGCACTTATACATACACATATATATATACACACTCATCCCTAAATATTCATGAAGGAATAGCTCCAGGACTCCCCTCCCCACTGTGGATACCAAAATCTGCAGATGCTCAAGTCCCTTATATAAAATAGCATAGTATTTGTATATAATCTACCCACATTGTCCCATTTTTTTTTCCTCCCATTTACTTTAAATCATCTCTTAAATACTTAAAATACCAAATACTATGTAAATTTTTCGGAATTTTTCTTCCAAATATTTTCAGTCTGCTGTTGGTTGAATCCATGGAAGCAGAACCCTTGGATACAGAGGGCTGACCATATATGTATATACAGCCCACAAGCCACATTTTTAAACAACTGTGGCTTAATTATCTTGCTCATTTAGTTGTTACTTCACATTGTAACAAGGAAAAAAAGGGAAAAAATTAAGGAAATACAAAGCTTAGAGCTCCTGTTAAGAATATTCTAGAAACTGGAGAGTGATCAAGATGGCGGAGGAGTAAGATGTGGAGCTCACCTCCTTCAACAAATACATCAAAAATATATCTACAGGGGCTTCCCTGGTGGCGCAGTGGTTGAGAGTCCGCCTGCTGATGCAGGGGACGTGGGTTCATGCCCCGGTCCAGGAAGATCCCACATGCCGCGGAGCGGCTGGGCCCGTGAGCCATGGCCGCTGAGCCTGCGCGTTGGGAGCCTATGCTCCACAACAGGAGAGGCCACAACAGTGAGAGGCCCGCGTACCGCAAAAAAAAAAAAAAGTAGTTAAAAAAATATATATATATACAGGTGGAACGATTCTCACAGAACATCTACTGAACACTGGCAGAAGACCTCAGACTTCTGAAAGGGCAAGAAAATCTCCATGTTACCGCGTAGGACAAAAGCAAAAGAAAAAAAGAGAGAGAGAGAAAGGAATCAGGACAGGACCTGCACCCCTGGGAGGGAGCTATGAAAGAGGAAAGGTTCCCACATCCTAGGAAGTCCCCTCACTGGCAGGGAGATCAGTCAGGAGAGAGGGGGAACTTCGGCGCCTTGGAGGAAAGTGCAGCAACTAGCTGCAGAAGGCAAAATGGAGGAAGACCTACACAGTCAGTATGGCTGCCCTGCACTCCCCAGCCTGAGACATGCATCCGTTGGTGCAGGCGGGGGCTGGGTGCTGGAGCTTTGGAGGTCAGACCCAGGGAGAGGACTGGGGTTGGCTGCACAGAGATAGCCTGAAGGAGCTGGAGTGTGGTATGGCCACAACCAAGGGTGTACATGGAAGATGCCTGGTCCCCGCCACAGAGGTAAGGTGCCACTGTTGGGGGGCATGCAAGGAGAGGGGAGGACCGCTTTAGGAGCCTCTTTCTCCATGCGCATGGTATCACGTGACAGGACACAGCCTACACGAGCTCTCAGGGCAGGCACGAGCCGCCGCAGGCACTGAGAGATGCAGGAGCAGGCGCCAATTGCTGCCCCCACCATTGTGGGATCCAGAAGCACACAGGAGCCGCTGCCGTGTGCCCTGGGAATGGGCACCAGCCAGTGCGGCCATTGCAGGCTGTTATCCCCTTGGTAGGGAGTGCACAAGAGCTGCAGCATCTGCACACCCCCTACCAAGGGGATAACAGCCAGCACATGCTGAGGAAAGACGCAGAAGGCATCCATATGAAAAGCAGCCCTTGCACCAAATACATTAAACCCACACAAGCTACACAGGGATGCTCCTGCATATAAATAGCCTTCCAAGATCACAGTAGATAACTGTCTTTCCTAAACTCACAGAGTAAGAGAAATACACATAAAATGAAGAAGCAGAGAAATCACTCCCAGTTAAAAGACCAAGAGAATCCCCCTAAAAAAACAATGAAACAGACCTCTCCAGTGTAACAGACACCCAGTCCAAAAAGGAGGTAATGAAAATACCAAAGGAATTAAGAAAGGCTACCAAAAGAAATGCAGATTACTGTAAAAAGAAACTAGAAACTATAAGGAGGAGCCAAGAAAAATCAGAAAATTCATTTCCCAAGATTAAAGCTGAGCTAAAGGCAATGACTAGCAGAATGAATAATACAAGAGAACGAGTAAGTGATCTGGAAGATGAAATAATGAAAATCACCCAATCAGAACAGGAGACAGAAAGCAAAATGAAAACAATAAAAAAGACCCACGGGATAATATAAAGCGTGGCACTCTACACATAACAGGGATTCCAGAAGGAGAAGAAAGAGAAACGGAGATTGAAAAGGTATTTGAAGAAATTATGCCTGAAAATTTCCCAAACCTAAAAAAGGAAACAGTTATCCAGATACAGGAAGCACAGAAGGTCAGGAACAAAATGAACCCTAACAGACCTACACCAAGACATATTACAATCGAAATGGCAAAAATTAAACATAAAGAGAGGATTCTAAAGGCATCAAGAGAAAAACAAAGAGTTAATTACAAGGGAACCCCCATAAGGCTATCAGCTGATTTCTCTATAGAAGCACCACAGGCCAGAAGGGAGTAGAAAAACATATTTAAAATCTTGAAAGGGAAAATTCTGCAATCTACAATGCTCTACCCAGCAAAATTATCATTTAGAATAGGAAAGATAAAGAATTTCTCAGAGAAGCAAAAACTAAAATAATACAGCACTACTAAACCTAACCTAAAAGAAATATTCAGAGGTCTCCTCTAATTTGAAAAGAAGCAAGAAGATATAGGAAAGAGGAAATCACAACTGGAAAGTAAATCACTTAAATAAGCCAGTATACAGATGGAAAAAATATTTTTTTAATCAATTTGCGAAAGAAATGATAAACGCAAGGAAGAGCAAAAGGATAAACATAAAGATCTAAAAGAGGACATCAAAATCATAAGATGTGGGAGAAGAGAGTAAGAAAATGTAGATTCTTTTTTTTTAGAATGCATTTGAGCCTATATGACTGTCAGTCTAAAGCAAGCAGATATAGTAAGGAGTTAACATACTTGAAAAACAGGGTAACCATAAATCAAAAACATACAATAGATTCGCCAAAATCAAAAAGAAGAGAACACAAGCATAAAATAAAAGAAAATCATCAAACCACAAAATGAAAAACAAGAAAAAGAAAGGGACAAAGAAGAAACACAGCATCAACTGGAAAACACGGTTTAAAATGGCAATAAATATATATTTATCAATAATTACCTTAAATGTCAATGGACTAAATGCTCCAATCAAAAGACAGAGTGGCAGACTGGATAAAAAACAAGAAAGTAGGATATGCTGCCTACAAGGCACCCACTTTAGGGCAAAGGACACACACAGATTGAAAGTGAGGGTATGGAAAAAAGACATATCATGCAAATGGAAATGACAAGAAAGTGAGGGTCACAATACTCACGTCAGACAAAATAGACTTTAAAACAAAGGCCATAAAGAAAGATAAAGACACTATATAATGACAAAAGGATCAATAAAAGGAGAGGATTTTACACTCATCAACATATATGTACCTAATATAGGAAAACCCAAATACATAAAACAAATACTAACAGACATAAAAGGAAAAATTGACAGGAATACAATAATAGTAGGCAACTTTAACACCCCACTCACATCAATGGACAGATCTTCTAGACAAAATCAATAAGGCAACAGATATCCTAAATTATACAATAGAACAGTTAGACTTAATTGATATTTTCAGGACATCATATTCAAAAAACCCAGAATACACATTCTTTTCAAGTGCACATGTAATATTCTCTAGGCCTGATGACATACTAGGGCACAAAACAATAGAGCCAGATTCACCACAAAGAAAAGAGAACCCAAATAAACAAAATAAGAAATGAAAAAGGAGAAATATCAACCAAGACCGCAAAAATACAAACAACCATAAGAGAATATTATGAACATTTATATGCCAACAAATTCAACAACCTAGAAGAAATGAACAAGTTTCTAGAAACATACAGCCCATCAAAATTTAATCAAGAATATAACAGATAATTTAAAACGACCTATCATTAGAAGTGAAATTGAATCTGTAATTAAAAGAAAAAAAAAAAAACTCCCTACAAACAAAAATCCAGGACCAGATGGCTTCACAGGTGAATTCTACCAAACATACAAAGAACTTTTACCAATCCTCAAATTCTTCCAAAAGACTGAAGAGGAGGGAACACTCCCGAAGACATTCTATGAAGTCACTATCACCCTGATACCAAAACCAAAGATACCACCAAAAAAGAAAATTACAGGCCAGTATCTTTGAGGAATATAGAAGCAAAAATTCTCAACAAAGTATTAGCAAACTGAATCCAACAAAATATACAAAAGATCATACACCATGACCAAGTGGGATTCATCCTAAATTCATAAGGATGGTTCAACATATGCAAATCAATCAATGTGATACACCACATCAACAAAAGAAGAGACAAAAACCACATGATCATCTCAATAGATGCAGAAAAACCACCTGACAAAATCAACGTCCATTAATGATAAAAACTCTTACCAAAGTGGGTATAAAGGGAACATATCTCAACACAATAAAAGTTACTTATGACAAACCCACAGCCAATATACTCAATGATGAAAAGCTGAAATCCTTCTCTCTAAAATCTGGAACAAGAATGCCCAGTCTCACCACTTCTATTCAACATAATATTGGAAGTCCTGGCCACAGCAATCAGATACAAAAAAGAAAATGTATCCAAATTGGAAGGGAAGAGGTAAAATTGTCACTATATGCAGATGACATGAAACTATATATAGCAAGCCCTAAGAACACCACACAAAAACTACTAGATATAATAAATGAATTCAGCAAGGTAGCAGGATACAAGATTAACATTCAGAAATCAGTTGCATTCTTTTACACTAACAATGAAATATCAGAACGGGATTGTAAAAAACAAATTCCTTTTAAGGGCTTCCCTGGTAGCGCACTGGTTGAGAGTCTGACTGCATAATGTGATCCCTATCAAATTACCCATGACATTTTCCACAGAACTAGAATAAATAATCCAAAATCTTATTATGGAACCATAAAAGACCCATAATTGCTACAGCAATCCTGAGGAAAAACAACAAAGCAGGAGGCATAACTCTCCCAGACTTCAGAAAATACTAAAAAGCTACAGTAATCAAAACAGTGTGGTATTGGTACAAAAATAGGCATACGGATCAATGAAACAGAGTAGAGAGCACAGAAATACACCCACACAACTACAGTCAATTAATCTTTGATAAAGAAGGCAAGAATATACAATAGAGAAAAGACATTCGCTTCAGCAAGTAGTACTGGAACAGTTGGACAGCTGCATGCAAATCAATGAAGTTAAAACACACCCTCACACCATACACAAAAATAAACTCAAAATGACTTAAAGACTTAAATATAAGACATGACACCATAAAACTCCTAGAAGAGAACATAGGCAAAACATTCTGACATAAATTGTACCAATGTTTTCTTAAGTCAGTCTCCCAAGGCAATAGAAATAAAAACAAAATTAATCAAACTTACAAGCTTTTGCACAGCAAAGGAAACAATTAAAAAAATGAAAAGACAACCTACAGAATGGGAGAAAATATTTGCAAATGATGCAAGAGACAAGGGCTTAATCTCCAAAATATATAAACAGTTTGTACAACTCAACAACAAACAACCCAATCGAAAATGAGCAGAAGATCTAAAGAGACATTTCTCCAAAGAAGACATACAGATGGCCAGTAGGCACATGAAAAGATGCTCAACGTCACCAATTATTAGAGAAATGCAAATCAAAACTACAATGAGGTATCACCTCACACCAGTCAGAATGGCCATTAAAAAGTCTACAAATAACAAATGCTGGAGAGGATATGGAGAAAAGGGAAACCTCCTACACTGCTGGTGGGAATGTAAGTTGGTACAGCTACTATGGAAAACAGTATGCAGGTCCTTCAGAAAACTAAAAATAGAATTACTACATGATCCAGCAATCCCACTCCTGGGAATATACCTGGACAAAACTATAATTCAAAAAGATACATGCACCCCTATGTTCACAGCAGCACTGTTCACAATAGCCAAAACATGGCAACAACCTACATGTCCATCAACAGATGAATGGATAAAGAGGATGTGGTACATATATACAATGGAATACCACTCAGACAAAAAAGAACTAAATAATGCCATTTGCAGCAACATGGATGCAACTAGAGATTATCATACTAAATGAAGTAAATCAGAAAGAGAAAGACAAATACTATATGATATCATTTACATGTGGAATCTAAAATATGGCAGAGATTTCCCTGGTGGTGCAATGGTTAAGAATCTGCCTGCCAATGCAGAGGACATGGGTTCGAGCCCTGGTCTGGGAAGATCCCACATGCCACAGAGCAACTAAGCCTGTGCACCACAACTACTGAGCCTGTGCTCTAGAGCCCACAAGCCATAACTACTGAAGCCCATGCTCCACAACTACTGAAGCCCACATGCCTAGAGCCTATACTCCACAACAAGAGAAGCCACCACAATGAGAAGCCCATGCACCACAATGAAGAGTAGTCCCCACTTGCCACAGCTAGAGAAAGCCCATGCGCAGCAATGAAGACCCAACACAGCCAAAAAATAATAATAATAATTTATAAAAATAAAAAAATTTTAAAAATAAAATATGGCACAAATTAACCTATCTACAAAACAGAAACTGACTCAGAGAGAACAGACTTGTGGTTGACAAAGGGGCACAGGGGTAGGGGAGGTAGGGACTGGGAGTTTGGGGTTAGTAGATGCAAACCATTACTATAGAATGAACAAACAACAAGGTGCTACTGTATAGCACAGGGAACTATATTCAATATCCTGAGATATTTTCCAAAATGGAAAAGAATATAAAAAAGAATGTATATATATATATATATGTATATATACATGTATAACTGAATCACTTTGCTGTACAGCAGAAATTAACACATTGTAAATCAACTATACTTCAATTTGAAAAAAGAATATTCTAGAAACTAAAACAATTAAATAAATACACAGTATAAAAGGTTTATACAATGCCCCGGTCCGGGAGGATCCCACACGCCGCGGAGCGGCTGGGCCCGTGAGCCATGGCCGCTGGGCCTGTGTGTCCGGAGCCTGTGCTCTGTGATAGAATACACTCAATAAATATTTGTTGGATGAATGTTGAAAGACTAGCACTAAAAAGGCTACTGGGAGAACTGGAGTTGATGCCTGAATTACTTAAGTACGATTCACATGGGGCATAAACACAATATCCTTAAAAAAAAAAAAAAAAAAAAAAAAGGTTTATACAATAAAGTCAACCCCATTACCTCATGAATGGAATCCACTCATATTCCCCTGAAAATGTTAGTTTCCATCAATTACGCAACTTATTTTAATTAGTTTAGTATGGGTACTATTTTGCTTCTGGACTTTAATTGATACTACTCAAAATGACAGGGCAGTAATCCCAGTTAGTATACCAATAATAAGGTGGTACTCTTAGCTACAATGTACCAACAGATATGAGTGTGTGCAAAGGAAATGGAAATGCTTCAGCTAATGAGCATTGTGAGACTGCATATGGAAAATAACAGCAGAAATAGTTTTCATGGGGTTTAAAGAGAAAAGTCTCCTAAGAGTTTATGGAACACAGTCCATATAGAACCTGTCTCTAGTGGCCTGGCCCAATCCTGGGTGGTTTAAAAGGAAGAGCACAGAATTAGAAGTCAGAAGATCTGAATGTGAACCCAGGCTCTATAACTTATTAGCTATTCGATTAAGGGCAAATCACTCATGCTATTCTTAAAGTAAAGTAGGGATGACACCACCAGGTACACCTCTCCCATAGAAAAGATGCACTGGAACTAATAATTTACTGGTGTAACCTTCCCCTCTGGACTAAAAACTCTTTGAAGGCAGGACTCATGTCTCACTGAGTTCTCACTCACTACTCATTCTCACTACCTAAACTAACATGGTGCCTGAAAGACACAGTAACTCACGAACTGATGACTCATTTAAAGAATACCACCCTAGCAACCTAACAGAAATATGGGAAGGGTTAAACTAAAAATACTCTACAAAGATGAGTTTATCACCATCAGTGTTTAAATGAAGAAATAAAAGCTATGTTTATCTTAACTATGAATGATTCAATTCTTGAAAGAATAACTAATACTTCAGATGATATAACCAGGAACCAAAAATATGATCTGAAATAAAGAGCTAGAATCAGTAAGTTGAATTTAATACAAAGAAGCATAAAGTCTCATACTGATGTTTGAATAACACGTGCCAATAAAGGATGAGGGTATATGGCTTGGGAACAGTTTGCATTAAAACATTCTAGGAAGGTTTTAGTTAACTTACATAAAGATGATATGTTGAAATCTATTTTAAGGTTAAGCTGGATTAGGAAATTCCATGGCACTCCAGTGGTAAGGACTCCACAATCTCACTGCCATGGGCCCCAGTTTGATCCCTTGTCGGGAAACTAAGATCCCACAAGCTGTGCAGCATGGCCAAAAAAGAAAAAAGAGTCTTATATACAAGACACAAAATCATAATAAAGGAACAAGATAGAATAAAATAAAAGATTAAGCTGAATTAATACAAGAACACTCCTCAGACAGGGGCAAGGAGAAGCACAGTGGTATAAAGGAGCAGAGATTCCAAAATAAAAACAGATAAAATAAATGACTCAAATGTTGACCCTCAAGGACAATGGGAAGAACAGAACATTCTAATGCCAGAAGTAAGCAATCACACACATGCTCACATACACGAAACAGGCACAAGTTTAAGGAGTCCTAGAAAAACATGGAAGAGAAACTATACTTATTAATTTTCAATATTCTTAAAAATGTACAGCAAGAAAAATCAGCCTTTTTCTTTCATTTTTGTCCTCTTCTTCTCAGGCAGGGCTTTATTCCTTAAGGTAACAACATTTACAAAACTTCTAAATAAACCAGGATATAGAAAAGTGTTTCTTAATTTCTTTTTAAAAAAAAATACAGGTTTCACGTAATAATTACTTTTAGCCTCTCTATGCACTTTAATTCATGTTGGCTGCCCTACTTAGAACGTCTTTTACAACAACTGGCATCTTGCTACCAGTCCTCTAACTCTAAGTCCAGTACCTTCTCCATTTCCTCCCCATGGAGCTGCTGACATGTGAGATTTCACATACCAATGTGTTCTCTGAACTTCTGAAGATAAATAACCTCTTCCGTCTCTGAAAGACCATAGCACCGATATACATATTTTTATAATACTTATGATGTTCCACTTGGTAGTTCAATTGTTTGTATACCTGTTTCATCTCTTATACCAGATTATAAGGTTTTGGTGGGCCAAAACCCATCTTATCTTGGTAGATTCCACAGCAGCTAGCATAGCTGTACTTGGAAGAAAAGATGAGAAGAGGAATGGGGGAAGGGGGAAAAAGAGGCAGAATAAATAGAAGGTCCAAAGTATAGTAGAAGACAGGTAAGTGCAGAGTTACCCCGGGGGTGTGCATTCTGGGTCTATTTGTGGGTTCAAATATCCAAAAGACATACAAATAGTATTGACATGTCCCCTAGGGTTCCTGGGAATTCAACCTCAGGTTACTAGGAATTCAAAATAAGAAACATAAACTTTAACTATTTATGAATATAGATCAAACCCTCCTTTTTTTGGCAGCAGAGAAAGGATAAGAGACTGGGAAAATGACTAAGATTTAAGGTAGAAATCTCTACCTTTACCCATAAGAAAAACAAACATTTCCAAAGTCCTAAAATGGGTGGTAAAACCAAATAAATGGATTATTCAATTACCAGACCGCATCAATGGATTCTGCACAAATCTTTTCAAAGAGCTAGTGAAAAATGTGTTTTGAATATCACTTTGATTCTTCTTCCCTGAATTAAAATAATCGTTCATATCTGAATCCAAATGTCATGCTTTCTCCTGACACATAAATACTTACCATCCTCCTCAGGCAACTCTTCTGGACTAAGTTCTACTAATTCAAAGCCATGTTTGATACACCACTCTTGAGCCTTCTGTCGGTTTACACCTAAAATAACATGCAAAAGATTCTTTATAAGCAAAAATAAAATAAAACATGAATATTGCTGCAATACTCTCCACAGTCTCAAAGTGTTTCCTTTAATGTCAATGTTATTCTAAAGACGTACTAAATAAATATAAGGAAAATGATTTCTCAAACCCCAAGTGTCTGTTCTTAAAAAATAAAATGTAAATATCGCAAGATTCCAAAGAGAAATAGCTGAAAATATTTTTGTAAGGTAATAAAATCACACAAGATATACTGTTCTAAGTTAAGGAAACCAATGTATTGTTTACCAAGGAATGGCAAGTGTAACAACGTATGTACCACCTACAATCCCACTGGAGTGCCTTACCATTTTCAGACACTCTATCGCAAACCAAGATCATCACCTCAGGTAACCATGCTTCTGCCAGTGGAAGCCAGGAGGAAACACTATCAAGACCAGATTTCTAGAGGGAGGAGAAAGAAACATAGAAACAAAAACAGAAAAAGAGACATTAACAGAACTCACAGAAAATGCAAGGTTAAAAAAAACAAAGCACAAAATAATTTCTTATTCAAGGTCCATGGAAAACAAAATCTTACTTGCGTGCTGTCAAAGTAAACCACAAATGCTTGAACAGACTCTGCAATCTCTGCAGTGACGAGAAATTTGTTTGGCACCACACATAGATTGATATCTGCTGAATAGTATTTATTATCAATGGTCCAGGGATAAAACCTCACGGCATCGTTGGCAGTCACTTCCACAATAAGATCTTCTGTTCCAAGGATATCTAAATAAATGACACAATATTACCATGGAAAGTACAAAACCAATATACAATGGTCAATTTTCTCAGTAAGATACCAGATTAATAATTCTCTTTATGCAAGGATTTCAAAGGGCCTCTGATTTATTAGGATAGTTTCCTTCTCTGATCATTTGATTATAAAAGTAATGGTGACATAATTTAATTCAATTAATTGGCTTTTTTCTTTAAGAACATAAAAACTATTGTGACTAGATTACATAGTAGTAGAGAACAAAACAGTCATCTAAGCAAACACCCAGTAAAGAGCAAGCAGAAGAGAAAGAAAAACAGCTACATGTATTGCTTACATACTTTATGGAAGCTGGAAGACTGTGAGAATAGTCAAGAATTTGTAACTATTTTGTACTTACTGCAAACTAAAAGGAAGATAGCAGCAAAGCTAAACCAGTAACAAAACAGTTACACACAGTCCCTGGGCCAAATGCTGACACATTAATTCAACTAATGAAATAAAAGAATGCATACTGACAAATGACCCCATTCCATTTATATATATTCAGCCTTCTTCAGATTCTTTGAAAGCCAACTCAAATTCTTGTTGACAAAGACATTCTGGCAAATTTTAATATAGAAAGCCAAGCAAATTAAATGATTTAGGAAAGAACCAAATCTTTCAGAAATCCATGTGCAACATGGGTATAACTAGTGAAATTCTTAACAGTAAATTACCAAGTCAATGATGGACAAATATAGATGTGGTCATGGAACCAGTGGAGCATTTTGCTTCCATAATGTAATACAATATTTAGAACTTGAAGAGACATCAGAAATTGTTCTAACCCGAACTCCTATCTCTCACACCCATAACCATAACCTCCGTTATACACAGATGTGGAAAATTAGCTTAGAGAAGTAAAATGACAGGCCACTAACTGGGTTATAATAAGAATATACAGCCAAATGGCCACAAACTCCTTTTTAATGCATACTAAGATGAACATATAGAATATTCCTCACGAAAAAGAACAGAGCAGGAGGCATAACCCTCCTAGACTTCAGACAACACTACAAAAGTACAGTAATCAAAACAGCATGGTACTGGCACAAAACAGACATGGATCAATGAAACAGAATAGAGAGCACAGAAATAAACCCACACAACTACGATCAATTAATCTTTGACAAAGAAGGCAAGAATATACAATGGAGAAAAGACATTCACTTCAGCAAGTAGTACTGGGAAAGTTGGACAGCTGCATGCAAATCAATGAAGTTAAAACACACCCTCACACCGTACACAGAAATAAACTCAAAATGGCTAAAAGACTTAAATATAAGACATGACACCATAAAACTCCTGGAAGAGAACATAGGCAAAACATTCTCTGACATAAATTGTACCAATATTTTCTTAGATCAGTCTCCCAAGGGAATAGATATAAAAGCAAAAATAAACAAACAGACCTAATCAAACTTACAAGCTTTTGCAGAGCAAAGAAAACCATAAGCAGAACAAAAAACCTGTAGACTGGGAGAAAATATTTGCAAATCACATGACTGACAAAGGCTTAATTTCCCAAATACACAAACAGCTCATACAACTCAATAACAAAAAAACAACCTAATCATAAAATGGGCAGAAGACCTAAACAGACATTTCTCCAAAGAAGACATACAGATGGCCAGTAGGCACATGAAAAGATGCTCAACATCGCCATTTATAAGAAATATGCAAATCAAAACTATAATGAAGTACCACCTCACACCAGTCAGAAAGGCCACCATTAAAATGTCCACAAATTACAAATACTGAGAGGGTGTGGAGAAAAGGGAACATTCTTACACTGTTGGTAGGAATGTAAGTTTGTGCAGCCACTGTGGAAAACAGTATGGAGGTTCCTCAGAAAACTAAAAATAGAATTACTATATAATCCAGCAATTCCACTCCTAGGCATATATCTGGACAACACTATAATTTGAAAAGATACATGCATCCCTATGTTCATAGCAGCAGTAGTCACAATAGCCAAGACATGGAAACAACCTAAATGTCCATCAACAGATGAATGGATAAAGAAGATGTGGTACATATACAAAATGGAATACTATTCAACCATTTTTTTAAAATGAAGTAATTGCCATTTGCAGCAACATGGATACAACTAGAGATTATCTACTAAGTGAAGTAACTCAGAAAGGGAAAGACGAATACCATATGAAGATCACCTTCCTCCCCACAAATACATCAGAAATACAACTACATGGGAAACAACTCCTACAGAGCATCTACTGAATGCTGGCAGAAGACCTCAGACTTCCCGAAAGGCAAGAAACTCCCCACGTACCTGGATATATATTTTTTTCTCCTTTTTCTCTTTTTGTGAGTGTGTATGTGTATGCGTCTTTGTGTGATTTTGTCTGTATAGCTTTACTTTTACCATTTGTCCTAGGGTTCTATCTTTTTTTTTTTTTAATATAGTTTTTAGCACTTGTTTTCACTGGTGGATTTTTTTCTGGTTTGGTTGCTCTCTTCTTTCTTTCTTTTTTTACTACTTTTGAATTTTTTTATTTTTAATAATTATTTTTTTAAAAAACTATTTTATCTTATTTTTTTTCTTTCTTTCTTTTTTTCTCCCTTTTCGTCTGAGCCATGTGGCTGACAGGGTCTTGGTGCTCTGGCTGGCTGTCAGGCCTGTGTCTCTGATGTGGGAGAACCAAGTTTAGGACATTGGTCCACCAGAGACCTCCCGGATCCATATAATATCAAATGGCAAAAGCTCTCCCGAAGATCTCCATCTCAACGCTAAGACCCAGCTCCACTCAACGACCAGCAAGTTACAGTGCTGGACACCCTATGCCAAACAACTAGCAAGACAGGAACACAACCCCATTCATTAGCAGAGAGGCTGCCTAAAGTCATACTAAGGCCACAGACACCCCAAAACACACCACTGGACACAGTCCTGCCCACCAGAAAGACAAGATCGAATGTCATCCACCAGAAAACAGGCACTAGTCCCCTCCACCAGGAAGCCTACACAACCCACTGAACCAACCTTAGCCACTGGGGGTAGACACCAAAAACAACAGGAACCAAGAACCTGTGGCCTGCAAAAAGGAGACCCCAAACACAGTAAGTTAAGCAAAATGAGAAGAAAACGAAGCACACAGCAGACGAAGAAGCAAGGTAAAAAGCCACCAGACCAAACAAATGAAGAGGAAACAGGCAGTCCACCTGAAAAAGAATTCAGAGTAATTATAGTAAAGATGATCCAAAATCTTGGAAATAGAATGGAGAAAACACAATAAATGTTTAACAAGGTCCAAGAAGAACTAAAGAGCAAACAAACATGATGAGCATCACAATCAATGAAATTAAAAATGCTCTAGAAAGAATCAATAGCAGAATAACTGAGACAGAAGGTGAATAAGTGACCTGGAAGATAAAATAGTGGAAATAACTACTGCAGAGCAGAATAAAGAAAAAAGAATGAAAAGAATTGAGGACAGTTTGAGAGACCTCTGGGACAACATTAAATGCAACAACATTCGATTTATAGGGGTCCCAGAAGAAGAGAAAAAGAAAGGGACTGAGAAAATATTTTAAGAGCTTACAGTTGAAAATTTCCAGTATAGGAAAGGAAATAGTCAAGTCCAGGAAGCACAGAGTCCCACACAGGATAAATCCAAGGAGAAACATGCCAAGACACATATTAATCAAACTATAAAAAATTAAATACAAAGAAAAAATATTAAAAGCAACAAGGGGAAAACAACAACTAACATAAAACGGAATCCCCATAAGGTTAACAGTTGATCTTTCAGCAGAAACTCTGCAAGCCACAAGGGAGTGGCATGACATATTTAAAGCGATGAAAGGGAAAAACCTACAACCAAGATGACTCTACCCAGCAAGAATCTCATTCAGATTTGATGGAGAAATTAAAACCTTTACAGACAAACAAAAGCTAACAGAATTCAGCACCACCAAAACAGCTTTACAACAAATGCTAAAGGAACTTCTCTAGGCAGGAAACACAAGAGAAGGAAAAGACCTATAATAACAAACCCAAAACAATTAAGAGAATGGTAGTATGAACATACATATCAATAATTACTTTAAATGTAAATGGATTAAATGTTCCAACCGAAAGACATAGACTGGCTGAATGCATACAAAAACAAGACCCATATATATGCTCTCTACAAGAGACCCACTTCAGACCTAGGGACACATACAGACTGAAAGTGAAGGGATATTCCATGCAAATGGAAATCAAAAGAAAGCTGGAGTAGCATTCTCATTTGAGACAAAATAGACTTTAAAGGACACTACATAATGATCAAGTGATCAATCCAAGAAGAAGATATAAAAATTGTAAATATTTATGCATCAAACATAGGAGCAACTCAATAGATAAGGCAAATGCTAACAGCCATAAAAGGGGAAATCAACAGTAACACAGTCACAGTAGGGGACTTTAACACCCACTTTCACCAATGGACAGATCATCCAAAATGAAAATAAATAAGGAAACACAAGCTTTAAATGACACATTAAACAAGATGGACTTAATTGACATTTATAGGACATTCCATCCAAAAACAAAAGAATACACTTTCTTCTCAAGTGCTCATGGAACATTCTCCAAGATAGATCATTTCAGATCACAAATCAAGCCTTGGTATATATAAGAAAATTAAAATCGTATGAAGTATCTTTTCTGACCACAATACTATGAGACTGGACATCAATTACAGGAAAAAATCTGCAAAAAATAAAAACACATGCAGGCTAAACAATATACTACTAAATAACCAAGAGATCACTGAGGAAATCAAAAAGTACCTAGAAACAAATGACAATGAAAACGCGATGACCCAAAACTTATGGAATGCATCAAAATCAGTTCTAAGAGGGAAGTTTATAGCAATACAATCCTACTTCAAGAAACAAGAAACACCTCAAATAAACAACCTAACCCTATACCTAAAGCAATGAGAGAAAGAAGAAAAAAACCCCAAAGTTAGCAGAAGGAAAGAAATCATAATGAGCAGATCAGAAATAAATGAAAAAGAAATGAGGAAACAATAGCAAAGACCAATAAAACTAAAAGCTGGTTCTTTGAGAAGACAAACAAAACTGATAAATCACTAGCCAGACTCATCAAGAAAAAAAGGGAGAAGACTCAAATCAACAGAATTAGAAATTAAAAAGGAGAAGTAACAACTGACACTGCAGAAATAGAAATGATCATGAGAGATTACTACAAGCAACTGTAAGCCAATAAAATGGACAACCTGGAAGAAATGGACAAATTCTTAGAAAGGCACAACCTTCTGAGACTGAACCAGGAAGAAATAGAAAATATAAACAGACCAATAACAAGCACTGAAATTGAAACTGTGATTAAAAATCTTCCAACAAACAGAAGTCCAGGACCAGATGGCTTCACAGGCGAATTCTATCAAATGTTTATAGAGAAGAGCTAACACCTATCCTTCTCAAACTCTTCCAAAATATAGCAGAGGGAGAAACACTCCACAACTCATTCTACGTGGCCACCCTCACCCTGATACCAAAACCAGACAAAGATGTCACAAAAAAAGAAAACTACAGGCTAACATCACTGATGAACATAGATGCAAAAATCCTCGACAAAATACTAGCAAACAGACTCCAATAGCTCATTAAAAGGATCATACACCATGATCAAGTGGGGTTTATCCAAGGTATGCAAGGATTCTTCAACATATGCAAATCAATCAATGTGACAAATCATATTAACAAATTGAAGGAGAAAAACCATATGATGATCTCAATAGATGCAGAAAGAGCTTTCGACAAAATTCAACACCCATTTATGATAAAAACCTTCCAGAAAGTAGGCAGAGAGGGAACTTACCACAACATAATAAAGGCCATATATGACAAACCCACACCAAACATTGTTCTCAATGGTGAAAAACTGAAACCATTTTCACTAAGATCAGGAACAAGACAAGGTGGTCCACTCTCACCACTATTATTCAACATAGTGTTGGAAGTTTTAGGCACAGCAATCAGAGAAGAGAAAGGAATCCAAATTGGAAAAGAAGTAAGCCGTCACTGTTTGCAGATGACACGATACTATACATGAAGAATCCTAAAGATGCTACCACAAAAGTACTAGAGCTAATCAATGAATTTGGTAAAGTTGCAGAATACAAAATTAATGCACAGAAATCTCCTGCATTCCTATACACTAATGATGAAAAATCTGAAAGAAAAATTAAGGAAACACTCGCATTTACCATTGCAACAAAAAGAATAAAATACATAGGAATAAACCTACCTAAGGAGACAAAACACCTGTATGCAGAAAACTATAAGACACTGATGAAAGAAATTAAAGATGATGCAAACATATGGAGAGATATACCATGTTCTTGGATTGGAAGAATCAACATTGTGAAAGTGACTATACTACCCAAGCAATCTACAGATTCAATGCAATCCCTATCAAACTACCAATGGCATTTTTCACAGAACTAGAACAAAAAATTTCACAATATGTATGGAAACACAAAAGACCCCGAAGAGCCAAAGCAATCTTGAGAAAGAAACATGGGGCTGTAGGAATAAGGCTCCCAGACTTCAGATTATACTACAAAGCTACAGTAATCAAGATGGTATGGTACTGGCACAAAAATAGAAATATAGATCAATGGAACAAGATAGAAAGCACAGAGATAAACCCACGCACATATGGTTCAACTTATTTCTGATAAAGAAGGCAAGAATATACAATGGAAAAAAGACAGCCTTTTCAATAGGTGGTGTTGGGAATACTGGACAGCTACATGTAAAAGAATGAAATTAGAACACTCCGTAACACCATATACAAAAATAAACTCAAAATGGATTAAACACTTAAAAGTAAGGCCACGCACTATAAAACTCTTAGAGGAAAACATAGGCAGAACACTCTATGACATAAATCACAGCAAGACACTTTTTAACCCACCTCCTAGAGAAATGGAAATAAAAACAAGAATAAACAAATGGGACCTAATGAAACTTAAAAGCTTTTGCACAGCAAAGGAAACCATAAAGAAGACGAAAAGACAACCTTCAGAATGGGAGAAAATATTTGCCAATGAAGCAACTCACAAAGGATTAATCTCCACAATTTACAAGCAGCTCAAGCAGCTCAGTATCAAAAAAACAAACAACCCAATCCAAAAATGGCAGAAGACCTAAACAGACATTTCTCCAAAGAAAATATAAAGATTGCCAACAAACACATGAAACAATCTTTGACATCACTCATCATTAGAGAAATGCAAATTAAAACTACAATGACACGTTAATGAGTACTCACCAGAACTACTGCCACCACTGTCTTTGTCCGCGCAGTGAACCACAGCCACCCCCACCTCTGCAAGAGACCCTCCAATACTAGCAGGAGGTGGGTCAAAAAAGATCTTGCTGAGTCACTCCCATGAGAAAACTTGCACAATCCTCTTAGATAGCCTCATCCACCAGAGGGCAGACCGCAGAAGCAAGAAGAACTACAATGCTACAGCCTGTGGAACAAACACCACATTCACAGAAAAACAAGGTGAAAAGTCAGAGGACTATGTACCAGATGAAGGAACAAGATAAAACCCCAGAAGAACAACTAAATGAAGTGGAGATAGGCAACCTTCCAGAAAAAGAATTCAGATTAATGATAGTAAAGATGATCCAAGACCTCGGGAAAAGAATGGAGGCAAAGATCAAGAAGATGCAAGAAATATTTATCAAAGACCTAGAAGAATTAAAGAACAAACAAACAGAGATGAACAATACAATAACTGAAATGAAAACTACACTAGAAGGAATCAATAGCAGAATAACTGACGCAGAAGAACAGATAAGTGACCTGGAAGACAGAATGCTAGAATTCACTGCTGTGGAACCAAATAAAGAAAAAAGAATGAAAAGGAATGAAGACAGCCTAAGAGACCTCTGGGACAACATTAAACGCAACAACATTCGCATTATAGGGGTCCCAGAAGGAGAAGAGAGGAAGGACTAGAGAAAATATTTGAAGAGATTATAGTCAAAAACTTCCCCAACATAGGAAAGGAAATAGCCACCCAAGTCCAGGAAGCACAGCGAGTCCCATACAGGATAAACCCAAGGAGAAACATGCCAAGACACCTAGTAATCAAATTGGCAAAAATTAAAGACAAAGAAAAATTATTGAAAGCAGCAAGGGAAAAACGACAAATAACATACAAGGGAACTCCCATAAGGTTAACAGTCGATTTTTCAGCAGAAATTCTACAAGCCAGAAGGGAGTGGCATGATATACTTAAAGTGATGAAAGGGAAGAACCTACAACCAAGATTACTCTACCTGGCAAGGATCTCATTCAGATTCAATGGAGAAATCAAAAGCTTTACAGACAAACAAAAGCTAAGAGAATTCAGCACCACCAAACCAGCTCTACAACAAATGCAAAAGAAACTTGTCTAAGTGGAAAACACAATAGAAGAAAAGGACTTACAAAAACAAACCCAAAACAATTAAGAAAATGGTCACAGGAACATACATATCGATAATTACGTTAAACGTGAACGGATTTCAAGCTCCAACCAAAAGACACTCGCTTGCTGAATGGATACAAAAACAAGACCCATATATATGCTGTCTACAAGAGACCCATTCAGACCTAGGGACACATACAGACTGAAAGTGAGGGGACGGAAAAAGATAGTCCATGCAAATGGAAATCAAAAGAAAGCTGGAGTAGCAATACTCATATCAGATAAAATAGACTTTAAAATAAAGAATGTTGCAAGAGACAAGGAAGGACACTACATAATGATCAAGGGATCGATCCAAGAAGAAGATATAACAATTATAAATATATATGCACCCAACATAGGAGCACCTCAATACATAAGGCAACTGCTAACAGCTATAAAAGAGGAAATCGACAGTAACACAAGAACAGTGGGGGACTTTAACACCTCAGTTGCACCAAGGGACAGATCATCCAAAATGAAAATAAATAAGGAA
>NW_020185331.1:10277260-10358887 GCF_003031525.2 Neophocaena asiaeorientalis asiaeorientalis | reverse complement strand
ATAGTTGATTTACAATGTTGTGTTAGTTTCTGGTGTACAAATTATTTCTAATGTTCAGGATTCTCCTTTTCTCAGGGCATGCCTACCAAGTAAAAGGCTTGAGGGGCGCACCTGAGGCATACAGTCCTCTCCAATGTCTTAACAAACACAGGGAGTAAATAGTTCTTGTTATGAGGTACAGGCTACTTCTGAGGGCTTAAAGGTTCAGAGGAGGCTGGATATGTAACATATTTGGGAACATTTACCCACATGCCACTGTCCCATGTGTCAGGGTTCCAATTTTTCCTAACCAAGGTACTGATTTTGGCATAACAGATCTTCCTTGATTGAGCTTTCAACTGTTTTCAGTGGGGATGTCTCCACTTAGAGGGTTAGATATGAGGCCCCATCCTTGACCTTCTCAGCCTTGATTCTGCAGGAAGAGAGTTTTTTGGTATGCAAATAAAACAGGCCAACTGACTTTCACCTCTGGTTTTCAATGATCCATTCTTACCCTTGGCTGTTCATTTCCTTCCTTTAGATCATCAGTGACACTTAGCAATAACCATCTAATCTTGTTACTCTTACAGCTACTATTTCCTCCATAGCCTTAAATGCCTAGTGCATTCTACCTGCTAGTGTATGTCCTCCATCAGTACAACCTCCCAATTCATTATCAGTGAAAAGGTAACATTTGAACCACCGTCTCTGCTCCATCTACCACCAGTGAAGGGGTCTTTGTTGCCAGCAGAGAAGTGAGTGATTCACTGCCAAAACCCTACTGTGTTAACAGCTTTCTCAGACCACTGCACTTTCATTGCTGACTCAAGTAGTTTGGGCTGTACAGGGGAAAAAAAAAAAAAAAAGCTGAGATATTTTCTAAAGTATAAGATGTTAGTCAGGGATTAACACCTTTGAAAGGAAGGGAAGAAAAACAGGACTGGGCAGAGGAAAAAGTGATGCGAGCCCAAGAAAGCTTCAGCCAACCTGGTAGCGAGTTCTGGAGTAAATATCCCCCCATCAGAGTATCCTGGTCAGCCATGCCTCTCTCCGTACCTCTGCCCTGTTGAGTGATTGAATGCAGGTTGCCTTGGAAAGGCATGATCACAAGTCAGCGGCTCTCTGCATCTGATGCAGACCCTGAAAGAGCTGACAGCTAAAGGCTCTCTGTGGACACTACTCCTAGGAGCTAGGAATAAAGTTCTTCCTTAAAGTGGGCTCTGAGAACATACTCTGTCTCTAAAGAGGGATATATTTCACATGGAGGAATGAGTCTTTGAGAACAAAGATTGCTGTAGACCCCACACGCATTACAGATAAGTTGACTGAATTTTCCGAAGTACTCATGATTTTGTGTGATTTATTCTTCTCGACAAGGAAAATTGATAGAAACCCAACTAAACTTACTTTTTATCTATAATGTTTAGTAAGACTTTACTTTTAAGTACAATTGATTAAGAAATGTTCTTTATCCAACCATACGTTTCTCTTTTTTGTTGAGAAAATACATTATCTTTAGTCATATAATTTATTTTATTCTTACTGGGAAGATTACACAAATGTGAAGGTGCTCTTTTTTTTGGGGGGTGGGGCTACGTTCGGTCTTCGTTGCAGTGCGCAGGCTTCTTATTGAGGTGGCTTCTCTTGTTTCGGAGCACTGGCTTTAGGTGCACGGGCTTCAGTAGTTGTGACACGCAGGCTCAGTAGTTGTGGTTCATGGGCTCTAGAGCATAGGCTCAGTAGTTGTGGCCCATAGGCTTAGTTGCTCCACGGCATGTGGGATCGTCGTGGATCAGAGATCAAACCCGTGTCCCTTACACTGGCAGGCGGATTCTTAACCACTGCACCACCACGGAAGTCCCTGTGAAGGTACTCTTGATCCAAACTCTACAAACTGAGCCAGGATTTACAGTCAAAAATCTTTTAATTCTCCAAAGAGACTTTATGATAGAAACTCCAACAATTCCTGATGACGACAACTTACATTTATTTTGCTCCTACTCTTTTATCGGTTCCATACTGAGCACTTGGTATGTATTGTGTCACGCCAGGCTCACACAAACTTTTGTAAAATGGTAATAACTGTACCACTTCCAATCAGAGGATTTGGTTTAGAGAGTTTAACAATCTTATCCAAAGTAACACAGCTAGTAATACTGAGCAGGGACTCTCTTACTGTTCTTACTGAACATCTTGGCCACCAGGCTACCCAAGAGAAAGGTATGAAATCTACAGACATATTACACTAACCTGGGACGAATGCCAGAGAAAAGCTGAGGTAATCACGAGTTCTTTCTGGGATTGTGGCTCATATAATCGGGCAATTAACTACAGGGCAATTAACTACAGACACTACTGAGTCATGCCTCTTGACCGGGAAGCAGTACATGACAGTTAAGGGTGGAGGTCTGACAATAGAATGCTCAGGTTCAAGTTATATCTATTCCATTTTCCAGCTTTATGCCTTAAGCAAGTTATCTAAACTTTCTCTGGTTAACTTTGTATTAATAACTGGAAATAATAATTGGCTGTTTCTTACGATTAAATATAAAACCACATGTGTATCATTTAGCATAGTGTATGTTACACTGTAAACATTAAGTAAGTGCAGATATATTTATTGTTGGTATTGGTGGTGTTGGTGTTTGGTACCCTCTAGCTGTGGCTTATATCTACTGTTTCATTCAAACTCAACTCCAATATTTCACCTTGAAACTTAGTAACTCATCCTTAGTTATAAGGGCTTAAGAAATTCTAAGACTTCTTAGCAAGTAAGCCAGCTGCTCCATAAATGTGATGAGTGATTACTATATGCAGATATTGTCTTAGGTATTGGGAATCCAGTAATAAAATATAAACTAATCTCCAGCTCTCATCAACATTTCAGTCTCCTATGTTCTGCCATGTGGTTCATGGAATGAGGAAAAAGAATGAGACATATGGCACTTATCTTCATATGTTTCAGATGGAGACACAGGAAGGACCCGTTGTGCTTTAAACATAATAATACAGAGAAGGACCACAGTCCACGGGAGAGATGGTATCTGTCTCCAGGTAGACCCCCTTGAAGAGGAAGAGTGTGAGAAATATTAAATAAAAGTTCTCATTTATTTCCCATAATGGATACCACCAATACCCTAATCAAAGCAAGCCTAGGCTGGTTCAGGGTACAGATTCCTCCAAAGTAAAAATACTCCTACTGCAGAACTTATGAACGGTAGTTGGGGAAAAAAAAAAAAAGATTGCAAAAGTAATTCAAGGAGATTGTTTGGAGGCAAAACTTGTCACTTTTAGGCAGGCAGTGGCATCTGAGGTGCTCTCAGGTTTCCCAAAGAATAATGAGTTGCTTGCAAAGAGCTCCAGGAGGGAGGTTCTCCAGATACATAGGCTGACATTCCTATTTGTTCTTTCCTGAAGGTACTGGGGTTGGGGGGGCGCAGTTCTGGACAATAATACATTAGACCACGTGAAGCCCTTTTTCTACTTTTTCTACTTGTGAGTCCTGATGCCCATAAATAGTCAGTTTGAATCAACTCACTGACAGTTTTACATGAGGTTTGAAAAACTGGATATTGCAAAAACCAACTTCTGTAACCCCCAATGGGCCTTTCTTTCACCAAGAACAATATTACCCTGAATAAGAGCATTTGAAGGAAAATGTCTTGAAATATTCTTTCATGTGGGAAGCTCAGGAAGATTTATAAGCACATACCTAACCTTCTCTGAGGAACATTATGATTTAATCTCTTTCATATTCTGCATTTGCAAGAGGCTTCTTTGAAATTTTCTCAGGATGGGTAGAATATAACTCATGAATAAATTTGCCTGGCTTACAGGCTACTGTTGAGCTCTGAGCTGTTGCAAGAGAAAACAGTTTAATGCCTCATCCTAAGGGTGAGAGTCAGTCAAGCTTCTCCATCCTCATGATATTAAGGATACCATTCAATACAGCACCAAATCTCAAACCCTGCTTCGTCCACAAAATCCCACCCCAATCTTGTCTCACTTCCCTGATACTCATATTTATATATTTTACATATTTCCCTCTCTCTCCCCCTCTCCCTCCCCATCTCTCTCTGTCCCATACCAGCCACATTGCTCTTCTTTCTGTTATTTGAATGCATCAAACATATTTTCACCTTAGTTCCTATGCACAAGCTACTCCTTCTCCCTAGAAAGTTCTTCTTCCCTCTTACTCAAAACCACAACTTGTCTTCCTTCATCAAACAGGTCCCTTTACATTAAACCATTTCCTCTGAAGGAACATTCTTGATCCTAAGATAAATGATATCCTTGTAGTATTTCTTTCTTAGGATTTTCTACTTTGCTTCATAACAACTGCACAGTGTATTTGTATGTTTGCTTGTATATTTACTGTTTGTCTCTCTCAGCTGACTGCAACTTTCAAAAGATCAGGGACAACACGTGGATTTTTTTTTTTTTTTTGCATTAATATGTCTGCTGTACCTAGTACTGAGCCCAGAGAAGGGTGACTATTTAATTAACGTTTGTTGCAGTAATACACAAACGAGCAGCCTTCCTACTCTCTACAGGATTCCTACTCTAACTTCCATAGCACGTATTTCTGAATGCCTCATTTGATACAGATGGTATATGTCTTAAATCATTAGCTGTTTTCTTCCCATGGCCCATTTACATTCTAGACTGTTAGAAACATGAGGGGCCATCTTATTTATCCTTTTTGTGCCTAAATTTATGTTGTGTGAAGAGGAAACACAATCAGTATTTATTTGTTAAAGTCCTATTCCAGAGTCAATCTTCAAATATCTAAAAGATCAATTATTTTAAAAAGACAAAAAAGGAAGGGAAAGGTTACAGATGATACATTTCCAAAGGCCTTTTGTGTTTGCATAAAAAACTTCTGTTGGGAAACAAAAAAACCATCTGTAGGTCCCATTCTGCTAAACACGTTAGCTTTTAAAAAGTCAAAATCAGGCTTCCCAGGTGGCGCAGTAGTTGAGAGTCTGCCTGATGATGCGAGGGACGTGGGTTCGTGCCCCGGTCCGGGAGGATCCCACATGTCGCGGAGCGGCTGGGTCCATGAGCCATGGCCGCTGAGCCTGCGCGTCCGGAGCCTGTGCTCCACAACGGGAGAGGCCACAACAGTGAGGCCCGTGTACCGCAAAAAAAAAAAAAAAAAGTCAAAGTCAATATCCATTTTACCTTCCGTTTCAGCCCTAACTCTTATGGACCTCCGTTAGTATTAGGCCAGGAGACAGCATAGGCGGGACAAATCCTGACTTGGTTTTGTCACTAATTAGTTGGATAATCTTGGAGAAACCAAAAATCACTTTGTGCCCCTTTCTCCCAAAATAGAGCATAATACTATTGAGACTGGAGAAAATTTAGAAGTCATCTTTTCCTGTCTCCCACCTACTAAAAAAATGGATTCCTACCTTGATATTAATCAAATATTCCTAGTTGCAAGGATCTCACTGCTGTGCAAGTCAGTGTATTGAGCTGTGATAGGATCTTGCTATTAGAAATGTTTCTTAATAGTGAACTAAAATCTGTATCAGATCAGTTGTAAATAGCATCCTAGCATGTACATTTTAACGCTGTAATTTCAGATGTAAGAGCAATGATTTTCTTCCTTCTACATGCCTCCATCTCACCCCTTTACCTCCCTGTCCCTCGAGCACACAGACATCTCAGAAGTTGCCAGGGAAATTTACGGCAGCTCATAGTAATGCAAACCAAGGTAGAAAAACAGGGAACAACTTTTTTCCATAATAGCATAAGAAATATGCCAAGTCAATACTGGCTAAGCAAACATACTGTTTTCCTTGTAGCTTGTACAGTGATAAAATTTTTGGTCTCTGGATTATGACTAGCTGGGTTTATAATCCACCTCTAACTCCCAGTAAATGTAAATTACTGGCAGTTTGCTTAAGAATTCTGTGCTCTGATTTCCTGACTTGTAAAACAAAGATAATAACAGCACTTGCCATTGAAGATTGTTTTAATATTATGATAATGAAGTAATGCTCTTAGAACCAAACACATCAAAAATATGTGCTCACTAAGTGGTAGTCACAGAATCCTGATCCCTACCGAGTAGAAATGAGATGAGCATAGGATAAAAAGACTTGGAGGAAGAGTTACCAAATGGAACACAAGATTTTACTTCTTCCCTTTGAGACACAGACAGAGATAGCCACATTTGGCTGCCAGGGACTCTAGATCAAGGTTACTAGGACTTTTAAGGATCTGGGTGGGTAACCAAAATAGATAGGGCATATAAAGGAAAGTTATAATCCAGTATAACGTTCTCACATCCAGCATATTCCCAAGAAGGGTCTGTTTTCAGGACTAGCCCCTGGGCCAGTTCCTAGCAACTGAGCTCTAAGCACTCTGAATATGCTACGTGATTAATCTTTTTGTAGGCCTGAGGCCTTGGGGCATGCTGTACAAGTTGGATCAGATAGATTATACTAACGATATTTATGGTGAGTACCTGGATTGAGTTTTGAGAGCTGAGGTCATTCACACAGGTACTGAATGCCCACATGGCTGGTCTCCAATAGAACCCTGCACAGCAAGGATCAGGTGAGCTACTTGGTTTGCAACACTCTGCATGTGTTGTCATGCGTCTTTGCAGGAGGAATAAAGCATGAAGTGTGTCCCATGTAGTTCCACTGGCATTTTGTACTGCACTTATTCCAGACATGGCCCCACGTGCCTTTTCTTTTTGCCGATTTTGATCTATATCCATTCACTGTAATAAACCATAACTGTGAGTATAACAGTTTTTGAGTCCTGTGTGTCATTCTACTGAATTACTGAGGATAGTTTTGGTGACCCCTGACAGAACAAATGGGCCCTAGCTCCCATAACCGGAGGCTCTGTGAATTACTTTAACTCAATTAAAATAGCAATATCAATGTTACACAACATTAAGGAAACATCAATTGACCATAAAATTATTGTTATTATTGATGTGTTGTTGTTTTTACGTCATTCTTCTTAGAGACGTAAGGAGATGCCCCTTTTTGAAGCTGTAACTGTATAGAGGGTCATGAAGGTGTGATTCAATCCTGCAGATAAATGACTGCCTTGCACACCCTCTAGGATCCCTTGTCTATGAACCAGCTAACAGTGACGTTACTTGATAATGGACAGTCACATCCTCTCATCAAGTAAAATCTGTATTAGTCTGGATTCTCCAAAGAAACAGAACCAGAAAAAAAAATAGAGTTGACCCTTGAACAAGCAGAATTAGTGGCACAGTAAAAATTTGCATGAAACTTAACAGTCAGCCTTCCTTATCCACATTTCCACATCCACAGACCACTTCCGCGGGTTCAAGCAATCAGGAATTGTGTAGTACTGTAATGCCTATTTGCTGAAAGAAATACACTTATAAGTGGACCTGTACAGTTCAAATTCATGTTAATCAAGTGCCAATTTTACACACACACACACACACACACACACACACGAGTTATGAAAGATGAAAATCCCATAGTCTGCATTCAGGAAATTGAAGACCCAGAGCAACTGATGGAATGGCTTCAGTCTGAACCTGCAGGCCTAAAAATCAGGAGAGCCAATGATGTAGTTCCAGTATGAGTCCAAGTCTGAAGGCAAGAGAAGACAGGCAGAGAGAACAAACCGTCCTTTTGTTCTTAAGATAGACTTCTTATTTTGTGCTCCCAAACTCTCTGTATTCAGAAATTGTTGACATTCTTATCGATAATCTTATTTTTACCCTAATTCAAGTACTCTGATTTAACACTGTGTCCTGGATTAAGACGCCATTCTTGCCTTCCAGATCCAGTGTTTACATAGATTGCTGATTTCTTTCCCTCGGCTCTGGTCTCCCGTCCAAACTAAATAATGCTGATCTCTAAATCTCCAAAATGGCATGGGGACTGCGTAAGCCAAGGAAATAGGAATTTCAATGCTTGAGAGACCCCTTGCCCTGGGAAGACTCCTGCTGGCTAAGGCAACATCAATGAGCTCTTTATCCCAACCAGAACTTTCTAAAAACTGGTGTTTCACTATGGTCTCCTGTGAATAAGAACTTTTTAACAGTAAAGCCTGTATAGTAATGTTGCAAAACGCCTGCCAGTGTTCAGACTTAAAGAAGTTCACCACAAATGGGATATTCAATATTCTCCATCACACTTAAAATCCCTATCCCCCACTTCAGCCATATACACGTATGTTTCTTTGGCCATCACAGTCTAGTCACTCTAATTACTATGTCCAGCCATTTACTCCACACATACTTGAGGAGCCAGCAACTAGTTTAGTCAATGTTAGTATAGCTGTGGAACAAAACACACAGTCTCTGACCTCAAGAATTCAGGGTTAATTAAGGAGGCTATCATAAAATAAGTATAAAAATTATAAATTTATAATTTTAATTGGCATTTATAATTATGCTACCATGATGATAATATTTACAAAGGAAATTTAACAAGGATAAATGAGATAGCTTTACAAAGGGCTCCACTTTAGAACAGGGGGTCAGAAGAGGTTTGATTGACTATTAGCACCTCAGCATGAAGAGCTTTGTTGATTCACACCTCAATAAAACTAATGAAAATTATTTTTTAAAAAAACTGAAATTCTCTGCAAATGGTAGTAAGGGCAAAGAGCAAATGAAGAAGAATTTATCCAAGAAAATCTATGCAAATTAATAAGAAAGACAAGAATCTGTGGTATTTGAACAAAGAGTTCAAATACCCCACCTAAGAGTTCTTACACCACATTTAGCTCAGCAAGGTAGAGACCACTCCAGATTACTGGAGCCAAGAACCTACAGCATCCTCTCCCTCCAGTACCAAGTCAGAGAGTTTTCTTCCCAGGAGGAGCAAGACTTGAGAACTTATCATCCTGTCCCCAACTACCCATTGCTGAGATGAAGTCCTGAGTTAATTAATTTAAAAGGTGAGAGCTCCCTTCTTTGTTCCAGCCCCACTAATAGAACAGAGAAAGGTTCTACCCTGGGCTTAACAAATCTAGAAATCTGGTGCCCCTATAACCTTTGCCCCTGGCTTGTGAGGCAGTGACTTTATGCTAGAGAGGCAAGCTGAAAGAACCTCAGGCTGTTGTCACACCCTCCACTGAATTCTTAGTTACTAGAGGAATGGTGTCTGGAAAGAAAAAGCAGGTGGCAAAAGAAATAGCTCCTAATCTCTTCCCAAAAGAATTGATTTCATTTGCAAAGGAGTGTGGAGAAATTCACACTTAAGGGTGCTATCAAAAAAGGGAAATTTCAATGAAAGGCATTTGGAAGGAGATTAATGGATTTGATGAACATACAGCCTAGCAGGTAGGACAGCTAGTATGCAGGAGAGAAATGGGGAATAAGACAGCTGAGAAGAGCTCTCCTGGGGTTAGAATAAATATATAACATGGACCTCAGAAACTATTTCTTCAAAGAAATCATAATTTGATTAGCTTATAGAGAAAGTAATGCCCCAGGTCATTGTTGAAACAGTACAGCAATCAACAAGAAATTAGTACAGTTTAAAAATTGGGTGTGGTTAGAAAGAGAAAGATAGCCCTGCAGCAGATACCATTGTCAACCCAAGGTGATTGTGGGCACACCCAAAGCTGTGCCTGAGAAGAAACATCAAAAACTCAATGAAGTGGGGAATAGTATTCGCTGAAAGAATTCAATCAGTCCCTAAAAGGTAAACAAGTAAATAACAATAGCAGTCCTTGGTTGGTGGGTGGATGGGACACTGTACAATATATTATTTTAAATTATTATTTTGTTTTTAACAACAAAAAAAATTATTAGGTGTTGGAAGAAATGGGAAAGTACAACCTACATTGGAAAAGAAAAAAGCAACACAATCTGTGAGAGCAACCAGATGTCAGATTTAACAGAAAAAGGGTTCAAAATTGTCATTATTAACATGTTCATAGATCTAAAGGAAAACCTGATTAAAGAAGTAAGGGAAGATATAATGGCAATGTCACATCAAATAGAGAACATCAACAAAGTTAAAGAAATGATTTAAAAATGAAATTCTGGAGGTGAAAAGTAAAATAACTGAATTTTAAAAATCACTAGAGGGTCTCAGATCAGTAGATTTGAATTTTCAGAAGAATTAGTGAAATTGAAGGTGAATGATAGAGACTATTTAAGCCAGAGAACAGAGAGATAAAAGAATGAAGACAATTGAAGAAAGCCTCAGGGAAACATGTGACACCAGCTAAAGCACCAATATAGGCATAATGGGAGTCTCAGAGACTCAGGAGAGAGAGCTAAGAGAGAATAAAAATATATAAAAATGAAGAGAAGTAACAATGGCAGTAAACTCCCCAAATTTATTGATAAATAATTTCCTGCATATCCAGGAATCTAAAAAAATACTCCAAGGAAGATTAACACAAAGAGATCCACAAACAAAAACATTATAGTGAAAATGTTGAAAGTCAAAACATAAGGAGGAAAACTTGAAAGCAGCAAGTAAAAAAGGGCTCCTCATTTAAGAAAGAATCCCAATAAGATTAACAGCTGACTTCTCAACAGAAAAAATGAAGTCAGAATGCTGTGGATAACATAATTCTCATTATTCACGGTAGTATGTACGCTCTACATAGTCACCATGAACAATGAATTAACAAATATTGGACTACTGCTCCTAAAGGAAATACAAGTTCAGATGTCTGTGAGCCTCAGATCGTAGCATTTTTGTCAACCACAACACATTATATAGGTTATATTATAGGTTTGTCCACCAGCATTCTTATAAAACAAGCCAGTTTCATCAGTGTTGAAAACTCATTCTTTAACATAACCTTCTTCCTGTATAATGCTAAGTATGTATTTTATTAAATTCCTCCACAGCCTTCTGACTTTGATTTGGCAAATAATTCTTAAATAGGATATCAAAAGCACAAACAAAATAGATAAACTGAACTTCACTGAAATTTTAAAAAATGTGTACTTCAGGGCTTCCCTGGTGGCGCAGTGGTTGAGAGTCCGCCTGCCGATGCAGGGGACACAGGTTCGTGCCCCGGTCCAGGAAGATCCCACATGCCGCAGAGCAGCTGGGTCCGTGAGCCATGGCCGCTGGGCCTGCGCGTCCAGAGCCTGTGCTCCGCAACGGGAGAGGCCACAACAGTGAGAGGCCCACGTACCGCAAAAAAAAAAAAAATGTGTACTTCAAAGGATACCATAAAGAAAATGACTATACAACTCATATAATGGGAGAAATGTTTGCAAATCATATATCTGATAAGGGAACTTGCATCTAGAATATATAAATAGAATACTAAATAATAATAGGACAAATAACTCGATAAAAAAACAGGCCAATGATTTTAACAGAAATATCTCCAAGGAAGATATATAAATGGCCAATTTCATTTCTAGGTATGTATCTAAGAGAAATAAAAAGTAGGTGCAAAAATTTGTACATGAATACTATAACAGCATTATTCATAAAAGCAGAAGGTGAAACCATCTCAAAAGTCCATCAATGAACAAATGGGCAAACAAAATGTGATATATCAATAAAATGGATTATTATTAAGTCATAAAAATAAATGAATTACTGATACATGCCATAACATGGATGAATCTTGGAAACAATATGGTAAGTGAAATAAGCTGGCTATAAAACTGCACATATTATACGATTCTATGGATATCAAAGTCCATTATAGGTTTATCTATAGAGACAGAAAGTAGATTAATAGCTGCATAGGGGAAGATAGGGATCATATATGCATGTGAAGATACTAAAAAACACAGAACACTTTAAATGGGCAAACTGTATCTTTTTATATAGTTTTGTTTTATAAAAGAAGAAAAAGCATCTCTAATGAAGATGCTAAGACCTCAATATGGAGTCTTTGTGGAGTGTAAAAAGAAAGGAAGAATCTTCTAGGAAGAGAAACAGCTAATGCAGAGGGACTGAGGTCTGAAAGAGTTCATTACTCATAGAACTGAACAAAAACCTGAATAAAAACTAATGCTGATAGAATGTGGTTAAAGGGAGTAGAAGTGGCAAAAAATGAGGAAAAAACAGGCATGATAGGAAGGAATTTGATGGCCACATGAAGGATTTTAGGCTCATTCTTACATCCAAAGAGTAGATACTGAAAAACTCTAAGCAGGAAAGAGACAATGATATGAAAGGGCTTTTCAAAAATATTTTGGGAGAGGTTTGCAGAGAGTGAAAGAGTTGAGTGGAGGTAGGTCCATGGGTGAGAAGTCTCCAATAAATTATCCCTCTGGAATTTTTTGGATGCAGAAGTTTCCCAGTATCTCTTTATTACTGTCGAGAATATAGGGTTCCTTGCTGCCAACACTTATGGGAAGTAGGACTGATGCAACGTTTAGGGAAGCACTCGTTCTTAGGAACATGCTAGTGTAGAGTCAGCACGTGCAAGACTCTGAGAGTGATGGCCTCTTTATATGTAAAAATTTCACACCCTAGTCACTGTGCTCACAATCTGCACCACCCCCGCCCCCGCCATGCCCTCAAATCTGGATGGGAAGTTTAGGGGTTTGATCCAAAAGAAAATCCACTGCCTACCAAATATGTGAACAGAAGCAAGTTTCTTAACTTCTCTTGGGCTTAGATTGGTCACATGCAAAATGAGATTCACGTTAACTACTTCATTGTGTGGTTTTGGAGCATTAATTTTATAAGATTACAATTGTAAAGCTCTTACAAAAAGGCCAAGGGATTTAAGAAGAACTCAATGACTGGAAAAGTTCTTCTTATAATACTTTAAATATGGTTTATGTAGCTCCACTGGTAGCAAAGATTTCAAAACCGGATTTTACAGGATCAGCTCCTTTACTTGGGACATACATTATTTACCATGTTGCCCAAACTTACTTTTCCAGCCTCATTTCATTATATTTTAATTCCCCATGTGGTCTCTAGGCTCCAGGCAAGCTGCTATTCTCACCCTTCTCAGAGTGCATAGTCATGCCTTTTCATAACTCCATGTCTTGGTGAACATACTGTTTTTCTGTATGGAATGTCTATTCCTGTTTATTTGCCCAGCAAACTCAACTCATCCTACAATACCCTGAAACTGAGATCTCCTCGGTAAAGCCTTACCCCATACCCCTGAGAAGAATTAATTGTTACACTTATCAACAGCCCTTAACGCTCCATTTCTACTTCATGAATTTACTTAACATGTTGTTATGCTATGCTATGCTATGTTGCGTTATGCTATGTTATGTATGTCTATTTATACGATCCCAGCAGACTCCAATATCTTGAAGGCAAGAGAGATATGTTTATTTTTATTTAACTTTTGTAACCCTAGCAAGTAGCACACATTTATCAAGCACAGGTTATGTCCATATTTATTTATTCATTCACAAGCTTTTGAGTTTCTACATGAGGTAGTTCCTACTCTTGATCAAAAAATGGTAATTAAAATGTAGTGTAGAAGAAACTACAGTAGAATAAATGATTTATAGTCAGAAGTTATCATTATAAGCTATTACTTTGTCCTTTGCATCTTCATCTTTAAAATAAAGGCATTATAAAATTCTACCTCAGAAGAGTTTAATTAAGGTACACATTTAATGGCCTCAGCAGAACTGCAAAACCTTATGGGGACTTTAGTTGTCATTTAAGACACCGTCTTTTGTTTCTAAGGATGTTATTAATTTGGGAAAGTTACAGCTTCTATAAATCTAGGTAAAACATAATAATACTCATAAAATGATAAATATACAAGACAATTAAAACTGGGTTACAACAATGGCAGCACAAGTTAGTCATATCATAGATAACACAGACTTAATCACTATGACTTGAGATAAGTAGGTAGGGCTCTGGAATGAAGCCAGGGTTACTCACAGGTTCCTAACCTGCACATGAATTCTAGTTTTCTCTCTCCCTGCCTGTTTGTTTATGGACAGATTCTGACTCTCACTATTCATCTCCACTGGGTGCAGCTCAGTAATTTTGCTCTCCAGACCCTCCTAAAGACTACTCCTGCCATTTCTGAATACCAGTGCATTTCCTAAACAAGTTGGCCAGACAACTGCACACAAATTGCAAGCCCAGCTGTTATGAGGCTACTGTGTATTAAAGTGAGATTCCTATCCCAAAGAAATGAACAAATAAGAGATTTTTGTTAGATATTCTAATGAAAACACACACTTTCTCCAACTCTCTTTCCCCTGTCAGTAATTCACAAATAAGATGGCCTCAAAATCTCTCCAGTCCATTCTTCATCAATCGTAGGCATGGCAGTTATTTTTCTGTTGCTATTTTATTGGCATGATTTTACAATCCTTCATTTACAAAACATGCAATCCGTATACCTAACAAACTCATCCCAACCACCTCGGGTTCTTCTTTAACTCAGTGTACTGTTTTTTCCTGTGGAGGCATTGCACTTGGCAATCATCGCCCTGAGTATTGAATAATATGAATAAATATGTACATTAAGGAGGTACTGTTACGAAGAAAAGAAACTGTAAAATAGAGCAATATTTGCAAACAGTTTTGATCATATATCACAGGTTCATATGTTTATTATCTCACTTCAATCAAATGAAATTGATGTAAGACAAGCTTTAATTGTCAAAGAGTCAAGGATGTTGCATAGTTGGAAACAATGTTTTATATTTTAAAAACTAGCTCAGCCCCTTCTCCAGAACAGACTTACTTTCTTCCCTGCACAGAACCAGCTGGAAAGTCACAACTTTGATGGAGTCCTGAGAGGGCTCCTCTAGCACAGCATGAATCCTTTTCTTTCTCTTTATGAAACCAAGTCAGAGGAAATTATTTTTCTTTCTAAGCCTATCACACAATTTTAAGTCTATGGTAAAATTAATAATAATAACTCTAATAACAGTAACATGGTTGAACATCCACATTGTTACACACTATTAAGCCCTAATTAGCTCCTTTTGATTTCATAATAACCCGTGTTCATTTCTCTAGTCTCATTCTCCTCCTCAGTCTTTATTTGCTAACCACACTGGGCTTCTTTAACATTCTCATACATACCTTGCTCTTTCCCATCAATGGATACCTACCCATCTTTTTGTTGTTGTTCTTAATTTACCCAGGATTTCTCTTTCCACACCATCACACGACAATACTCACCCTTCCCATTTCATTGTGTAGTAAATTCCTAGTACATATTTACTCATTCTTTTGTATTTCTAAACATTCCTGCCTTTAAAAAGATTGAGTGTACTTGTTACACATGTCTATAGCCCCCCATTTCTGTCGCACATTTCTAATCATGTGTGCAACATCTGTCCTCCCTGATAGATTACAAACTTCCCAAGGCAGAGACAACATCTGTCTCATTTGGAGTTCTATCTCCCCTTCTGCTGCTTCAAGTTGGTTAAAGCCCAAAAGACCTTAATTTCCAAAGGAAAGTAAAAATAAATAAATAACCCTTTCAAATATTTTATTGTTAGCTATGGGTCCTGGATTTGTGGAAATGTGGAATTTTTTTTAATGAGTTCTTAGATGTATTTAAATTTTGAATAAATCTGTGCTATAAAATATTATACTTAGGCTGTCCAATATCCTCTACAAAAACAGAATGAGAAATATCTGAGTTTAGAACTGTTAAAAAAAAAACAACTTAAAACTTAGATTAAATTACTTTAACTGGACAGTAAAAACTATGTTGCATATTCTGTATTAGTTTTTACATTTGTTCTCAGGTTGCTTATAGCTTAGTTTTCTGCCCCATATGCTTCCAAAAGTCTAGATTTTGCAATACAGTCATATCATTTTGACTTTCTCTTAATCATCATTACATAATTCTTGTGAGTGTGTGTGTGTGTTTTTTTTCCACTCTCATCACTTTTTTTTTTTTTGTTTGAAGGCTTTCCTTGTAATTGATTTGGGGGAGGACTGTGTAACTTTGGTATCTCTACATTTTATTTATGTTCCCTGAAAACTTTTTGAAAACTCTTGAGAAATAATTCTAATAAATATCTATAAATCCACAGAAAGAAAAATCACATACATGCACAGAACATGTACTTGGGTGTTAGGAGATGGTATTTTGTATAATTTATTGTTCTGTCTTACACAGTGCCTAGTATGGTGGCTTTTACTCAATTACTTTACTAAGAACAGAAAGTTATACTATTGGTACAATGCATTTAGATATGAGAAGTGGGGAAAGAAAGATGCATGTTCAGAGGAAGGCATCAGGAAATCTGTGTCTTGCTACCTGGGATTTTCTAGAACTCAAAGCAAGAGGGGAAGGTGTTACACTTGTGGGCTTTGAGTCAGATTGCCATGGTTAGAAACCCAGCTCTGTCACTGACTGGGAGATTTTTGCTATTTTTCTCAAGTTCTCTGAGCCTCAACTTACTCACCTGTAAAATGAAGAGAACAGTATCTGCAATCTGTATTCAGGAATTCATCCAGTGTTTGTGTAATTACTACTGTTTGTTAGGCTTTGTCCAAAGGACTTTTTTGTATCAGTCATTTAAGCCTCATGATAACACTATTAGCTTGTTATTACTCATTTTATATATGAGAGGAACAGAGGCTTAGAGAGATTAAGCAATTCACCCAAGATATGCAATAAATGATGGCCTAAGACTGTGCTCTGAAATTTTCTAGCACACATGTAAGTCTCACGGCTATGATGGTCTCTCTCTCTTTCATTAATAATTGTCACTTTATCTTGACATACTATTGAGATTTATCTTTATTAGTATTTTACAGACACCAGAAAAATAGTGTATCACATAACAGGTGAAACAATAATCTAATCTATTATTGTCCTGGTGGGGAGTCCCCATGAGAGGTGAACAAGTCACACAGATTAAACCTGCAGATAAAATCTCTGTGCTAATATTATTTAGAGGTGAAGGTTGATATAGATAATAACCTTTGGAAATAATTAAACATAATCGTACAAATGTCCCCCCATGACTTGTTATAACTATCTCGCCATGAGATAGCATACGGTATTGCAAAGAAAGGTAGCGATAATTACTTTCTGTATTTCAAGGATTTTTATTTTAAACTTCCCTGTTCAAGAAATTTAACCTTTTCTTCAGTCACCAGTCCAGTAAAATATTCATAACATTTTGGGGGGGATGAAATTCAAAGTTTAAATATCTTTATTGCCAATGTTATTTTTGTAAAAATACCCAAGAAACCTATGCTTAAGTATAAATTTATATAGATATAGATTATTCAAATAAAGAAATAACACTCATTACATAGTAGAAATTACTAACCCTTTGTTGGCTTTACACAGACTTTAAAAATGAGATGATATAACACCATTTACTTTTCATATGTATGATATCATACATGTGTATCATATATATATCACATGTGTGCATGCATGCTTATCTGTATGTATGTGTGTACATTGTCTCTGTTGTTACCAAAGACTGCATGCCAATAGGTTATTAACCAGGGCTATGTTGGTGACACCTAGACTATTTTGGTATTTCCAACAGTTCTGATTCATGTTTAGTTTATTAGCTTCACTGAAGCCCCTCACATCCCTTTGTCAGTCTCATGAACATTTTAAACCAATCACTGACATGAAGAGGAAGATTCTGGTGATTGGCTTGAACTAAGAAATGTTTCTAGGAGGCTTCTACACATAATTTCCCCCACTCTCTTAAAACCTCGTTTATTTAATTATACATATATAAAGGCTGAGACTCAGAAGTAGTAAGCAACATGCTTAAGCCACAAAGCTTATCAATGACAAAGTCAAAAGCAAATACTCCCAAACCCTAGCTTTTAATTAGTGTTCTTTGCCTACTTCAAGATCTATCCATGGGGACAATCTGTGACGTCATTCTGTGCTGCCCTATGGTAGGTGCTTAATAAGTACTGACTAATCCTGATGATGAATGCTGCAAGCCCTGATTTTTTTATGGTATGGAGTTTAACATATTCTTTCCTATGAGAATATGTCCAGTGAGAGCCATATCTTTGGGACAGAAATTAATATGGGAGAAAAATATGCTTCTCTCTGCAGTTGTAAATACCAAATATTTCTCTAAATTATACCATATTTTTATTGCTTGCAGCTCCACATAACAGATTAGAAAGACAAGACCAGAAAGATAACCTACACTGGAATTTGGGCCAGGACAGGATGAGATCTGCCCGAAGAAAATGACCTTTTGTGTAAAATCTCTGCTTCTCAATGGAAATTTAAATCTGAGCCAGAACTAACTACTACCAGTAGCTGATGTTAGGAAAGTTACTGGGAAGTTGACAATTCAAATCATCCTCTACCATTACTGGCTTTTCCTAGAGCATTTTTTAATGAAGGAAGGCTTCATGGAAGGAAAGAAACCATCATATAATGAAAACCAGCTATGGCTATGTATTTCCAAATTGGCTGCTGTGTGGAATACTTCAGTAACTTAAGAAGTTGGAGTAAGGTACTGCCGTGTAAAGTAAGAAAAAAAAATGATTAGAATTTCTGAACACTGACATTTCAAAACGTCACTCAATTAGGATAAAGCCTCTTACTTGTCAATTCTTAGTTATCGTGCCCATGTATTTTGCTGGATGTTTGGGGTCCTATTGGTTGATGTGGGAAGGACAAAACTCCATGAGTCCTAGTAGAGATTGCTGGGCTAAGGGCTGAGACCTGGTTGGTGACATCAGAGGTTACACTGTGCATGGAGAGATTGGAATGAGTTAGCAATAGTAGGGAGACCATATTGAAAGTTTTAAGCATTCAGTTAAGGCCCTGGCAATGCCAAAGCTTTGGATTATGGTCCCTGTCCTAAAGTAGGTGTCATCACCGAAAACTAAGTTCTAAACCAAAATGGACTCACCCCATCAAAGAATAAAACCAAATCTCACAGAACCTAAAAGGATCTAACAGAAATCTAAATGCTTGACAGAACAAACTATAACACCTTTGAAGGAGACTGCATAACCAGACACCCTAGTGTATGTTGTCTGCAACCTCAAGCCCAAGTTCCAAAATTCAGTGACCCATCAGGAGGACAAAAACAAAGGAAACAATCCTAAGTATACAGATTTCAACCTGCAGAAAATCAAAGAGAAACAGGAATCTTGAGTGGAGCCAAGAAGAAAATAGATTACATACTGAGAAAAACTTATACATTTTATACCTGACCTCTCATTGGGAACAATGCTGGCCAGAAGACACAGAATAGCATCTTTGAACTAGTATAAGAAAAGCAAATGTGAAACAAGAATAAGTCTACACCTGCATGAAAAAATACATTTTTAAAAAACAGGGTAAAATAAAGACAATTTCAAACTAATGAAAGTCTTTTAAGAAATTCATAACATCAGGTTTCTTTTTTTAAACTACAAGAAATGTTAAAGGAGTTTCATTAAGATAAAGGAAAATAGGATTGAACAAATACTTTTTTTTTTTTTTGTGGTATGCGGGCCTCTCACTGTTGTGGCCTCTCCTATTGTGGAGCACAGGCTCTGGAGGCTCAGGCTCAGTGGCCATGGCTCACGGGCCCAGCTGCTCTGCGGCATATGGGATCTTCCTGGACCGGGTCACGAACCCGTGTCCCCTGCATCAGCAGGTGGACTCTCAACCACTGCGCCACCAGGGAAGCCCCAAATACTTGATTTTTATAGGAAATAATGAAATAGATCTGAAAGTGTGAACACATGGATTTTTATGAAAAACTGTTTCACTTCATTAAAATTATTTTAATTTGTTTGAAAAGCAACTCCTAAAGCAAATATAATAGTATGGAATTTTGATTTTGAGATTTATTATATATATAGTAAAATACATAACAGTGACACAAAGATGTGGGTAATACATGTAATTTTACTGTTTTAAGGTTCTTATGTTTTATACTAAATGGTACATTGCTAACTCTGTAGACTGTGACCACTTAAGGATGTTTATTATAGTTGCTACAATAACTATAAAAATAATACAAAGAGGTATAGTTAAAAAGCCAATTGAGTGGCTTCCCTGGTGGCGCAGTGGTTGAGAGTCTACCTGCCGATGCAGGGGACACGGGTTCGTGCCCCAGTCCGGGAAGATCCTATATGCCGCAGAGCAGCTGGGCCCGTGAGCCATGGCCGCTGAGCCTGTGGAGACTGTGCTCCGCAACGGGAGAGGCCACAACAATGAGACCCGCGTACTGCAAAAAAATAAAAAATAAAAAAAAATAAAAGCCAATTGAGGCATTAAAATGAAAAATTAATAAAAAAGAAACGATAACCCCAAAAGAAGTTAGTAAATGAGAAACACAAAGACAAAATAAAAGAAAAATTACTTAGGAACACAAATGAAATAAGAATTAACAGCACCACTGAATTTCTAATCCTACATACTGGTAAATATAAATGAACTAAACTCTCCAATTTTTAGCAAGATATTTTCAGGCTGGATAAAAAGAAAGGCTAAATTACGTGTACAAGAGACAGATAACAAAGACATAAATGGGGCAAAAAATGGTAAGATATGTTATGCATATAATAAACACAATAAAACATTGCCTATATTAATATCAGGCAAAAAAGGATTAATTTATCAGGAAGGCACAACAATGCTTAAAATGTTTACCACTTATAAAAGAACTGAAAAATATGAAGCAAATATTAATAGGATTAAAGAGAAGTAGATTAATCCACCAATGTGGTTGAGGATTTTAACATTTCTCTCGAAGTTATTTGATAGAACAGATTTGAACAACAGATTTGAACAGATTTGTCAGCCAATCTGGCCTGATCTACACTGATGGAGCCAATAACTCAGATAACAAAATACTTTTCAAGCACACATAAAACAATTACCAAAATATATTGCAAGACAAAATAAGTTCTCAATACATTTTGAAAACTGAAATATCACATAGTAATTTCTCTCATTGTAATAGAATTAGATTAGAAATCAATACGAGTAAGGCACCTAGAAAATATCTCAGTATGAAATTAAGCAATGCATTTTACAATAATTGACAAGTCAAGGAAGAGATCATATGTTAAAATACCTTAAAATCAGTGATAAAGAATATTTACCCACAAAATTTATGGAATGCATAAAAGGAAATACATAGAAATGTATAGCTTTAAAGGCATATATTAGAAAATAATAGATATATTATGTGATTTATAGTTCCTCAAGTATCTAGAAGTAGAAGATAAAATTAAACCCAAATTAAGTAGAAAGAGGGAAATAATATAGAGGCAGAAATCAATGAAGTAAAAAAATTTTTTAAATTAAAAGTTTTATAAACCAAAATCATTTCCTGTAAAAGTATTGATAAAATTGATAAATCTTTAGCTAGACCATGCAATAAAAAAAAAGAGAGGAGACAGAAATTGTCTATACCAGAAATGTAAGAGCGGACATTAACTCAGATCTCATAGACATTAATATATCAGTTTGACAGCCTTGATGAAATGTGCTTTGTCCTTGAAACACACAAATTAACAAAACTGACCCAAGAAGTAGAAAATCTGAATACCACAAGACTATGAACATCGTAATTTGTAATTACTCCGCTCCAAAAAAACTCCCTAGTCTCAGATGCTTTCAGCCTTAAATTCTACAAACCATTTACGTTAAACAACAAGTTTATATAAAATATTTCAGAAAATAGATGAAGAAACAATCCCTGACCCATTTCATGACTCTAGAGTAATACTTTTGGTATCAGTATTGGTACCAAAGCCTCATAGTTACCAGAAAATAAAATGACAAAACAATTACTGTCATAAACATAGACTTAAAAATCCTTAACAAAATACTAACAAATTGATCCAAAAAGATATTGAAAAGGGAATGCATCTTGAATAAGCAGGGTTCATTGCAGGAATGCAAGTTTGTTTTAGTATTTAACAGTTAATATACTGCACCACAGTTATAAAATGAAAGAAAAAAAGAGCGAGGAAAGGATTATCACTATAAAGGCAGAAAAAGCATTTGACCAAATTCAACAGATGTTCATGATAAAAGCTGCAAGCAAATCAGAAGTAGAAGTAAATTCCCTCAAACTTATAAAGTATTACTTATAAAAACCTATAACTACGACCATACGTATGGGAGAAACCGTGACTATTTTCCTGCTAAGATTGGGAACCACAAAGAATGCTTACTTTCCTTATTTCTATTGTACATTATATGGCACAACATGCAAGGTCAATGTACAAAAGGCAACTGCATTTCTATATACTAGCAATGAGCAAATGGAAATTTTAAATATCAATATAAAAAACATTTATAAAAATTACAGCAAAAGAAATGCAAGATACCTTGCAGAAAATTACAAAATATTGCTAAGAAAAAACAAAGAACTGAGATATGACATGTTCACTCATTGGAAAAATCAATACCATCAAGATGTCTATTCACCTTCTTTGATTTATAGATTCAATGTAATCTTGATCAAAATTTCAATAGTTTGTTCTTTCTATGGAACCAAGATCAATTTTTGGAGACTATTTGTCCATAAGGTATAGGCTTTTGTAAAACTCAGTTCTTCCTTGTTAAGTCTATCACAACCAACTGAACCATTTTCCCGAAGTAACTCGTGCTTACATTAAGCATGCTTACATGCTACATTAATTAAACATTAAGCAGAAATAATGCTTTAAGCATCAATCAATTTCAAGGATCCTCTTTAAATCAAAAAGACTCTGGAATTAATTGGAAATGAGAGTTACTGGTAGATTTTTTTCCCCCCTCGTATCAATCATCTAATCATCAAAAGGCCCTTTACTGGTAACTGATACAAACTAGTCATAAGTAGAAGAAGATTAATCTTTTTTTGTGGTACGCGGGACTCTCACTGTTGTGGCCTCTCCCGTTGCGGAGCACAGGCTCCAGACGCGCAGGCTCAGCGGCCATGGCTCACAGACCCAGCCGCTCTGCAGCAGGTGGGATCTTCCTGGACCGGGGCACGAACCCCTGTTTCCTGCATCGGCAGGCAGACTCTCAACCACTGAGCCACCAGGGAAGCCCGAAGAAGATTAATCTTTTATTTATACATTAAGGTTTTTTTTAATTAATTTATTTATTTTTGGCTGTGCTGGTCTTTCTAGTTGCAGCACGCTGGCTTTCTCTAGTTGCGGTAGGCGAGGGTTACTCTTCATTGTGGTGCGTGGGCTTCTCATTGCGGTGGCTGCTCTTGCTGTGGAGCATGGGCTTTAGGCACACGGGCTTCAGCAGTTGTGGTGCACGGGCTTTAGTTGCTCCTCAGCATGTGGGATCTTCCCAGACCAGGGCTCGAACCCGTGTCCCCTGCATTGGCAGGCGGATTCTTAACCACTGTGCCACCAAGGAAGTCCCTACATTAAGGGCTTTAAAAATAACTTTAAACTCCATTATTTCAAGCCAACTGAAGTTCATTAATGTGTTTCTTCAACCATAATCCCTGCTCATTGAAGCCTATTTCATGCTAAACTTCTTAATTCTTTCCAAAGCAGGAGAATTTAATAATATGTTAATAAACTACCAAATATTTAAATTTTAGGGCACTTGAATTGCTGTGTTTTTCATTAGTTGAGTTGAAACGTGTGATGAATAGGAAAATCTTACCAGATACAACAAGAAACTGTGCCTAAACACTTAAATTTATGCACAGCCAGGAGAACACAGATTATGTAAAGCCAAGTTGGCAGGTATTTTGATTTTCTTTTTATCTTGAAAGTGAAACAAACACGCATTCATGAAGAAAAGATGAAGTCATTTCTTGTATACAGATTTCTCATCTTGCAGAGCCTTGCTGGAAAAGTTAGCCTCTGCACAATCATTTAGACATTTATTTTACTTTTCTTAACCTTGAACTTATTCCATTAGAGTCACAGAATCTAACAAAGTAACCTAAACAAATTTGTTGCAGACAAGTTTTTGACATGCAAAATGGATTTTTGTCTTGCCCTATCTAGGTCTTATGTTTCATTATTATTAAAAATGTCAGTAATATTTTGCCTGCTGGGAACACCAATTTCCTTCCATTTTTCAATCTTATTCAAAACCTTCTATTGAATATTTTACAACTTGCAGGGGATCTTTGTTATTGCTTTTGAAAATTACAATCTATGAAGCCTATGCTGGCATCTTGCTAAATAGGTTTTGCACATGTAGACTTGTCAAGCATTTATAGAAAAAATGAGAAAACTATTCTTGGATGATTCTAATCTTATACGTGACCTTCAGAATAAAAAATAATAAGGCTTCATCAAGGGAGCAGGCTGTGCTCCTCCATAGTTCACACACACACTCTGCTCATAAGCTTCCCTTCCACTGTGTGTCACATAGTCCATCAAATACTTCAAATGCTATCAACCATCTCTCTCTCCTTCTGTCCTCCCCTCCTACACTGCCCCCATGTAACACTGACAGATCTACTGATTAGGGTAATGTAAGAACAATCTATGTACTGAAAATTCCCTTTGTTTCATTCTGCCTTGCCTATTGGTTTACTATGAGTTTATACATTTTTACTGTGCACCTTCAGAATTCTAAGACTGCCCTAAGAATTCTGAAATCTGTAGTTGGGAAAAATTAAGGGGGATTCAAGGGAAAAGATGAAACAAAGTATTTGTGAGAAGGAAGTGAGTAGAGGAACACCGAGATTTTAGAAATTTCACTTTAAATATTTGGGGTTTGTACAATAACGTTATTAGAGTGTTGAAAAAAATTAAATCAGGTAAGTATTAAACTATTTGTGTATATATGTATATACACACCCACATTTATTTCTATATCTGTCCACTTATTCATAAATTTAAATCTATATACATATATATGTCCATATCTATATCTAGATATTCAAAAACACATATCCACACTAATACCTTCAATTTCATTCCGACACCATAGTACTTATTCTAGCTTCTGGATTTCCACAATTTTGACTTTCTGACAAAAAGAGACTAACTCTTCCTTATTCACAATAGATTCACTTAAATTCTCAATTTTAAGGTACATCAAGTCATTTCAGAATGACTAATGCATACTATTGTGGAAAATAAACCTAGCGACTAGAGTCATTTAAAAAACCCACACACATTCTTTTTGTCTTTAGCCTGAGGACATATGAAGTACTGTGTTCAAGAATTATTGCCCATCCCTAACAGGTTTATATTACTCATTTGAAATACAGTTAGATTCATGTGTTTCTGTTCATATTCCATTTCCCTCAAATTCTTCCTGTTTCTATTCATCATTTGCTTGTTCAAGCATGTGAAACAGAACATGGTTCTAAAAGCCAAAGTTATTTTTTAAATGGTGTACTTAGAAGTGTCACCACCCAATTCCCTTCCATCTCAGTGCTCTCCCTCCTTCCACTCCTCCATGTTCCCTTTCCCCCACCCTTTCCATCCAGTTTCCCCACACCTTCATAGAGAACCAGTCTCATGAATTTCTTGTTTGTCTTTCCTGTATTTCTTTTAGTACAAACAAGTGTGTTTGTGTATATGTGTGTGTGTATGCTTTTTATCCTTATTTTTGCACAGAAAATAACACACATAGATATTCTTTTGCACTTTGCTTTTTGCAGTGAGAAATACATTCAGGGAATAACTCCTCATCAGGTCATCGAGACCTTCCTCCATTTTTATAAAGTACTCCTCTGGGTTTATACACTATAGTTTATTGAACTGTTCTATATATGAACATTTAATATGTTTTCACTATAGACAAACAATGCTGCAAAGACTGTGTGTGCGTGTGCGTGTGTTTAGCATTGTTTGAGGTGTATTTTCAGAGTAAATTCCTGGAAGTAAAATCAATGGGTCAACAGGTAAATACAGATGTAGTTTTATATGGTATCACCAAATCTCCCTCTCATAGTACTATACAAATGTGTCTTCCCACCTGCAATATATTGGGTCATTCTGCCTTGCCTATTGGTTTACTATGAGTTTATACATTTTTACTGTGCACCTTCAGAATTCTAAGACTGCCCTAAGAATTCTGAAATCTGTAGTTGGGAAAAATTAAGGGGGATTCAAGGGAAAAGATGAAACAAAGTATTTGTGAGAAGGAAGTGAGTAGAGGAACACCGAGATTTTAGAAATTTCACTTTAAATATTTGGGGTTTGTACAATAACGTTATTAGAGTGTTGAAAAAAATTAAATCAGGTAAGTATTAAACTATTTGTGTATATATGTATATACACACCCACATTTATTTCTTTATCTGTCCACTTATTCATAAATTTAAATCTATATACATATATATGTCCATATCTATATCTAGATATTCAAAAACACATATCCACACTAATACCTTCAATTTCATTCCGACACCATAGTACTTATTCTAGCTTCTGGATTTCCACAATTTTGACTTTCTGACAAAAAGAGACTAACTCTTCCTTATTCACAATAGATTCACTTAAATTCTCAATTTTAAGGTACATCAAGTCATTTCAGAATGACTAATGCATACTATTGTGGAAAATAAACCTAGCGACTAGAGTCATTTAAAAAACACACACACGTTCTTTTTGTCTTTAGCCTGAGGACATATGAAGTACTGTGTTCAAGAATTATTGCCCATCCCTAACAGGTTTATATTACTCATTTGAAATACAGTTAGATTCATGTGTTTCTGTTCATATTCCATTTCCCTCAAATTCTTCCTGTTTCTATTCATCATTTGCTTGTTCAAGCATGTGAAACAGAACATGGTTCTAAAAGCCAAAGTTATTTTTTAAATGGTGTACTTAGAAGTGTCACCACCCAATTCCCTTCCATCTCAGTGCTCTCCCTCCTTCCACTCCTCCATGTTCCCTTTCCCCCACCCTTTCCATCCGGTTTCCCCACACCCTCATAGAGAGCCAGTCTCATGAATTTCTTGTTTGTCTTTCCTGTATTTCTTTTAGTACAAACAAGTGTGTTTGCGTATATGTGTGTGTGTGTATGCTTTTTATCCTTATTTTTGCACAGAAGATAACACACATAGATATTCTTTTGCACTTTGCTTTTTGCAGTGAGAAATACATTCAGGGAATAACTCCTCATCAGGTCATCGAGACCTTCCTCCATTTTTATAAAGTACTCCTCTGGGTTTATACACTATAGTTTATTGAACTGTTCTATATATGAACATTTAATATGTTTTCACTATAGACAAACAATGCTGCAAAGACTGTGTGTGCGTGTGCATGTGTTTAGCATTGTTTGAGGTGTATTTTCAGAGTAAATTCCTGGAAGTAAAATCAATGGGTCAACAGGTAAATACAGATGTAGTTTTATATGGTATCACCAAATCTCCCTCTCATAGTACTATACAAATATGTCTTCCCACCTGCAATATATTGAGTTGGCCAGAAAGTTCATTTGGGTTTTTCCATAACATCTCATGGAAAAACCCAAGCTTTTTGGCCAACCCAATAAAAGACATAAGAGTGCTTTTCTCCCCACAGTCTGGTCAACAGGAAAACAGGAGGTATTTTTATATCTATATTCATTTCTATATTTATCTATGTAGATATGTGTGTGTGGATATATATATATATATATATAAATAAACAATTGATACACAATATATATATTATAAATTGTAATATCAGTAATATGTAATCTAGTAGATTGAAATAGTGTCCTGTATAGTATTAAGCAACAAATTTTAATGGCTGAAATCAGGCAACAAGCCCTAGTAGGTTTAGAAGAAATATGGTAAAAGGAAGACTACTTAACATTGCTCAAATCATCTCCTCAATTAACTATTTATTTCTTCCCAAATATTAGCCTTTGTCTCTCTCCTTTCTTCACACATATACTATTCCAGCATTTTATTATATTTTTCACCTTTGTCTAAATCAAGGTCACTAAGATACACTCCCACGTCGTCTTCTATACATTTTCTAATTTTACCTCTTAAATTTACATTTATGATCCATTTTGAGTTTTTTTATTCAGTGTGAACTAGTATGTGCTTTCCTTTTTTTTTCTCTGTTTTAATATGGATATTCATTTGTTCTAGCACAATTCATTGGAAAGTCTCTCCTTTCCCCTATCTTGGCATGTTCATTGTTCATCAATTAACCATATATGTATTGACCAATTTTAGGATGTGTATTTTGTCCCATTATCTATATATCTATCCTTACCACACATATTTGATTACTGTGGCATTGTAGTAAGTTTTGAAATCAGACAGTATAGATCTTCCAAGTTTGTTCTTTTTTTTCTCAATTTGACTATGCTAAGCTTTTATATGGTAATTTATATCACCATATAAATTATGGGTCAGCTTGTCAATGCCTATAATAATTCCTGCTGGGATTGTGACTTTGTTGAATTTAAACATCAGACTGGTGAAAACTGGCATCTTAATAATATTGAATTGCCCCATGCGTGAGCATGCTATCTCACTCCATATGATGGTTAATTTTAGGTGTCAAGTTGGCTGGGCCATGAAGGGCCTAGACATTTGATAAAACATTATTCTGAGTGTGTCTCGGAGGGTGTTTTTGAATGAGATTAACATTTGAATTGGTAGATTGAGTAAACTGACCTCCTTAATGTGGGTGGGCCTCATCCAATTCCTTGAAGCCTGAATAAAACACAATAGCTGAGTAAGAGGCAACGCTCCCTGCTTGATTGCCTTTGAGCCATGATATCAACATTTTCCTTTGGACTCAAACTGGGACAGTCTCCTCCTGGGTCTTGAGCTTGCCAGCCTTCAGACTAAAACTACACCAAGAGCTCTCCTTGTTCTTAGGCCTTTGGATTCAGACTAGAATTATACCATTGACTCTCCTGGGTATCCAGCTTGCTGACTGTAGATCTTGGGACTTGTCAGCCTCCAAAATTGTGTGAGCTAACTCCTTATTATGTTTTTACTTCCTGTTGGTTTTATTCTCTGGAGAACCTTGACTATAATACTTAGTTTTTCCTTGATTCTCTAGTTCCTTTCGTGTGTTGTGATTTTCAGTATACAGATCTTACGTAAGTTTTGTTACATTTATACCTAAGAATTTCATATTAGTGAGGCATGATAAATAGCATTTAAAGATATTTTCCCATTTTTCCTTGCTATATGTAGGAATGTAATTGCCTTTTGATGATTGATATTCTATTCTGTGACTTTTTAAAACTAACATACTACTTCCAGTGGCTGTTCTGGAGATTTCATAGAACTTTCTAAATACAGGATCATGTCATCTGTGAATAAAGGCAGTCTTACTTTTTTTATTTTTAATTTAGAGCTCTTTCTTTTCTTTCCTTAGTGCACTGATAAGTATCTTCAATAAAAACATTGTATAAGAGTCATAAGAGCAAACCTCTTTGTCTTGCTTTTAATCCTGTTAGGAAAGCATTCTGTCTTTCATTACTAAGTAAGATATTAGCACAGATATTTTAGAGATGAGCTTTATTAAGTTCAGCAAGTTCCTTCAATTCCTAGCTTACAGATTTTATTATCAATGGGTGTTGGATTTTGCCAAATAAGTTTTTTGATTTAACTGAGCTGATCATGTTTGTATTTTTTCATCTGTTAATATGGTGAATTATATTGATTGGTTTTCAATTTTTAAACTAAATTTGAAGTCCAGGGATATACTCCAATTCATTATGATTTACTATTCTTTTTATTTGATTAGGCTGTGACCTTCTAATATATCATTAAAAAACCTTTTACATATATGTTAATAAAGGATACTTATCTGTAGTTTTCATTTCTTATTATGTATTTGTATGATCTGGATATAAGAATAATGCTTGCCACTTACACTATTTCTAAAATTGTCTTTATTTTGCATTAAGTTGATACCAACATGTATCATGATCCTCCTTAATTAAGGTACTCCTTAATTTCCCCTTCAGATGTCAGAACTGCATTTTATACAAGACCACATTTCCTTTAGGAAGAACATGTATTGTTATCCAGTGGGTTGTAGACCATGTAGCCCCACAGCCCAGCAACCCATGATTGACTGACATCATGAGCTGAGCACTATAGCCCCAGAGTTCACCTTCCCAGCCACAGTATCTGCCTTTTTGTTCACAAAGTGTTAGAGAAGTACAGGTTATTACTGAGGTATTTAGTAGATCAGGAGAAGTTAATTGATGATAAATTCACTGTGATCTCAGGCAGCCCAGATGCATTTAGCTGTTAAAAAAGGGAGAATTAAACTTCCTTTTTCCCTACTTTTCTCTCCCTGACTCCATTTCTTCAATTTCTTGGTTCATAGAGCAAAGACTTCAGAGAGAGGCAAGGCTACAAAAGCAATGCTGACTTCAGTTAACTTAGAACTCTGCAAGTTCATCATATTGATGGCAGCAAGGGAAAAGGGGTATGATAGATGCCCTGCTGAAATATCACTATAGATCAGAAAGAGGAAAAATGCCAGAAATACACTGGCATAACTGTTGGATGTCAAGATCAAAATGACTTTCCCATGAAATTTATGTTGTCTCAGACTATGCATTACTAAGGGATTGGAGCCTAGTCTGCATACCAATTTATTATGGGATCCAAATCCCTATCTCCATATTGATAGCATATACATCCAGGTCTGTATCTCATATATATCCATGCGTATGTATGACTACTAACTTAAAACAAGTAGATATAATTATAGGTCAACATTTATGAAACCCATGGTAACCGTAAATCAAACTACAACAGCTACACAAAAACTAAAGAGAAAGGAACATAAACATACCATTAAAAAATCATCAAAACAGAAGAAGAAATGAAGAGAGAAAGAACTACAGAAACAATCAGAAAACAAGTAACAAAATGGCAATTATTACTTTAAATGTCAATGGACTAAATCCTCTAATCAAAAGATATAGGGCAGCTGATTGGATTAAAAAAATTAAACCCATATATGTGGCTTACAAGAGACTAACTTCAGAGCTAAAGACACACAGACAAAGAGAGGGGATGGAAAAATATTTCATGCAAATAGACACAACAAGAAAGCAAGGATAGCAGTACTCATATCAGACAAAATAGAATTTTTTTTAATTCTATAAGAAAAGACAAAAGAAGGGAGTTATACAATGAAAATGGTATTAATACAAGAAGAGGATATTATACTTGTTTTTTATACACCCAATACAGGAGTATGTAAATATTAGTAGACATAAAGGGAGAAATTGACAATGCTACTATAATAGTAGGGGACTTTAAAACCTCACTTACACCAATAGACAGACCATCCAGACAGAAAATCAACAGGCAATAGTGCTCTTAAGTGACACAATAGACCAGGAGGACATAACAGATATCTGTATGACATTGCATCCAAAAACAGCAGAATACGAATTCTTTTAAAATACACACAAGACATTCTCCAAGATAGATCATGGCTAGGCCAAAAAATGAGTCTCAGAAAATTTAAGAGGACAGAAGTTACATCAAGCATTTTTTTCTGACCACAAGGGTGTAAAACTAGAAATCACATACAGAAAGAAAAAGGGTGGGGGAAGCGGATAGTTAACAACATACTACTAAAAAACCAATGGTAAAGGAATAAATTAAAGAGGAAATCAGAAAATACCTCCAGCCAAATGAAAATGGAAACACAACTTTCCAAAAACTATGGGATACACCAAAAGCAGTTCTAAAAGGGATTTTATAGCAATATAGGCCTACATCAAGAAACAAACAACAAAATAAACTCACCAAACAACCTAACCTATCATCTAAAGGAATTAGAAAAAGAACAACAAACAAAGCCCAAAACCAGCAGAAGGAAGGAAATAATAAAGATCACAGAGAAAAGAAATCAAAGAGCGAACAACAACAAAAGAGAAGCTCAATGAAAACAAAAGCTGGTTATTTGAAAACATAAGCAAAATTGATGAACATTTAGCAAGGCTAATCAAGAAGAAAAGAAAGAGAAGACCAAAATAATTAAAATAAGAAATGAAAGAAGAGTAACAACAACTGATATCATGGGATACAAAAATTATAAAAGAATACTATGAACAGTCATATGCCAACAAATTGGAAAAATCTAGAAGAAATGGACAAATTTTTAGAAACATACAACCTATAGAAAGAAACATAATCTGAACAGATCGATAACTAGTAGTAAAATTTAATTTTGTAATAAAAAAAGAACTTCCAACAAAGAAAAGTCCAGGAATGGATGGTTTCATGGGGGGATTCCACCAAACATATAAAGAAGAGCTAATACATATATTTCTCAAACTATTCCAAAAACTGAAAAGTATGGAACACTCCAGTATTCATTTTAAGAGGCCACAATTACCATGATCCAAAACTAGACAAAAACACTACAAAAATAGAGAAAATTATAGGCTAGTATCTCAGATAAATATAGACACAGAAATCCTCAACAAAATGTTAGCAAACTGAATCCAAAATTACATAAAAAGCATCATACATCACGATCAAGTAGGATTTATTCCAGGGATGCAAAGATGTTTCAATATTTGCAAATCAATCAACATGAAACACCATATTAACAAAAGAAAGGATAAAAATCCGATGATCATCTCAATAGACACAGAAAAACTTTTCATAAAATTTAACATCCATTCGTGATAAAAACTCTCATCAAAGTTGATATAGAGTACACATATCTTAACATAATAAAGGCCACTTATGACAAACCCACAGCTAACATCATACTAAATGGTGAAAAACTGAAAACCTTTCCTCTAAGATCAGGAAAAAGACAAAAATGAACATTATCTACACTTCTATTTAGCACAGTATTTGAAATTCTAGCTGTAGCAATCAGACAAGAAATAAAATACATTCAAATTGGAAGAGAAGCAATAAAATCTAACTATTTGCACATGAAATGATACTATATATAGAAAACCCTAAATTCACCAGTCAAAAACTACTGGAACTGATAAAAGAATTCTCTAAAATTTCAGAATACAAGATTAATATACAGAAATCTGTTGCTCTTCTATACACTAATAATAAACTATCAAGACAACAATTCTGTATAAAATTACATCAAAATGAATTTTTAAATCTAGGTATAAACTTAACCAAGGAGATGAAAGACCTATACTCTGAAACTATAAAACATTGGTGAAGGAATTTATTATGCAACAAAATGTGAAGGTATCCTGTGTTCTTAAATTGGAAGAATTAATACTGTAAAGTGGACATAATAGTGAAAGCAATCTACAGGTTAAGTGTCATACCTATCAAAATACCCATGACATTTTTCATAGAACTAGAACAAATAATCCTAAAATTTATATGGAACTACAAAAGACCCAAAATAGCCAAAGCAATCTTGAGGGGAAAAAAGGTGGAGGTATCACATTCCCTGACTTCAGACTATACTACAAAGCTACAGTAATCAAAACAGCATGGTACTGGCACAAAACCAGACACATAGGTCACTAGAACAGAATGGAGAGCCCAGAAATAAAGCCATGCACCTAGGGTCAACTAATATACAACAAATAAGGCAAGACTGTACATGGAGAAAAGTCAGTCTCTCAATAAATAGTGCAGAGAAAACTGGCTGACTACATGTAAAAGACTGAGATTAGAACATTTCCACAAACCATGTATAAGAAAATAAACTCAAAATGAATTAGATACCTAAATGTAAGACTTAAACTCCTATGCAGAAAAGTTTTAGACGTAAATACCTGCAATATCTTTTTTTATCTGTCTCCTAAAGCAAAAGAAATAAAAGCAAAAATAAACAAATGGGACCTAATTAAACTTAAGAGCTTTTGCACAGCAATAGAAATCACTGACAAAATGAAAAGGTAACTACAAATGGAATAAAATACCTGCAAAAGGTATGATCAACAAGTGGTTAATAACTAAAATATAGAGACAGTTCATACAACACAATATCAAGAAAACAACCTGATTTAAAAAATGGGCAGAAGACCTGAATAGATACTTTACCAGAAAAGACTTACAGATGGTCAACAGGCACATGAAAAGATCTCAATGTGACTAATCCTTGGAGAATTGCATATCAAAAACACAATAAGATATCATCCAACACTGGTGAGAATGACTATCATCAAAAAGTCTACAAATAACACACATTGATAGGATATTGAGAAAACAGAATACTTGTACAGTATTGGTGAGAACATAAATTGGTTCAGCCACTATGGAAAATATCCTCTTGAGCCTTAATTTTTCAGTTTTAAAATGTTTTTTCCTCTCCCATAGATATTAACTATTGTCATCTTAACAACACTTTGCAAACACTAGCTTCATGATGAACTGGACACAAGCTTTCCTTAAATCAAAGTTTTTGAAGGTCATTCATTCTGTCCAATGGCAGAATGTAAAAGTAAAGTAGATCTAGTGGAGAGCAACTGGTACTGTTTCTATATTATTACTAAACAAATGCTGTTAGAAGTTTCAGCAATCCAGGCAATTTACATGTCTGAGCACAATTTTTACCTTTCTTTGTGCATCTTCATGAGCAAAGTTTACAATTGGTTCATTTGATCAAAGAATTCATATTCTCTTATACAGTCCTCCATCATCTCAGCTGTCTTTCTATAAATGCATTTCTTTTCATGTAAATCAGAAAAATAAATGACTTTAGCTTAATCCTAGCAGAGGCAAAGTGCAGAGAGTTCCATAGACCTTGGTAAGCAGAGAGTCTCATCTCTCAGGACCCTGTAGCCTGGCCCTTCACCAGGCTTTTCCCAATGGCACTGATGGTACACATTTTGTGAATGACGGTTCTCATTTGTTTTCATTCCCATCAGGGTAATGTTGTCCAAGTGTAGAGCTAACTGAATTCTAGCTTTTCTACATGTAAGAGGGGAGTCAAAATCATTAGTCTGTGGGCTCTGCTGAGACTTCAAGCATTAGCTTCGAGGCCACTCTACTCCATCCCTCACTGACTCCACCACCAACAGGATATGCATATAAATATCATACAGCAACATTCCTGGGAGACTGAAATTCCAGGAAGATCTGGTCAAACCAGTATCCAGTCTCACAAGCTTCTTCCTGGACTTCATAAAAATATAAATATTTTTATTTCCTGGTATTGTCATCTTGTAAGTGAACATTTATGAACACAGGAAAACAAACAAACTTAAACATGGAAAACTGTCCTTTGTGTATCCTTTTCTACTTGCCCTTTTATCCTGTCAGCATAGTATACAGACTAGAGCCCTAAGTTATAACTCAGCTTCCCTGCTTTCATTTCTCTTCATGAATGTTTCAGTATTTACACTTCTGCTTAATATCCTAAGATGGATAGCAATGTCTCTTGATAGATACCAATATTGGCTCCCCAGTCGCTAGGATGTTTGCTTTCTCCTCTAATTTTTCTATAATACCTAAAGTTCATTTTTACTGCTTATATCCTTATAGCTCATTTTTCAAATATCTATCTTCCAATAGAATATTTTCAAGGTAACAGCATTTACCCAGAGGGATTATTTGATTAGTGCACAGCAGGATATCACAACCGCTGCATGCATTTGGTTCAGTTTCCTCCAGCTTTGCAGCTTGTCATGCTGGCCCCGCTGCCCATTCACCAGGAGCTAAGAAAGTACAGGGGAAAGGGCCAGGAATTTAAAATATTAAGAAAAAGGAATAGTATTAGCTGGAAACATGGGAAGAGACCCATTTTAAACATGAATGTAAATGCTAGCCCAGACCACAGATGATTTTCATAAAATATAACTCTGTGAACACTGAGTAGACATCATCAGAATCCACTAGCAGAAAATGTCAAGCTAAATGGAAGTAACTCATTCTTTAGACAGCCACCTGTGCTAAGTCCTGGGCCATGGAAGATACAAGCATTCATTGAAACACACAATTTAAAGAGATGTAAAAGCTGGACAGGCTCTTGGATTCAAAATTCCAAGGGTCACCGTCACAAAGACCTTTCCCAATAGACCACCAGAGGCCAATTATAACAGTTACAGATGTTTACTGAACACTTATATAGCAAGTGCCTCCAACTTAGTAATTGCTATCTTATTCAGTCTTACAACAACCTGGTAGAGGAGGAAACTGAGGCTTAGAAAGGCTAAGGGCTTGCCTAAGGTGACACTGTAAGACAATCAAGAAGCCTGAATTAAAACACGGTACATAAAACTTTTAAGCATTTTGCATAAATGAAGAAAGAGACGAAGAGAGAAACTATTCATACATTGAAATAGTGTACTTCCCTGTCTCTTACTCCTGTTTTCTCTGACTCTAGACGGGAATAAGACCTGGGTTGACTATTCACTTTCTTAGGGTGCGTTCACAAACGTTTTTTATATTGTGGGCATGTTGCTGCTCTGGGCATTATCTGAGTGTTTAAAGATATTAATTATCCATTCATTACAGCCTTTAAACACAAGACAAACAATTCATCAGCCCTAAAAGCAAAGGAAACTTCATTACTCTGGTAGGAAACCAGTGGTCTCCCTGAGGGATTATACCTTGTTCTCCATTGAGGCACCTTTCTGAGCAGATTTCAGAAGTAATTTTATCAATAAGTTGGTTCTCATGTACTGCCTTTAGAACTTAACATCTTAATAAGATGAAGCTCCTTTCTATTTCTACAGTCTTTCTCTTCTTACCCTTACCCCAACCCACAACCCAGGCTACGGGTCATCTTAAGGCTCTTATTCTTTTGGGGGGGGGGTTATCTTTCATAATAAGGAATGTATAATCGTGGAGAGGGTAAGAAATCCAGGCTTTGAGAATGACCTTTCAATTAAAGTGGAGCAAAAACAATTAAAGGTGCTTCCCAATAGGTGATTTTATTTTTTTCCATTTTTAAAATATTTTGATGCATTTAAAAAAAATTTTTTTTTTAATTGGGTGTAGTTGATTTACAATGTTGTGTTACTTTCAGGTGTGTGGTTTTATTTTAAAAGTTTACAATTGTCCTAAAGACTTTAATGATCCAATATTATTCTGTATTTATCCCATGTGAATGTGAATATTCCCAGAAATACAAATAAATGAGAGATTTGTCATAGAGGGATGCAATAATGAAGACGAAGATGGAGCATGGCGGTAAGAGACCAGGAACAGACATGAATATCACACACAGCCTTGGTTTTGTTCCCTTCCTTGTCCTACTTCCCTACAATCTAGGAGAGTTTTACTGTTGTTGATTTGGTTTATTCTTTCCCTGGAAATATTTTGTAATAAAACACTTTCACAAGCATCCCCATCTCAGGGTCTGCTTCTTGATACCTACCCAAAGACGATAAACCTTTACTGATGCCATCTTTTCCCTATCTCATTTACCAAGTCCCCTGACAATGTTTCTTTAACATTCCAAATAAACACCTTGCACCAAAGTTCTTGTCTAGGCATGCTTCTGAGTAACCCAACTAAGACATACATGATAAACTCAGATAACCAGCTCCAAATTGGTGTGGTTTTTTTGTGTAATTCATCAACATTCATGCTTATACACTCCTGTACCACTTTCCTTTAAGGATTCAGAAGGGGACTGCTGATTCACCGACTCGAATCTGACAACCATGGTGCCACAGACCTACATGTACTTGGTGGGAATTGTTAGGTTCAAGGGCATCGTTTTTATTTGATTTACTTTAGTTATAGATGATTTACTTTCCTAATTAGATTTCACTGTAGCTAATGTGAAATCAATTCTTACTCCTAGACATCAACATGTTACTGAAATGGTTGAAGTTTGACCAAAAATATATTAGATGGTGGGGGGAGCTAGCCTGGCAATTACCTATTGCTATAGGGGAATAAGTCCTACAGTCGCATCTCGAGAATCCACTGAGTGAAAGAGCTGAGCCCTTCCTATGGGTGCATCTCAGAATGGTCACAACGTACCAGGACTTTGGTCATGATACAGGGCTCACATCTCAAGGCAGGAGCAGCTAGCTAACCATTTCTTCCCCTTGACAGTGTTCTGTATTCATTTTTAACTGTCTAATAGTTCTTATTCTTTTTAGTATTATTACTATTATTTTATCAAACTATTTCAATTACTTATTTTTAAATGGTAAATTGCTCCAATTTTATCAACCAAAACAATAACAATCTCGGCCATTTCCTTTTTCATCTCTCTCCATCTCACACTTTGGTTCCCTGGAGACAACCACTTTCAACTCAGTAAGGTGTGTGTGTGTGTTTTTAACATAACTATTGAAAATAAAATTTCCCTTTGATTATCGTCTTTCCTTCCAGTCTTCAAGACACGAACATCATTGTGCTGGAAGATATTGACCATGCCAGCCTAACATTCTCCTCAGCTTGATGAAAATTTAAACTGATTTCTTCCTGACAAGAGGCCCCTGGACTCTCTTTTCTTAGAGAATTTACTTTAGAAAACTTGCAATTGTAAATTCTTTCTGTACCCTTTGAGGTTTAGAGCCTCTGCCCAGTTTTACAACACAGGCATGTCTTTCTCAAGGACTTGGTAGTTAACCTTTGAAGTATAATCACCGAGAAAGATACAGTCTCTATCTCCCAGTGTCTAGGGGAGGACAGAAGCCTAATAACTTTAAGTACCAATGAACAAACACAGATGGTTTTAATCACACTGACCAACGTCCCACCTAATGGCCCCCAGTACTTTTCCACTAGCTCACCTCAGCACTTGAAAACCCTTCTGCCTTTTGTTTCAGTGAAGCTGAGATCAACCTCTCTTCCTGCCGCAATAGTCATGAATAACATCTTCCTTGCCTATTTAACTCTGTCCAGTGCAATTATTCTTTGATGACATTCATCCCCGTTTTGTGATAACTTAAGCCACTAAATACAGAAGAGAAAAGAATACAGGAGTGCACAGGAAGGTTTGAAACAAGCAGCACTGCATCAAATAAGTTTTCCTTCCCCATGTCATTGCTGAAGGCAGCCTTAGGTAAATAAGAAAAGTAGATGTTATATAGCCATTGACCCTTACTTTCATCCCTCTTGCATCCTGCCCCTCTCCCCTGCCCACTACCATCACCTGGATATGATTTATTTCTTCCTCAGCCCCACTTTTTCCCTCTCTCTCAGCCATTCTTCTTTATCCCAACATGAATTCAGATTTTCACATGAAGTAGGCAATCACCGATCATAACTGGGCCAGAAAGCAAGAGTGGGGTTTAGAAGTCTGGGTCTTGCTTTGAATTCTGACTCCGCTATGCTAATAATGATGACCTTTGGGATGTGATTTGATATTTCTGTGCCTCAGTGACACATTTTCACAAAATGAGCCTAACATTACCTAGATTCCATGATTTCTCTGAGAGCAATGGAAAGTATATAAAACAACTGATATATACAAAAGGAACAAAACAACTGACACATGAACATGAAACAAATGTTACCTTCTCCCATAATGAAAACTGGTTGCTGAAAAGAAAAGAAAGCATTGAAGGTAGCAACAATTTCTGATTATTATAGCAGAGATAATAGCCATTAGAGTCCTGCCTCTCCTTCCCAAACTTGACCCTGATTTGCTGTGAAAATTTCTGATTTTTGGATGACTGATTTACTAGAGAAAAATCTCTTCCGTGTATTAACAGTCATTAATGAACATTAATAGCCATTAAGGGCCCGACTCACAATAAGCCACAGGACATCTTAACTGCCTGTGGCAGATCCCAAGATCTCTATATTAAAAGAGTCTCAAGATACATTCAGATGGAAAGTGATCAATGGTAACAGTGGTTAAGGTCCCAGATTTATTCCAGAAATACAGATAACCCCTGCCCTCAAGTGAGACTAGCAGGAGATCTCTTTTGGTGGGATCTTGGAAGTTTCATATTTTATTACAGAGCTACTGATATTGAGTGCATGGTAGGGATGTACTTCTCCCCAAGTGCATAGTAGGGATGTAATTAGATGTATTAATTACAATTTTAAGAGTATGGGTAATTCACTGTGATAGATACCCACTGTACCATTGTGACACCATCATGCAGGGCTAAAAATGATGGTCTCAACATATATTTAGTTATTTGGAAATTCAAATATTTACCGTGGCCCCAAGACTCCTCTAAGATGAAATCCTGGGAAACGACCATAAAGTTAATAAAAATAGATGAATGTTTACGGTAGTTCTCTAAAAAGAGTTTATCTTAGGAGAGCATGTAACAATATTTTTCAAAGCAGATTGGTTATTAGAATAGATAAATAGCAACTTCAAATGATATACTAGAGCTTTTTTCACTTCATCTTCAGGGTCACATTTTCCCCGCACAATGTTGTGTGGCCCTTAGAGCGTGACACAGAGTCCCCTGCTCTCAGAGACCAAATGCTCTGAGGACAGAGTAAGTGCACCAGAGTAAGTGCTCAGAGTTCAATCACAGCCCAGGGACAGTCTTGCAGGTGTGCTGTTTCCAGGGCATCCAGAGCACATCTACATTTGACAAAAAGTCACACACAAAAAAACCTTTCAGTACCTCCAAGTGTCTGGAAATAAAACCAGGACTTCTCAGTGGTCAAAGTAAGCTTAGACTACCTCCAGTTGGTGAATGCCAGAATATGGAAATTAATTAATTAATGGTCCAGACAGGCTTACAAAATTGTGGCATGCTTTATATATTCACATAAAATAAATAATAATTTTTACACACACACACACACACCAAATATTGTACTGCAACTGTCCTATTCTAAAGAATTTCAGGACTAATAAAAAATGTTATTTTATGGTGCAGCATAGACTGTTTTTCAGTAATGGCATCCAAGTTTAAAGTTGATGAATGAACATTTTCTATCAATTCAATTAAGATATTTCTACAAATTAATGTATAATTTTGTTTGGATTTTAAATAATCCTCAAATAATTTCAGAATCTTCAGATGCCACCCTACCTCCATGATAAGCCACAGACATTATGAAGGTCTCATGGAAATACTTTTTGAAGAAAGAATGGAAATATTACTTCATGACTCCTTAAAATAACTTTCATTACCATTTCAAAGACCAATAACCTCAACTCATTTCTAGGTTATAACAAAACCTTAACTGTTTATTTATATAGGGAAATTATTAGCTTCCTCTTTCTTGTCTTGTTACTGATACCATATGTCATTATAAATCTCAAATTATTAAAGCTGGTTAATTAAAGCAGGCCAGATAATCAGGCAAAAAATGTACTTTTCATTTCTAACAGACAACCATAAAATCTCTCTGTGCCATATGAGATATATATGTGTGTGTGTGTGTGTGTGTGTGTGTGTGTGTAAATCCTGACCCTCAATTCAATGGCTGTTCAGTTAGGCAAAAATATGCAGATTGCTTGTCTAGTGTGACCCAAGAAATTTCATAATTACAATATGACATTAAAAAACCTCTCCGTTAAGGTATGAAAGGAATGAATTATTATCTACAGTAAACAGTGTGATCTATAAAGCTAAAAAAATTAATTCAAATCCTTGGGTCACTGGACCATTAAAACAGTGTAATAACAGTGCATGCTCACAGGTTTAAGATTTATGTCTAACATGAGGTGCCAGTGAAGCACAAGGCATGAAATTAATAAATAATGGGATTATAGTCAAATCACTGTATAGTATAGTCAAATAACAGGGACTTGTTAACAGTGGTTAAGTGCAACTACTATTAATAATAGGTATTGCATTTTCAGAAAAAATACAAACTTATTGCATATTATTTAAACTATTCCTAGTTTCAACTCTTTGAAATATGACAAAATTCAGTCTTAGATTAGCAGATACCTATAAAAGCTCATGCACTCAGTTTTACTATTGGGGTAAAATATGTCCATGAAAATAACGCAGTTAATGTTTTGTTTGCAATGTATAAAAGGTAAGGTTCTAGACCTTGAATGATGATGACAACTTTGTACGCTCATTTGGAGCAGAGAAAGAAAAGGACTATAAGAATGAAATGAAAGCAATCACTGATGAAAACAAGATGTCATGAGTAGCAGAGGCTCTAGCTGCTCAACAAAACCATTTTTTTCTTCTTTTTTCTGGATATAAAGCTAAACTTCACTTCCCAGACCCCCTTGCATTAAGTGTGACCATGCAGCTGAGTTCTGGACAAGGAACAGAGCAGAAATGATGTGTCCCAACTTTAGATATGATTAACAAAAGTTCTCCCATGATGAACTCAATGCTATTTCCCCATTCGCTGATTAGATGTATATGAAAATTAGACCACAAAGGATAGGAAAATCACATGATGGAAGGTTCTGGAATCATTACAGGGAGGAAAGACATTAGCTGACCAGAACACACACCTTGGACTATCATGTAAGCAAAAATACTCTTGTATTGTGTGTGTGCCATTTTCCAATTTGATGTCTCTGCCACTGTTGCTGGCCTGCACTAACTAATGCAGTCTGGTACTGTGTTTGGCCATTTGGAACATCCAGTAAGGTAGACTGGCAAGGAAGCACACAGAAGGCTGTTCAGAAACAAAAGAATGCATACCAAGTATTTGATGCAATCTTAAATACATTTATACTTAACCCATTTTGTACAACAGTTTTATCAATTTTGCCCTATGATTTGGATTTATCCATGATCTCCCACCCTGTCTTACTCCTTAAATAATTAAGAACATCCTCTCTATTAACATACTGGTTTTTCCAGGGGCTGCTGTAACAAGGTGCCACAATCTGGGTAATTCATAACAACAGAAATTCATTATCTCACAGCCCTGAAGGCTAGAACTTCAAAATCAAGGTGTTGGCAGGGCCATGCCCACTTTGAAACTACACGGAAATCCTTCCTTGCACTTCCTAAGTTCTGGTGGTATACTGGCAAACTTCAGCATCCCCTGGCTTATAGCTTCATAAATCCAATCTCTGTCTTCATCATAGCATGGTGTTCTTCTTGTGTCCTGTTTCTGTCTCTGCCTTCACATAGCCATCTCATAAGGATATCAATCATACTGGATCAGGGGCTTACCATGCTCCAGTATGATATCATTTTAATTCATTAAGACTGAAAAGATTCTGTTTTCAAACAAGGTCACGTTCTAAACTATTGTGAGTTAGATTTTAACACCTTTTTTAGGGAAACAATTTACCCAAAAACAATCAGAATTCTTAAGAATTACTTTAAAAATCTTCAAAATGTGAGCATAGAGGGAACATATCTCAACGTAATAAAGGCTTTATATGGCAAGCACACAGCTAACATCATACTCAAAGGTGAAAAGTTAAAAGCATATCCTCTAAGATCAGGAACAAGACAAGGATACCCGCTCTCATCACTTTTATTCAACCGAATATTCGAAGTCTTATCCACAGCAATCAGAGAAGAAAAAGAAAATACACCCAAATTGGAAAGAAAGAAGTAAAATTGTCACTGTTTGCAGATGATATGATACTATACATAGAAAATCCTAAAGACACCACCTGAAACCTACTAGACCTCATCAATGAATTTAGTAAAGTTGCATCAATGAATTTAGTAAAGTTGCATACAAAATTAGTATGCAGAAATATGTTGCATTTTTATCCACTAAAAACAAACTATCAGAAACAGAAATTAAGGGAATAATGTCATTTACCATCACCTCAAAAAGAATAAAATACCTAGGAATAAACCTACCTAAGGAGGTAAAGGACCCATACTCAGAAAACTATAAGATACTGATGAAAGAAATTGAAGACAACACAAACAAATGGAAGGATATACCATGTTCATGGGTTTGAAGGATATCATTTAAATTACCATACTAACCAAGACAATCTACAGATTCAGTGTAATCCCTATCAAAATAACAAGGAAATTGTTCACAGAATTATAAAATTTGTATGAAAACACAAAAGACCCCAAATAGCCAAAAAAAAATCTTTAGAACGAAAAACAGAGCTGGAGGAATCACTCCCTGACTTCAGTCTATACTACAAAGCTACAGTAATCAAAACAGTATGGTACTGGCACAAAAACACACAGATCACTGAAAAGGATAGAAAGCCCAGAAATAAATCCATGCACTTATGGTCAATTAATCTATGACAAAGAATACAAGACTATACAATGGAGAAAAGACAGTCTCTTTTATAAGTGGTTCTGGTAAATAAAATAAAATTCAAACAAAAAATAAGTGGTGCTGGGAAAACTGGAGAGCTACAGGTAAAAGAATGAAATTAGAACATTCCCTCACACCATATACAAAAATAAACTCAAAATGAATTAAAGACATTAATATAAGACTTGGAATCATAAAACTCTTAGAAGAGAATATAGGTGGAACACTCTGACATATAGCATAACAATATTTTTGGATCTATTTCCTAAAGCAAAGGAAATAACAGCAAACATAAACAAATGAGGCATAATTAAACTTAAAAGCTTTTGCACAGCAAAGTAAACCATCAACAGAAGTAAAAGACAACCCGCTGAATGGGAGAAACTATTTGCAAATGATATAACTGATAAGGGGTTAATATCCAAAATATATAAACAGCTCATACAACTCAACATCAAAAAAAAAACATTTAAAACTGGACAGAAGATCTGAATAAACATTTTTCCAAAGAAGACATACAGCTGGCCAATGGGCACATGAAAAGATGCTCAACACCATTAATCATCAGAGAAACTCAAATTTAAACCACAATGCAATATCACCTCACACTTGTCAGAATGGCTATCATCAAAAAGAACACAAATAACCAATGTTGATATGAATGTGGAGAAAAGGGAACACTCATACTCTGTTGGTGGGAATGTAAATTGGTGCAGCCACTATGGAAAACAATATGAAGTTTCTCAAAAAACTAAAAATACAACTAACATATGATCTGATCCAACAATTCCACTCCTGGGTATATATGCAGAAAAAAAATGCAAACACCTACTTTGAAGAGATGCATGCACCTCAATGTTCATAGCAGCATATTTACAATTGCTAAGATATGGAAGCAACCTAAGTGTCCACTGACAGATGAATGGATAAAGAAGATGTTGTATATATACACGTATACACAAGGGAATACTACTCAGTCCCAAAAAAGAATGAAATTTTGTGATTTGCAACAGCAAGGATGTACTTGGAAGGTATTACACTAAGTGAAATTAGTAAGAAGGATATACTTGGAAGGCATTATACTAAGTGAAATAAGTAAGACAGAGAAAGACAAGTACTGTATATCACTTATATGTAGAATCTAAAAAATAAAACATAGTGAATGTAACAAAAAAGAAACAGACTCACAGATATAGAGAACAAACTTACGGTTTCCAGTAGGAGGAGGCACAAGATGTGGTTGGGGACTAAGAGGTACAAACTATTATGTGTGAAATAAATAAGTTACAAGGATATATTTTACAGCATGGGGAAATATAGCCAATATTTTATAATAACTATAAATGGAGTATAACCTTTAAAAATTGTGAATCACTGTGTTGTACACCTATAACATATTTTATATAATATTGTACATTAACTATACCTCAGTAAAAAAATTTGGTAACCACAAAAAACAAGGATTACTGAAACATTGTTGTACCCCTGTTGCATTGTGCCATTGGCTCTTTTCTATACCCTCTGCTTTCCCATGTTCCAAGGCCCTGTTCCAAATCTCCTTCCTTCAGGAATCCTTCTCTAATGTTCTGATATACAGTTTTCTACTTTTTATGAAATCCTATATAATTGAGAGTCTGAGTGTTAAGCCCTTAGCCTACCTTGCCATTACCAGTTATATCATGTCAGGATTAGAACACAGAAGCAGAACCACTGGAAGTCATGAAATACACACACACATATACACACAAACACACATATATGTACACACACACACATAAAATTTATGAGTGGAATTTGACATTAAGGGGTGGTGGGAACCGGTTAAACAGTCTTTACGAGGTGGTTATTTTTGTGTCAAGTGTTAGAAACTGAAGTCTACAGGGGCAAGCACAACTTGAAGGGGTAAACAAAGACGAATAGGAGCCTGCAAGGCTGCACTTGGTACCCCAGGGCAACTAGAACCTATGTCAGTCTCTCATTGCCTCTAAGCTTCCACGTTCTCTGACAGTGGTTTACTGGAGAAGGTTGTGCCATTCATCACAAAGCTAAATTTATACCTGGTCCAGGAATTTAAAAGTTGAAGATAGAGATGCAACAGCAGCTGGACAAGTTTTGGGTCTGCAGCTCCACATTAACCAGGTGAGATGAAACATCACAGACAACATGGATGAGATGCAAAAGCACCTATGCATTTCTCCCAGCCTGCTGAGTGTACACAAAAAAGACAGCTGCTGGTTCTCTTTGCCTTTGAGATCTAATATATAATGTCTCTTGTGGTCCTGTGTATAAGACCTATATAGAAGAGAGAATTCTGGGAAACACAGGTCAAGCTTAGCTAAATTGACTTATAAATCTAGCACACTAATTACTATAATTATCATTACTTTAATGATTTAGACTGTATTCACTTTCTTTGTTTATCCTTTCATTGAACACATTAAACACATTTTCTCTTTAATAACTGTGCTATGTATTAGGCCAACAAAAAGTAATAGGACACATTTCCTTGAATCATGTTACTTCTAATCCACTGAAGAAACAGAACTATGATCGTGTAATTAGCATGTAATTAGTATACAATTTAATAAATGCTATTTTAATGGAATATACAAAATGGTAGGAAAGCTTAGAGAAAAGGGTGACCAGCTCTGTCCTGAGGTGAGAGAGAGGCTTTACACGGAAGATGATATTTGCTGGGTAATGATAAGTTTTACTTACCTGGGCTGTTAATATGTACCAGTGACTGTGTAAGCACTTGAGTATATTATCTTATTTAATCCTGAGCTATTAAGCCCATTTTACAGATTAAAAAAAAAACAAGGCACATAAAATTAATGTAAACATATTTCCCAAGATCACCAGTAAATGAGTACAGGGCCATGATTAAAATCCAGGCTTTTTCAATTCTGAAGACTCTAATCCCTGGCCTCTACAAGGTCTTATCTTGATGCCTGAAGTATAGAGAAGGAAGACACCCATAGAGGGAGCAGAACAAGTCTGCCCCAGGAGAGTGAAAAACATTATGATCCTGTTGAGAGAATGGGGAGGAGTTCTGCATGTCTACAGTCAGGATCAGGGAGAGGATGGGGCTGGAAGGAAGATAGGAAATGAGTTTGGGCAAAGGGAAGTCTGATGCCAGATTAAGTCTTAAACATTTCCCTAAGAAATTTGAAAGGCAAATAGAAGGCACTGGCACATTTTTGCTGGGAGTGACATCAAAGTAAAAGCTAATTAATATTAAATATTTTCCTAGTTTTTAGATATCCTAGCTTACTGGCCTCATCAAAATCCTGTAGAATAACTACTATTATTAACTTCATTTCAAAGATGAGAAAATCAAAGTACAGGAAGATTAAGTAACTTGACCAAAGTTAGACTGCAAGAAAACTACCCAGCCAAGGTGTGCACCCAGGAAGTTGTTGATTTTAGAACACAAACTCTACCCTGAATATTAAAATAAATGCCTCTTATGTCTTGTCTTTATTTGGAAAGAGATAACGAGGATGTGGGATGTAAAGAGATTACATGACCTGAGGCAGGTCCCACCTGTTTAGCTCATAAGCATGGCTTCTTTGATTAATAGCCCAAGTTACAAGCTGCTCACTTCCTATGTACTTTTGCCTGTAAATTTGAATTTGAGCAATAGGGCTATAAAAAATTTATGGTCTGGGAAATGTTCAGATCTAAAGTAAGCTCATTCTCCCCATCTTAGTTCTATCTTCAGCGTGCCAGGAAACCTTTCCATAGGTAGGGTGACCAACTGCTTCTGGTTTGTCTGGGGCTTTTCTGGTTTTAGCACTAAAAATCCTTTGTGCAGAAAAACCCTCAGTCCTGAGTTAACTCTGAATGGTTACATGCAATCTTCCTTCTCTGAAGGAACAACCTAAACTGTATTATTCTTTAAAGAACTTTGTACAAAGATGGTTATATATTTATGCTTAAGATTCTTGACACATGGAGAAAAGGCCAACTCCTTAAGACTCAGAGGAAATCAACTCTTTGTTTTGGAGAATTTCTGGTCAGTTTTCACGGAGAGTTGCAGCTACCTGACGTGGTGTCTCCAGAAACCCAGACCTGGCTTAGGGAAGCGCACCCTCTAACTGTAGAGTTAGGATGCTGCAGGTCGTAAAGCAAAATCAGAGCTTTAAATGATGTGAGCATTCTCTTTGCATACAGCTTCATTAACTTTGGCAATATAATTTGTACATACCAAGTAGAATTTTCCTGAGAATATTATTTGATGTCCAAGCATAGTAAAAATATTAAAAAGTATTAATAAGCCAGGAATCAACTTATACTTTTTCTACTCTTAAGGTTTAAATAGCAAGACCAAAGGTAAGTAAGCCCTCGCTCCCCTTTAGCCTACTCAGTAAAACCCTACCCATTGCCTTCGCCCAAAGCTCCCTATTTGTGGGTTATTATGGAGGACCTCACTGACAGATTTTCTTTGTGATCACCCAAAGGTGCTGTCTATATTGACAAAGTCACAGTAAAGAATATGATATTTGGGAAACTACAACCACAGTGGTGCTTACGACCCAGGCTAAGGGTCTCGGGCCACTGAGGGCTGCTGCATATGGCTGTGCACCTGGCTTTGAGGCTGGCAAGGTCTGGAATCCAGTCTGTGGTGCCCTCACCAACACAGCCCCCATGAGGCTGCATCTGGCCGGAGGGGGTGACTTTCTCTAATTCAAACTAAGTTACTATATGGCACTATATAGACTAGACCAGGCTCTGGATGTTTTAAGTTTGTTGCACAATCACTAATTCACAAGATGTAAATTAGGACATTTTTGGTTGAAAATGGAGGTAACAAACAGAAACTTGAACTTATTTAATCAGAAAGGGAAGTGACTAAAAGAACAACAGAACCTGAGAACCATCCTGTGGCTGGTGGCTTCCAGAAACAAGAGAATCGTCAGGACGTTCTTTTCCCTTTCCTGTGTCAGCCTCATTCTTCCCTCCTACTGTAGAGTAGCTTTCTCCACATGGCCAAAAACACCATGGCCAAGAGCCCCCAAGCTTTATGCCTTGTAGATTTTGTCCCAGAGATAAAAGATGCTCATAATGGTATTCCTGGTGCCAAGTCCAAAAATCCTAGGAAAGGGACCCAGAGCCCCAGCTTGGGTCAGATAATTGAACTTGGCCAGCAGGACAACATTCTATCAAAATGTCATACCTTCAGGAACCATACAGATGGGGTGAAGCCTGGAGGGTTGTCTTCCTGGACAAAGAGAAATACATGACCCAGAAGAAGGTGATCTGAGGGTTAATCTGAACAAGTAAGTGCCATTGCAACTACATGAGCAAGGTAAGGTCCTGCACTGATCTCAGATCTGGATTTAACTTTCTACAAAACAAAGCATTAAAAAAAAAGAGGAGCAAAATATACATAATTAGCCAAAGCCATCAACATGTCTACCCCTAAATTCCAACCTGAATGGTTCCTTTACATTTTATCTTGTTTAAAATCCCACTAACCACCAAGGCTCAATTTATGTCTCCTTGTATAATAAGCCTTCACCAGTACAATATTCCTCACTAAATTCTCTCTTCTGTCCACTTCCAAGGCACTGACGGCTTGATTCACACATTACCTCCTTTGATCACACATTGTTGTAAATTTTTTATTAACTAGATTTTAAAATTCTTAACACCTTCATAATAATTATGATGTTCAGTACTATTAACTAACAATAACCTTCCTTCTATTACCTGCAGGTTGAGCCACAGGGCTTGACGCACTCTCCGTAAACACATTTGGGAATAGATCTTGGAAAGATGGGATTTAGCATTACTTATGTGAAGAACACTGAATAGCTAGCTCCACAGAAATTGACTAGTTGAGTAGGCCAGGATAACCTACTCTTTAGTTAGACTCACTGATATATACGTGCTATATATATATATATGTGTGTGTGTGTGTGTATATATATATGTATATGTATGTATATATATATGTATATGTATGTATATATGTATGTGTGTGTGTATATATATATAAAACCAAGCTGTAAGTGCAGACATAATGTATCATGTATAAGTGGCAGGGATTTTTCCCCCATAAGTTGCTGTAAATCAGCATGAAGTTAAAAGACCATTATTTCAGCTCTTTAACTTTTTACTTAGAGAAAGAGGAAATTCACAAAACTTACAGAAGGAGTACTTTTTATTGTTTCTAGAAGGCAGAGGAGTTTGTATTTCAACATAAGTTTCCAGATCTGAAGCTTGTCAAGTCAGGCACTGAAGTGATTAGAATACTAGCTCACTAATTTGGATTAAAGTGACAACCAATTTGAATCGGTGGAAAGACAAATTTTTGAGGCATATTTAAAAGGCACAGTAACTAGAATCTGATTAACAAAATGTTACAGGAAAATGTTCCACAGAATGTACCTTGTTTAATGAACTCTTCATGAAGATTTATTATTAGCATATATTGTTAGGGTGCAGTGTTCCAGAATGATGTTAAACAGTTTTTCCACTGAAGTAAATTAACATATTCTTTTATACTCATTACATTATTTTTATTTAATTTAACCTCAAAATGGTTTCTTTTCTATGTTTAATACTTTGCAGTTCAAAATCAGGTTCTCATTTGAACCTTGCATGATTTGTCTATCAGATAAGTAAGCAAAACTGTTAGCCTTCCACAAATAAAAATGTGAAGCTTACAGACATTTTATGACTTTCCCAAGATCTAAGACCAGTGAGTCATGGGATGGGACCAGAAATCAACAGACTCAAGTTTAATATACCAAGTAACCACTTTTCTGAGTCACACCAATTTTAAGGCACTGATATCTGAATATATTACCTTATACTTTAGAGATACATGTTAATGTACCCACAGGAAAAACTACATAATTTATACATATACACACACACACACATCTCCAACAAATCAGACAAGCACAAATCTCCCTTCATTCTTAGACTAAGTTCTTAGGGATAATGTGTATGAGGCACGATGGGCTCAGGAGCAAGTGAAGTCCATTCTGCTGATTTGGGCTAAACTCACTGTGCTATACATCTTATCACGCTCCTATTTCTTGACATGTTACAACTGAAAAGTCATGAGGTAATTCCCTGACAGTTCAGTGTCCAGTGGTTAGGACTTGGTGCTTTCACTGCCGGGGCCCTGGTTCAAGCCCTGGTCGGGGAACTAAGATTTCGCAAGCTGTGTGTGTGGCACGGTTGGAAAAAAAAAAAAAAAAAAGGAAAGAAAAGTAACAATACACACATATATACCTGTATACACATACATAAATTTACATGTACATATACAAATATGCACATATAATTCATATATATTGTATTATATATTATACAAATATCTAACATTTGTATCATATATACACAATAATTTATATTTAAATAAATTAGTGGTATTTTCTTAATTGTCTATCTAATGAGAGCAGATAACTGGACTTAAATGATATTTTAAGTCTGCATCTAGTATCCTGTCTGTTCTCCTCCTGCAGAGATATGTTTAGAGAGGAAATTGGATTCACTGTTTGCATAAAGCCATATATTTAGCTGTCCTCTAACAATACGAGTGAAAAGAGGTTATTAGATTATGTTAGTAGGCAATTAGAGTTGATTTAGCGACATACTACTTCTTATAAATGTGTTTAAAGAAAATATACCTAAAAATACTGCATGGAATGGCAAGGAGAACTCTTAGAGAACATTGATTTGTTTTAGATGAGGAAATGTAACATATGGTCCCTCATTTATATTAAAAGGTGAAGAGAAATGTTTTTTTTTGTTGTTGTTGTTGCTATTTTGAAAATACCAGGAAAATGTTGAGGATGAAGAACTTTGAAGCCATCTCATTGTTATTACCAACCTTATTACCACCAAATCATAAGATGTAGTATCATTAGTAGAGCTCAGTATGGAAAGTTGAATATAAAGCTGGAAATCAGAAGACACACATCCTATTGTGAACTCTGTGGTTGATGAGCTACAACCTCTCTAAACTTACTTTTCCTCATCTGAAAAGTAGAAATAATAATCCTATTGGATAAGGATCAAATAGGTAATAAACACTGTGTGCTTTGAAAGTCATAAATTGCAACTTATAAATGATAGAGTTGGAGTAATAAGGAATTCTTTTGAAATTTTTTAAACTATAAACAAAAAGCCTTGCTCTACAAAATACTATTATTTGCCAGGATGCATTTTCAGATAGAATTTCTGTTTACCAAACCTCAACTTAAGTGTGAAGATACACAATTAAGCCTCTCCTGCTGCTGCTATAAATATTTTGTAAACATAAATGGGTAAAATCTGTGACCTTATGAAAAAAGAGAATAATCACAGTGATTAGGTGAATCATCAGAATACAGAGGGTTTTTTAAGAAAACCAAAGTTCGTGCCAAGCGCTGAGTAGAACCAAACCAAATATTCCAGCTCTTGGCTTCTCATCACTCACACGTATTAGCTGAAGCCACATCTCAGTCTTTATCTGATAACAGAAATAGAAAATCCTCCTAACAACACTTCTGGATTATTATAATCCTCATTTCTAATGAAAAGAAAAGTGAGGTTCAAGCAGGTTAAACAAATTGTCTAAGATCACACAGCTAGTATGTTAAAGAGATAGAATTTGAGCCAGACTCTACCTGGGGGGTGCAAATCTTATATTTTTCCCACTCTCCTGGCCTGAACTAAGAAGTCAGTCAGTTCTTTTTTAAAACGGAAATAAGTTTCTTCCTTTGTGACTTTCCTATGCTTAACAATTATCCACTTATTTAGCCCCCTGCCACTAGATCACTTATGAAGAGAAGAACAGTCAACTCCTGCAAGTCATCATCAAACAGATGGGCACAAGACCAAGTGGCGGTTGGGCTCCCTCTATCCCGCACCTGGCAGTGGGAGAAGGCAGGACTCTAGAAGGAGGTCACTGAGCAGCTCAGTATGCCAATCACCTGCACAGCTAGCTGGTGTGTGGCGGAAGTTTGGAGGCTAGAAAGGAAAAATGGTAAGTATGGTCTCGACGCTATCATTAACTGTAAATCCACTCATCAGTTCACCAGACCAAAGGGAGTCCTAGCTTGCCTCTCCCACAGACAAAACTAATAATTAGATATTTAGCAAGTTACCATCAAACACAAGGAGTCCCTTTATCCAAACAGCTTGGAAAATGCCTGTACCCAGGGCCAGCTGTGAGGACAAAAAGAGTCAAGTGGGTCTAGCTGGTGACATTTTTAGGAAATTTTATAACACTGCTAGAAGCTTTTTGCCTGGAAGCTCTCTTATTTGTGACATTTATCAGTCCCTGAGTCACATTATTTTCCCTGCTGGGAAAAATAAAGATGCTTATAAAGCCTGTGTTCTGAATGTGATCCCTGTATGGACCACTTAGCTTTGCTCTTACGCTCACACAGTATCCTATTCCATCCAGGTTCCAGACAGCATCTCAGAAAGAACTATGCCAGAAAATGTGGATGAATCAAAGCACATTCATGCCAATTATTAGAAGAAAGTGAATTGAATGTTGATTCAACTAGTTATGGGCTAATAGAGTTAAAATGATTTCATAAACAAGTTTATCACATTTTCTCCCTTTTTTAGACAGTTTTTTCTTAACCTTTAATCAGAAGTGTTCAATAAATAATCTTTTCTCAGGCCCCAATTTACTTATGTTATTTATGATTCAAAATCCCCCAAAGCTTGTCTCCGGATCTACCAGGAAAGTTTAGACACGGACCACGTCAGGCAGATGTATAGCCTTAGTCATCTGTTATTTCTTCTTGACATTCCCACAGGCAATGAAAGAGAAAGCTCACCTTACGATGCCTTTGTGTAAGAGTTCAAGGAGCCTGTTGACAGCCACAGAGCTATAAGGCACCACAGCCAGTTTTCACACCTTAGTAGGTTCTAGCAATCTCTACGGAGTGCTGCATTATTTCCTCTTCATTTCAAATCCTTGAAGTTTGTATTCTCTTCATTGTTAGGATGACTATATATTTTATCCCCCAAAGCAGGACACCTTTGAGAATGAAGTGGGCACTCTGATCATCCCAACAGAATGTGAAGCCTGTTTTTTGCCACTTACAAGTTACACAGCTTTTGAAAAGTTACTTCACCTCTGTGCTCCTCACCACACAATGGTGATAATAACATTACTGTCTCCGTGTAGGGAAAATGACATGAAATTGTGCATGTACAGGACTTAGCACTGTCCCTGCCAAAATGAGCACTTCCTAAATGCTTGTAATTTTTATGAATAATTTTTAAATATTTAGGATGAAATTTAGAGGCAATCACGGTGTTTTTCCAGAAGCAATGCAGAAAGAAATAACCTGCATAATAATAACCTCAAATAACCTTTTTATGTGAGAAGAACTGAGGAAATCTTTTGGGGGTGGGGAGGGTGTGTATTTTGATTCAGTTCATCTATCTTTTTATATTCTATCTGAAAAATGAGTATGCCCACACTAAAACTACATCATAGAGTTCAAATGTGGAGAGTTGTGCTTATAAATGTACACACACAAATGAAATATCATCATGTATATATTATATTAATATATATATACACACACACACGCTATGTTATATATATAACATATTGTTATATATATAACATATTGTTATATATATAATATATTATGTATATATATAATATATACATAATATATATATATTACTGTGGAGATCTTTCTATATTGAACATAAAGATCTAGATCAAACTTGTTAATTGCTCTGTAGTATTAAGCTGTTTGGATGTGATTTTACTTAAGCATTCTGCCTAAGGCACTAGAAAAAGGCCATGGGATGGAGTATGGTGAGCCCAGGGGTTAGAAAAATAACATAAGGCTGGAGAGAGAGGAAAAAGGCTGATGGTTCAGGGCCTTGTAAATCAAATTCAGAAATTATGATTTCATTCAAAGCAAAGTATAGAGATGTGTAAGGGGTTTAAGCATCGTGCCCACATTGTAGCTTCCTATTGCACCACTGTTGTCCTGAACATCTTGTACATACATCTCGCTGCATGTATTGTAAACATTTCTGAGTCTCAAACTGACAGAAGCAGAATTATCAGTTTGAAAGTTGCATACATTTAACATGTTGATATATATTAGCAAAATGCCCTAAAAATATGTGGTTCATCACCAGCAGGAGTGTACATGAAAGCTCATGTCCTCATTATTATTTTTTAAGATTTGCTAACCTGTCAAACGACAAAGAATAGGGTTCCATTTTAAGTGAGATTAGTTTTTAAGGTCAGTTTTTAACATACATCGTATATCGTTCAACTCAGAAAGCCATGAAATATGTTATATGTTATTTGGGGATAGTCAATTGGTGATAATTCTTATGTACCCTGAGGTATAAGAACCACTGAACCAGACAGAGGGAAGAATACAAAACAGAAGGAAAGTGTGGATGCTTTAGTACAGACTGAATATTTGTAGCCTTCAAAATTCATATGTTGAAACCTAACCCCAATGTGATGGTATTTAAAGGTGAAACATTAGGTCATGAGGGTGTAGCTCTCATTAATGAGATTAACGCCTTTATAAAAGTGGCCCCAGGGAGCTCCCTTGATTGCCCCTCTGACATGTGAGGAAACAGTGACAAGACAGCTGCCTGTGAAGAAGGAAGCAGGTTGTCAGCAGACACCAAACCTGATGGAACCTTGATCCTGGACTTCCCAGCTTCTAGAACCACGGGGCATAAATTTCTGTTGCTTATAAGCCCCCCAGTCTATGGTGTTTGGTTATAACAGCCCAAACAAGTTAACACACCGATGTCTAAGAACTCAAATTATTCTGTTTTTAAGATAAGTATCAAATACCTAGTATCACTGGGGGATGGATGGGGAATTTTAATAAAATGTTCATGTTTAGCTATAAGAGTCATACCATTCTGCTTTATGTGAAGGACCTACCAATAGATTTATTACTGAGATAATAATATGTGAAAGTACCTAGCAAAGTTCTGACACTTAGAAGTGCTCAAATTTTTTTTTAAATTTTATATCTAAGTTTTGTTCTACGATACCTCCCTGTCCAATGTTTTTTGAAAAGTACACTAACTCTTCTTTGTTTTCAAGGTTGGTAACTTCTTGTTTTAACAATAATGGTTATTACCCATGTATCAATATTTTGGCATTGATCTAAAGATCTTTGAAGTGACGCTGGAGGGTGAGTGGGTAGAAGGGGAAGTTCTTTATGCCAAGTTCTAAAGTCAGCATTAAGTTAAATATACATAGGATGCCAGGCCACTGTACACAAGGGCTGCTGTTTTTACAATTACCCTGCTTCCTAATGAAGCTAAGAATTTTTCACATGTTCATTGCTCATTTCTGTTTCCATAAACTGACTGTACACGTCCTTTATCACTACTTTTTTTTTTAAGTTGTATTGACTTACAGTAGTCTGTTGTATATTCTGGATAAGTACCTCATCATTTGTTTATTTAAAATTTGTTCATTTGTTTATTTAAAATTTGAGATGTAGAATCATTTTTAGTTTATAGTTATATCTACAAATCCTTTTTTCCTCTTTTTTAAAGACGTACTTACTTAAGAATTACATTGCTCTCTACATCCTTCACCCTGTGTAATCTCTTCAAGTATCTTTGAGGCTCTCAATTTATGGATGAGGAAATAAGAGGTATGTTGAATTTAACTGAATTGTTTCATGATAGATTCTAAGCACTTAGGCAGAAATCCAAGTCTTTGGACTCTTCACACTGTTGTCTCTTTGGACTACAAAGGTCATGGAGTTTTGCAAAAGAAAACCTGTACCCCACCAGTCAGACAGCCAAGAAGCATTTGATTTGAGAGTATTGCGAGAGGGAAGGGAGATTCAACTTTCTTCCACTGAAACAAAAAGCAGGAGGGTTTTTCAGTGCTGGGTTAAGCTAGTGGAAAAGTTCTGGAGGACATTAGCAGGGAGTCTGGTCCATGTGTCCAGGCCAGTTGTGTTCGCTAATTGATGCATATCCAAGTTAGGTTCCTACCTCCTCAGTCACTGGGAGATGGGGTTGCTATCTTCCTGGATAATTACATTTCAAACAGAGAGCTCCCAGGTCCTAGAAAAACACATTTCTAGGTTATAAAATATTTACTTCTCAAAGGGGCACAGAAAGCCTTTACAATTACAAGTTTTCTAAAATAAATGCTCTAAGAAGAGGGAGGTCAGGGCCCATGGTCCAGAAGAAAACTGCCTAGAATTGACTCAAGCTAATGGGATCTTTAAAACTATCTTGGTCAGTAAAAGGGATGAATATATTTACATGTTGACTACTACTCTAAGAAATGGGTCACTATAATGTATGGTTGTTTTGGGACTCTATTTTGTCTGAAGAGACAGAAATTCAGTTCTAACTAGCTTTTTCTTCAGAGTTCAGTCCCAGTGTGATAAAAGTCCTCAAATGATGACACCAGGACTGGCTCTCTCTTGCTGTCTTTTCGTCTATTTATTTAGCTACACACCCATCTTTGTTTCTTGGCTGTATGTCACTCAGCACCTCTTTGCGTGGTGGCCTGTCCTCTCCCGCCCGAGAAGGGTTCTTTCCACATGGTGGCATGAGAAAGCAAGCTGGTAGGAGAACGCATGGTTACCATGATCCATCACAATGGTGAACTTCAACTTTGCCTGGAACAGTACAGATTTCTCTTCTCACTGCAACACCCATACCCCCAACTCTTCTCTCTTAGAGGCAAGTGACCCATTTTCCACCACAACAAGTACTGTGAAAAGATAAAACTGTCTGTGCCTTAAAATATCCCTTTAATAGCTCTTGTCATTTTTGAGCCAGTACTCTAGAGAACTGCTCATGCTATAGGTTAGCTTTAGTCTGATGTCCCAACTGACAGACAAGTTTGCTGTTGTTTTTGTTGTTCAATGCTCCTAGTCACAAGGATTGCACAAGTTTCCAAATGATTGTTTTCAACTAAGAGAAAACCGCAAATAAGCACCCTCTTGAGGAGGAGGCAACCAGTGGTAAGAGCAAAATGCACCTTCAGTGATCCATTTGGCAGAGGCCTGAGGAGGTGACCACTAGCAGGTGTGTATTTCAGTGAGAAAAGAAGTGGGGCTGCCCCAATGGTCAAGAACTCATGCTGCCAGATGGGATTTAGCATCCAATCTGAACCCTCTTGAAGAGGTAAATTTATCATCCAAGACAAAGATTTGGAAATGACATCTCGCAATCAATTTATGAGGAAGGGAATTGAGGCCCAACGTCACTACGTGTTTGGCCCAAGTTCACATTGCTCACAAGATAAAACAAAACAAAGCAGATCTCCACTGCTAATCTCATTTTTATCTGTCCCATTGGAAACTTGCTCACATGTACACTTAACTCGTTTGGTATTCGTTTAAATCCAAAGGGAAATTAGACTTCACAAGTAAAAAGCTCCCATCTTCACATAAATACATAAATGTTGTAAGTTTTCCTTAAAAATCCATATGTACCACACATTTCTTATGTTTTGTTCATTTCCAAAAAAAAAAATCCCAAGAACACACTATGAAAGTGAATCAAGAGATTTGTGTTTTTACACAGTTAATGCTGAACTGAACCCTCTTTTTCAGGTCACTGTAGCATTGTAGAGAGAGAGATGTCCAACATAAAGATAATGAAACTGATACCCTTATTTTCTCAGAAACAGAGAAACATAGAGCTTAATGAATTAACTTTCAAGATAACGTAGCATGTAAATAATCCAGCAAGGAGCTGGATTTAAACCCTGGTTTCTGTGTTTCTATAGTTCATGTTCTTTCATTTCCATCACGTTATCCCAAGGCAAGAATTCTTTCTTTCTGTAAAGTTAACTCTTGTGATTCTCATTTAATAAAACTTTTGAGAAGATGGTATCAAATCAGGCCTCATAAGTGGAAAAATGGTGAATGGTGGATTTCTGCCTCAAATATTACCAATATCAGGAAAATTTTTCACAATATTTTGTACTTTTGAAAATAGAGAAGCCTAGTGACTTAATAAAGTTCACGAGAGGAACCAGTGGTGGAATCAGCGAGGAAACCAGCCATTCTGCCTCCAGGAAGTACATTTCACCACATCCGGCTGCTCAGAAATGGGAAGAGAGAAAGCCTCATTATTTTGACATTAGAGATTTTTTTCCCCCTAAATAAGTTAAATTGCCTCCTTCACACAAGACAGTAAATCATGAGGATGGATGGTTTCTCCACAGCCAGACTCTGGGAGATCCTGGAGCATCGCAAAAATCATAACTTCCCGCTGCCTGCCCTCAGCCCCTTGACCCAGAGGAGCTATAACAGGAACACTAGTGAAAGAATCCTCGCACGGGGCAAGAATCAGGCCCTGGCAGTTTTCTGACGGGCCTCATACTGGGAGCTGGTGCCTTGACTGCTTCCAGTTATTCTCTCGGGTGGATGGCCAAGGAAGACAGTACACTGTGTCCCATTTGAGCATCGATCTGGTTACTTAAAGCAAATTTTCCCTCTAAATAGTCTCTGCACCTTGCAAATCCCAAGGACAGATTGTTCACTTTTGAATAAATGAGATTAAATACTTGTAAAACGTTTATGAAGTTCTGCGGTACTCACCATCTCATTAAATCTTGGACACACCCCAATAGTTGCTATTTGGGGTGGCTTATTTGTCATGTGAAGAAACTGTCACTTAACTATGTAGCCCTGAATGGTAGAACCAAGACCTTGAAATTTAGCCTTCTGCTTTCAATGTTCCATGCTTATCTGCCCTTAATGATCTTAGTGTAATTAATCAGTGTTGGCAGAAATCTGAAGAAGGCATTCAGAGGCCTTAAGTCCCAATATTCCACGTGCTCATGCTGAGAATGGCCCTTGCTTTATAATGTAGCTTTTGTTCCATGGCAGAGACACATCTCAGTGGAGAAGGGACCACACCATTCACGTCTTACCGTGGGTAAGGAGCGATCAGGATTTAGTCTCATACTGAATGAATAATATTTTGTGCTCTTGACTGGTAAAATGTGATCTGTTTTCTCTCCATTAGGTGTGGCAGGTGCCAGCTGCACTGACCTCATTGCTAACACCTCCAAATGTCCTCACTTATTCTCTTCAAAAAATTATTTCTACGTCATCCAATTCATTCCAGCAGCCTTAATTTCTTAAAGGGTTTCTGAATTTGCTATTTTAGAAGCAGTGTCCTGTGTATGTAAGAAATAGGACAGTAGAGAAAATCACAGAAACAGGAGCCCTTGACTCAGCTGATGTGTCCACTAAATGTAGCAGATTCTCCACGCCACTTAACACAGCCCACACGAGAGAACTGGTATATCAAACCACAGTTTCTTCTAGAGAACTGTGCTGTGATGTATTCTATAACCCTTTCTAATTTCTATGGTTGTAGAATTCCCGACTTCTCACAGAGAACTATATTCAATATCCTATGATAAACCACAAGGGAAAAGAATATAAAAAAAGCTGCAGTGAACACTGTGGTACATAACTCTGCAGCTTTTATTATATTCTCTTCCTTCGTGGTTTATCATAGGCTATTGAATGTGTGTGTGTGTGTGTGTGTGTGTGTATACCCACACATAGTTATAAATCGCTTTGCTGTACAGCAGAAATTAACACAGCTTTGTAAATCAATTATACTTCAATTAAAAATCAATAATAAATAGATTAATTAATTAATTAAATTCCTCACCTCACTTCCTGGTCCACTATCACTGGTCCTAAACCTTTACTTCACTGACAAGCAAACACCACCTCTTCCCCTTTTCCTTAGTCAATTTACAGTTCCAGCTGAACTCTTGTAGACTACTTGATTTCATGGATGTGTGTTCTAAACCCTCACCCCATTATCTCCGTGGTTTAAGATGACAGATCTCCTTAGAAAGAAATGATCTTCATACACCTTGAAATCCAGTACATGCAAAACTGAAGAGGGGTGTTTGGGCAATTTCTTTTCCCCACTCTGGATTCATCTACCTGCATGACTTCATGAGTATCATTTACCCATCCATGGTTTATATTTTAAAGAAATTGCAGAAAAGATGTACACAGGGTGAAAGGTCAGAAATCTAAAGTTAGAATATGCTTTAGAGAAAATAAAATCAAATTCCTTCCGTTTTACTGATGAATAAACTATTTTGTTAGTGATACGATCTTTGGTCATACACACCATTGAGAATCTGATCAATCTATAAACTTATTAGGAGAAAATGTATGTACATATGAAATTTTAGAGACCTACTAAAGCCCACGTCATCAGATTTGGGAACTTGCATAAGTCAGTGTATCCTAAGACTCTGTACAATTGGTGTTTAGACCATTCATTTTGGTATTTTGTACAGAATTCAATTTAATTACCTTATACCCATCTTCATTTTCTCTAGTCTTTCCAACCACAACATTTCATTAATGTTTACAGAAAAATATACACAGAAAAAACATAAGCCAAATACAACAAATAATTAAATATCTGTGATTTGCCACAATTTAAAATTTCATGGGCGTTCATAAGAGATTATTTGAAATGTTAAGTTAAATAGTGTTATTTTAAAAAGATTTTATATAAATATATTACCAATCAGAAAAATAAGTTTTACCCCACAAAGAATCCTAATATTTGATGTATTAATGTATTCTTCCTACTTATGTCTCAGTAGAAATGAGGACCAAGAACTCTGTGAATCCAACTTCTCATCCAGATACATCTTAAGGCGAAAGAATATCAGGTTATTTACTACGTTAAATTGGTAAACTACAAACTAGAAGAAGAAAGCAGCCCCTTCTCACCTGGGTGATGAATGATCGTGAATGTGAAATGTTATTATAAATGTACTGAATCATGAAATAAAGCTATTACAATTAATCAGCAAAATATAACAGGTCTGCTGAAGATAGATAAAGAAAAACTTGGTCTCAGCAAAATCCCACACCAGACAACGTGAAGTCTAAAATGAGGCTTCAAACATAAGTGTTTTCAGATGGCTTAATATCCTATTTTTTAAAAATCTTATTAAAAGCATATTATAAGGACATATAATATGCTGCACCAGAGCTGACAGACTTCGGCCAAGTACTGCAGTAGGTCTCTGCAGGACAAATATATCACCATGGTAGAAAGCTACCGAAAGCACCCATGGATGTGTTTTTCTTGTCATGCTCAACAAAAGTTGCTAAAACCTCAGGCACTTGCAACAATGGATTCCTTGTCTGAGCAGCTCTTGAGACAGTGTCAAGGTCTAGGTGCATTTTTGGCAGGCTATAGTGCAGGTTATGAAAACCCATACACATGTCCAAGGTCCCACAGAGACACTGGCTTAGTGTGTGTGTGTGTGTGTGTGTGTGTGTGTGTGTGTGTGCGTGTGTGTGTGTGTCTGTTTGTTTGAATTACTGAGGCTTTTTTTTAATCAGTGAAAATCTGTCATAATCCTCGATCTGAATATTAGTAGAAAAGGTAAATTGCCCAGGATTAAAATCGAAATGGCAATATTAAAGAAGGTAAATTCAAGAAGCATTATGTCATCAATTTCATGCTAGGACCTTAAAGAAGAAAAGGTTCTATTCCCAGCTATAAGTTCAGTTCACTGAATGGCCTTGAGAAATTCATAAACTCAGAGTTGGAAGGTGGATTATATGTTAAAAATAAAAAGTATCACAAATAAAAGAACTTCAACTGAAATAAGTTTATGAAGAAAAAATAGTAGGGGGGAATTAATGGCTCACAAAGTGGATGTCAAAAAAAATCATGGAGGAAGGGCATCAGAAAGAGCTGCAGTCAAAAGAAAGCCATATAAGTCCACTCAAATAAAAACTATTATCCAAAAATAGCTATGACCTTAAGTTTTTCCCAGGACCAAGTAGAAAAGAAAGATGGATGGGTGGAATAACCTTGAAAACGCCATCTAGTCCTAAGGTTCTATGATATTCTGAAAGTTTTGGAATTATCCAGAATGCTGTCTTATTCCTGTTTGAATAAATTAGCTCAAATAAATTGGTATTATTAACAGGAATATTATTATTGTGTCAAGCAAGCTGCCTCAGTTCCTCTAAAGTAAATACTTAAGAAGCAGTCATGGTAAGTTGGATAATAGGATAAGGTTTGGAGTCACAGTGCTCTGGGTTTCGATTTCATCAAAAATTTATCAGTTGTGTGAAGTTACGCATCGTATCTCCTTTTCTGACCCACAGTTTTCTAATTTACAAAATGAGAGTAATAATAGTGACCCCTGTAATTTTTTGAAGATTAGAAAAGCTCACACATATGAAAAGTTTACTACGACAGTGCCTGGCTTGTAGAAGGAACTCAAATACCACTACTATTGCTGCTACAGCTGCTGCTTCCACTAGTACTACTTCTACGAAAATAGTAATACTGGCATCTTCTTAACGCACAACTACCCCACTCACCGTTCCAGAAGACCAAATGTCAGACTTCAAATACCAATCCCTATCATGTCAATAGGAAAGATAATCACCATTTACAGAGTACTTTCAATTTTCCCATTTGACCTCAACTATAATCCTGGGCGATAGCTATGATTAATACCACCACTTCATAAATAAGACGGCTAAAGCTATAAAGGATGCACTGAGCATTTGAATTCTCAGTGAGTGGTACATCCAAATGTTGATTGCAAGTCTTTGGACCACAAATGCTGCTCTTCCCACTATAATCTCTCCTGTGTAATTCTTTAGTCTAGGTAATCAAGAGTTAACCACAATCACAATTCACTTCATCTCATTAATTTATGTTTGAAGGGTTTTTTGTCAGTGCCCTCGTTGGAGTTCTGAAATCTCTTTCTCTGTTGGCAAAATAAAAATTGTGCTATCAGAAATGACAATAAACAGGAGCAAGAAGTGCTTAATTGATTCATTCAACACAGGTACATTGAGTGGATTTCCTACTTCTTGAGCACCCGTGTTAAGCACAGAGAATACAAAGGTATGTAACACTGTGTTCTGCCTTCAAAATATTCATCAGCCAGAAATGGAAGCAATTAAGCAGACATTTATAGTAGAGATAAAAGTCCTGAGAGGGAAGTACAGATAACACATCCAGGGGTAACTGGGAAAACTTCTGGAAGAAACAACTTTGGAGATAAGACAAGAAGAATTATTAAGAATGAAACAATAAAGGGGAGGAGGAAGAGAGTTCTGGGCAAAGGCAAGAAACCTAGAGGTGAGAGAGATTTTGACATAGTGGGGAGCATGACATAGTTCTCATGGCAGGATCGCTGGGTTGATGGTCTGAATGGAGAGCCGGATGGCACAGGCATCAAGAGGGTCTCTCTCCTTCTCATTTAGAGAGCAGCAGTGTCCCCCATCCCCATGGAGCTGTAGAAATATGCAGTATCACACAGATAACATCAATAAAAAGTGGCAGTAAAAGGGCCCATGGTCCCGTTCTTACTCTTGAGTACACAGCCATCGCCCCATCCTCCTCCTCTTTACAAACCGACCTCCAGACATAAACCAGGGAGTATTTGAGGGTTGCTGCAGTGTTCACAGTAATGTGTAGGGATAAGAGTTAAAGAATAGAGTCAGAGAAATTGTCTTGTTTTGTTCATTTTAAAGCACTGGGCAGTTGTGTCCTGGGGAAAACAAGCCATGAACATATCAAAACTGTCCAATTCCTAAAACATCGATGGCAATGCAAAGAAAATAGTCTTATCTAAGGTCCCAGGGCAGGCTTTGTAATAGAAAAGAAAAAGCATCTCTAACATTTTAGAAGGGATGATCACACTCTTGAAGACCACGCAGCTTGGATTTCAAAGGCTGACATATATGCACAATTCTGTTCTAAGAAATATGATCTGTGACATGTGCAGCCGCTATGTGTTCAAATGCTTTTTCCTGTTTGTTTGTTTTGTTTTTTCCCCTAAGGACAGAATCCCCCAGCCTTCCAGTCTTTCCAGTTTCTGGGGGAATTTCTTATGTTATTGTCCATGAAGACAGCATACCCATCGAGCTTCTTTGGAGATGTGCAAATAGAAAATGTACTTGAGCCCACAGCTCCACATGCACATGAACTGAAGACGCTGTTGAGGGACTGGGTTAATATGAATTCTGAAGCTCCCTGCGAGTGTAGCTGAAGCATCTCTCAACCCCATAACTTCAAATAATCTGAAAAAGTTTCCATGTACATAGTGCAAAGTGCAGTTCAGTGTCAGCATCTCTAACTCAGTGGTAAAGCTGGAAATCTCTCAGCAAAGCATCCTCCATTGGGATCAACAATCACCCAATTCAAGAGTTTTCTCAAAGCCTTAGTGGGCCAATCAGTGCTGAACAAACCACAAAAGGAACCCAGGACAGGCTGTAGGCTCTCAGTGGGAAGTAAAACCTCATTAAAAGCCAGTTTTTATAAGATAAGAACAAGAAAATCAAATTGGAATATAAAGGTAACATTTTTTCATGCAAAAATTTGATTTTTCTGGCTTTGAAAAGGAAATATAATATGAATTATAATACTAACAGATGCTTTCACTTTTTAAAGAGAAATAACCTAAAGGAAACTTCTCCATGAATATAAAGTTCGACCAACTGTAAGCCATGTCAGTAAAGTATGAGAGGGATGGAGGAATGCATGAGTCTTCTGAGTAATGGGTGACACCAGTCTAGACCATGGCCCAGGACAACGTCTTTGTTCTGTCCTAGCATCTCATCAGCCACAAAAGCAACGTACAGACCTTCTGCCCTCATCAGGGTATTCAGATACAGTATGAAGAAGAAACTAAACACAATGAACTGAGGGAAAAATGTAAAAAGAAAATAAGTTATTTCGAAAGTGGGAGGGGAGATCCAATCCTACAGGCTGAAACAAATGAATCACAACAATGAATGGGTAGCATTTATGGAACTGTTATTACTTGCCTGCTTCTGTGTTAAGCATTTATATGCATCAGGTTATTTCAATTTTTAAGAAGCAGAGTTTTTCCCTCTTAGCTGGTCACACAGGTGTTAACTGAGGGAAAGATGCTGGTGCAATTGTGCTGGGTGATGTGGAGTCAGGGAGGGGTATCTGCTGTGCAGGTTACCTGGGCCGGATCCTGGATGTAGCACTTCCATCTCACAATAAATTGCTGCTGGGTTTTCCTTTCCGTATGGGTCAGAGAGTAGAAGAGAACCCATCTCATGATACGGCATTTCTACCAAGGTCTAGTAACACTCTTTTCAGAAAGGTATACAATTTTACACTGCCTTTGGCATGGCCTTGATCCAGAACTCCAGGAATCTACACTTAAGTCTCCATTTGGAGTTTTTCATCAATTCCGCATCATATCTAGAACCTCCAGTAACATAGACTCTGCCAGGCCATATGGTACAAGTGGCAGTGCTACCTGAACTGCAGTCTAACCCTGCTTCACAGCTTTCTGTGGTCTGGACCTCCCCCTCCAGTTTGCAGTTTGGGGGTCATCCAGCGCTACAGTTTCCATGGGAACAAAATGTGCTACCTCTAAAACGTGAAGAGCCCTTTGAGGTATTTTGCCGCTTTCACTGTGGAAGGTGATGGGAGAAGTAATAATGCGACCTTTCTTTTGGAGCAAAGTGCTACTGAACCACAAATTATTGAACTACTAAAAATATCACCGACGTGGAATGTCTTTCAATCTTTATAAAGTTTATTTTTCTCCCCCTGGAGCACACGTACATTACTGAATTCTCCAATATATTGTTATTCTTGAACATCCAATATGATAGCACAATGTCATCAATAATGTGTACCAGTGCAGTGTTCTGGGCATGGTCAGATGGCCTAGGTCTCTTCGGATTATATGATGACAGAAGGCAATACAGTTAGTATAGCCCTTGGGGAAGACTATAAATTAATCCTACTGTTCATTTCACATGAATGAGAACAGTTTCTGAGTTTCTTTTCAGAAAGAAACTGAAGGTATGAAAAAGGATGTGTTCTCCAGATTAATAGCCTTAATGCATGTATACTGAGTTCATGTTAATCTTCTGTAGCAAGCTACTACATTACCACTGCAAATGGAACTGAGGCTACTACTTGGTTTAGTTTGTGGTAATTTTTTTTTTCCAGAATATAGTTGACTTTTATAAAGACAAGACTGGAATAAAGTGATATAATGGGAATAACATTTCTGAATCTTTCAGATTATATGAAGCAAAAAGAGTTAATGAACTTCCAAGAATTCTTCCTGTTTATATGATGGTGAACTTCTTCTATATGAAGTGTCCGTTATGACTGACCTTTGACATATTCCAAGCTTTCTGCTGGCACTGTTCCCCACATATACTTCAGCCATACAGGAACAAACACTGCCTCATATGTCCTCACTTTCCTAAAAAGTTCTCAAAAGAATAACTGCTATCGAAAACAATTCTTAAGTGTTGACTTAATTTTGTGAAACTTAAAATTTTTTATTTCAGTTATTTTATGCATATAAGAACAGTATGAGGCAAAACTTCTTGAGGCAACATATAGAGCTGAGGAAAAAGAGGCTTTGAAATGTTTCATAATTGGTCCATTCGAACTCTGAGGAAACAACAGAAAAAAATGTCAACTAAAGCCTATCTCCCAAGCCTAGGGTTTTAACTTCTCTCTTATAACATCTTGAAGAGAGAGGATATTTTTATATATTCTTTGGCTGTGAGGAACTCTTCCAAGGATGAGAAACTCAATATGGAAGAAAAAGCACAAGCTCTGGAACCAGAGATATCTGCATTTGAATACCAGCTACACAGTGTCCTGTGGACGACGGATAATTGACTTAACCTATCCAAACCTGAGTTTGCTTCCAACTGTAAAATAAGGATTAAAAACACAGCTCTCGAACGTTTGCATATGCATTATAAATTAATACATGGAAACTAACACAGTGCCTGGTACATATTCAGTAATTTGCAAATGGAACTATCGTTTTTACTATTATTGTGAATGGAATTATTTTATTTACTGTGAGAATAACGATAAAATTGCCATGGCTATATCCCACAATGTTTTGCACATGTTCTGAACGATGCATCAGCTTATCTTCACACTTTGCCACATAGTGGTATGAACATATCATGCAGAAGGAGGAGGGTAACTCAGGTACTACTCCTAACAATATATATATATATAATATTATATATAGCACTTACTACATGCCAGTCATTGTTGTAAAGGCTTTACATACGCTCAAGCCACACTGTATGAGGTAGGTGATACTACCCCAACATCCATGATATAGGTGAAAAATTACAACAGATACTAAGTAACTTAACTAAGCCAAAGAACCAGGAGAGGATAGAGCTAGGACTTGAAGTTCATTCACTTGTGCCGCTAGGGTAACCTCAGAAACTGCAACAGAGATAAATGCAAGAAGGGAAGGGTAGGGCTCCCCTGGTGGTGCAGTGGTTGAGAGTCCACCTGCCGATGCAGGGGACATGGGTTCGTGCCCCGGTCCAGGAAGATCCCACGTGCCGCGGAGCGGCTAGGCCCGTGAGCCATGGCCGCTGAGCCTGCGCATCCAGAGCCTGTGCTCCGCGACAGGAGAGGCCACAGCAGTGAGAGGCCCGCGTACCGCAAAAAGAAGGGAAGGGTAATGGCATTGTGGCACTTTTGCATGGAATTGACTATTTCCTTATAAGTAAAACAAACAAACATAAAATACATAGACCTAATAGAGAATCAATGTGGCATTGCTCAGCCTCCCATTATTAAACTCCACACTCTCTCTTCATACTTGGTAAGAGTGTTTGTGTGTGTGTGTGTGTGTGTGTGTGTGTGTGTGTGTGTGGTAGTAGTAGCAGTAGACAATATATAAATAAATGTATATGACCCCAGAATGTTTCCCTTAGTGAGATAATAATTTTACAACCACATAACTAGCCCACATTGACACAGCACTTTTAAATAATCAAAATGTACTTACTCATGTCTAATCCTTACCCTATGCCTTTGAAGGTGATGATTATATCCATTTACAAATAAGGGAGCTGAAGCTCTGTTAGTTTTGACTAGTAAGTCAACCTGTTCTCTGACTCTAAACTCCACACATTTTCTTTTATAAACTACAACATTTTGTACGGCTACTATGTACCTGGCTGCACTGGTCACTGGGCAGATAAAGATATATAAGACATAGCACAGCTCCAGCCTTCAGTGTCGTTGTCTTCACAAAAGAGTGGAAGAGGACAAGAAGAAGATATACAACCACACAATACAATTTTCTCATTTTTGAAAGAGTGCTATGGGGATAGAGTACTGGAATGAGGGTGAAGGTAGAGGACCTATCAACTTCTAAATAAGAAGGTGACTATAATTGTATATAGAGGGCTCAGGTACTCTGTCACCTAGCCATCACTCAGCCTCCAAGAGTGACAATTTCCTGTAAAACAGCTGACTTCATCCCTGGAGTTCAGAGTGTAGAGACGGCGTGTGTCTTTACAGTATTTTTTGTTTTGGTATATAAGCTCTAAGTCAACGTTGACTGCATAAACCCAGTGCCCCTGTACACTCTCCATCTTTAAGCTGTGGTGCCGTGCAGGCAAAAGGGCATGTGGAACATGAAGAGGTACGCTGTTACTTCCTTTAGTGCTATTTACATTCAACTGCACTAGAATCACGACGTTCCCTGTCATCTGCTGCAGTCTGTCCGCTTAAAGAATGACAGAAATGTTTCCCTGTATTCTGAACCGAAACCAAACCAAACAAACAAACCAAAAACAAAACAATTCAACAACACACTCATGGACCTAAGTAATGAATCATTTATTTCTAATGTCCACAGCGGACAATAAACTCTCATTACTGACAGATGTGATGCTGTCTCACTGAAGCTTAACCCTTAATAGGCCAAATGATGGGTCTATTTGACCTAACATCAACCCAGCATACCTTTTCCCCATTTAATAAAACATAAACTCAAAGTCTGAAAAAGCATCATAGACCCACCATCTGTTGGAAACATGTACACCGTGTCTGGTTCTAACCAAGTTGTGTAAATGAAAGAGACAAGGGGCAGGCAACCTGAGCTGTGAAAGGCACAAGAATTCAAACACTTAAGTGTCAGTGCACTCCTTTATCTGTTATGCCAACTTACCTCTTAAGAACACACACACACACACACACACACACACACACACAAACACACAGAGCAAGAGTTATCAGTGGTTGCATTTGTTTATAATTACTTTTATTTCTTCCTCTGTCTCCTGATTACCCTCTGTGTGGATGACTTTAGTAATCAATGAGTGGTTAATAATAGACCATTAAGAGAGAGGAGGAGGATAAAGGCAAGATAGTTAATCCTCAGACAGGATAATCAGTTTTCTGTAAAATCAAGGGTCAACTCTCTCTGCAGTGATGCTACAGGGACACCTGGAGTGTGGGATATTCCAAAGAGCTTTGAAGTCCAACAGATCTGGGTTTAAATCCCTGATCAACTACCTCAGCAAACTCTCTGTACCTCAGCTAATTTATAAAATTCAATAGAGTAACCTTGGGGACTTTGCCTGGGACCATGAATATGAAAAATCCCAGCTCAATATTTCTCACAGCAACAGTGAAAATAACTCAAAAAAGAATACTTCTCTTCTACTCCACTACCTCTTGTCATTCAGTCAGCAGTGAAAATGGATTTACATTGAACCCTCCCCTCTTATAAACAGTGCATCAGAAAGGTAAACAGATGGCTGAGCGGTATCTCAGCTTCATAATTTTGTTTTCAAAGCCTACCCACGGTATACTTTGTCAAGTGCCCTTTTAAAAGGCCCTCAAAACTTTGATGATCTAGAGCATGGCAAGATTCAGGACATGCTTAGTGTCCTGAATCATTATTTACAAAGGCTAATGGGAAGAACTAGTGAGAACGGAAGGCATCTGACTCAATTTTGGATCCTCACCAGATGTTTAAGGAAAGCCAACTGCTTTCAGCACAGGTCACACCTGCTTAACTGGCAATGATAAGAATCTTTAGATGACCACAGGGGAATTAAATAGCTACAGATAAACGACCCAAAAAGGCTTAAGGATGCTCTACCAGAGAGGAACAGAATGTAATCTAATAACATGATTGCAAGCAGAGTTGTAGGTTAATAAACTTGTATTTTGTAATTTAACGAGGCACACCTAGTACCAGGCTGGAAGTAAGTGAATGATAGGCTATAAAGCCATATTCTGACACTTCATAAATAAATTATTGTAACACTAATTGCAATTAAATTGCCTTTCCTTAATGTGATCCTATAATTATACAATACCTTGCTCAGCGTCTGGCTCTCTCCTAAACTGGTATCGAACACAACTAGTTAACTTAGTTAACACTATCATAAATGTAGCCCCACACTTTTCTTTCATTAGGGTAGTAGCTGCCAAGCGTACTAACTATATACAAAAGGATTGTTTTTGTTGGTGATGCTTTGTTTGGTTTTTGTGTGTTTATACATATATGAGAGAAAACTAGCATGATAATGAGTTGGGTACATCTGAGCCTCTTTGGCACCGTAAGAAACACCATCAGTTCTGACTTGGTCCTCTCTCTAAGATTTTAGATCCTTAGGCGTTGTTAAGGCCTTAGGAAAACTTTTACATCATCCAGTTTCACCTTTTATCTCTTCCTTGTCACTAGATAGATGCCTTCCTGGTCAGAATGCCACAACTGTGAGCTTGACCCTGGCTTTGCATAAACTTCCCCTGGGGTTATGTATGAGGCAGGTGTTCTTCCTTTGGGCTCCCAGCCTTCCTATGTGTGTGCAGCTCCCTCACAGTGCTTTTCTCACCACATTTATTCATGTGCCTGTTTATGGGGGCTCTTGAGAGGAGGACCATGATCCTCTTCGCACTCCCATACCTGGCATATTGGAATATAGCATGTGCTCTAGAAATACTGACTGCCAAAAAAGAAAAAAAGGGAAAGAAGGAACAATGTCAAATTGGCTGCTTATGCCAACCACTAAAAGCCAATGTGCATTTACCCATTTAACCAACAAATACTTATTTAGTGTCTTCCTTGTGAAATAATTTCGGAGACTAAAATCCAAATTTTTAAGATAAATTTTCTCCACTGAGGGAGGGGATATGGGGATATATGTATACATATAGCTGATTCACTTTGTTATAAAGCAGAAAGTAACACAGCATTGTAAAGCAATTAAACTCCAATAAAGATGTTAAAAAAAAAAGATAAATTTTCTCCTTTCAAAACATTAAAGAATCATTTGGTTAAAAAAGGAATACAATATTAAAATGAACCAATAAATGAAAACAGTATTTTCTAAGTGCTGCATTAAATTAAATATTAAGATGTTACTTTTTACCAGAACTCTAAGATATAATGCACTATTATTATCTCATCTTACTGATGAGGAAACTGAGGCCCAGATGAGGAAACATTATTACCACCTCTCCACAGGAAGTTACAGACCACGTTTAAAGCTAAACCAAATGGCTCCAGAGATTGTTCTTAGAACAGCCTCCCTATGTGACTGTCAAAACATAAATGCTATGAATTCAAAGGAGGTAAAGTCACTGATAGTCAAGAATTCGACCAGAGAAATTTTGACAGGAGAGAGAGATGGTGAGTTAAGCCTTTAAAGGTTGGGAAGAATTACATGGGCAAACAGGAGAGCAGAGTGAGAAAAGTCACCATGATGGCTGAGCTGGGGGAGAGGCCTCAGGTAAACTGAAGTGAGAGCTAAGCCTGAAAAGAAAACTGTGTATGGCTCTGTCAAGTTAGAAATATTCAGAGGTCTTGCCACCCAAGCACCAGATAAATATTCTCTCCCCAACCAAACTCGAGTCAGGCTACTCTGAGCCTTCTCAAGCAGCCCTCAACCTTGGCCTACAAAGACTTGAACAAACAGTAACAGTTTCTAACGGCTCATGACCATATCCTTAGGATGACCCTAGCCCCCCATGAAGTGTATGCCCAAGAAAACTGAAGACTGCCGAAGTATCAGTAATTTACTCTTTGCTCACCCAGCATCAGAAGATAAGGGCACTGTCCCCTAATCTCCGTGGGAAGGTAGGAGCCTAACTTTGATAAGTGCCGGCTGGCAAACTCAGATGTGTTTCACGTGGACTGAACCCCTTTTACACTTTTTGTAGTTTTTCACTTCCCTGACTCAAGCCCCCAAAACTCTCCCTCCCTACTCCCTCATTCTCCCTCTAGAACACCCGTCCACACAGTGTAGTTCAGCCCTTCCCCCTACTGTCGGTAGTTACTGCATCAAATCTGTTTTCACTGCTTTTACTAACGTCTGACTGCATTTATCTCTGACAGATCTCAGAGAGGCCATGCCGTTCCCTATGTCTCGCTATATCTTAGCTCCACAGGATGTTACCTGCTTCTTCAAGAAAGCAACATCTTCAGAGAGAAAAAGGACAAAGGCTGCACCCCCTTCGTCTTGGCCTGAAGAATCCAGTAGGGCCCAAAGCTGGCCTGTAGGCAGGCTTCGTGTTTATCAGAGAAAGGTATTCTCTCCAGATGAGTACACAGCTTGTTAAACAGATGATATCTTTTACTGGTTAAAGAAAGTTCTGCGCAGTTACAGTTTCAGATGTTCAGCTTGGCTGATGGAACAGTGGCTGGACTTCAGCACCCACTCATCCCTTCACCAAACCTTCGTAGTGCCCAGTTTGCCCAAAACTGTGCACAGCAGACTTGATCACATACTGTTGTGGCCTCTCCCATTGCGGAGCACAGGCTCCGGACGCGCAGGCTCAACGGCCATGGCTCACGGGCCCAGCCGTTCTGCGACATGTGGGATCTTCCCGGACCGGGGCACGAACCCGTGTCCTCTGCATCAGCAGGCAGACTCTCAACCACTGCGCCACCAGGGAAGCCCTATTTTTTTCTTTTTTATGTCCTCTAATTTTTAACTATTTAGTTACAAAGATTGTTTATATACATATATATATATATATATTCAAATACTATACATACACTCAACCCTGATGATAAAAATTCTTATTCTGTGTTTGGAGAAATAAGCAGCTATTCATGTTTAGTAAAACAATTATGCGTTATAAAATAACCCTCAACTCAGTAATTCTATTTATGGAAGTACATTCTCAAGAATTTTTAAAATCAACTTTAGAACGTTATACGCAAAGGTGTTCACCATAATACTGTACTTATTTATACTGCATAAGTTCAATTTATTTAGATATTTAGTCATATTGAATATTTATTAATATATTTATATTAAAATTTATTTACATTTATTTAATATATATTCACATATTTATTATATTCTTATTATATTTAGGTATTTATTTATATTAATATAATATTGGAAACAATAGGTAACTGTTTTTGTATCTGTATAGTGTATAATACAGCAACTGTTAAATTAGTTACATTTTGTGTTTGTAATTCCATGGATGAAGTGTTTATATAATACTAACATTATAAAAAGTAGTAAATCATAGATAGAACTTGATAGCCAACCACGTTTATTTCAAATGAATTTCAAAACTAGCAAAAATTAAAGCAGGTTGCTTTATGGTGGTACTATTGTTTTGTTCTTTATCATCCCTAGATTTCCATGTTTTCAGAATTTCCTACAATGGCATGCATTATTTCTGTTACTTAAAAAATATTCCAATGCCATTCACTTCAGCCCATGTACTTACCAAAAACAAACAAACAAACAAACAATGTCTGGCACTGGACTAGAATCTAGACTGTAGACAGAAAAAATATAACATATGATTCCTGCTTTGAAAGATCTCAATTTTGTGAAAAGAATTAGAAATAATTATGCACTTAAGGCAAAAGGAAATTATTGTCAAAAAAGATGCAAGCAAAAAATATGAAGCGTGACTCGAGGAAACAATTACTTGGCTGGCAGCAGGAAGAGGAAAGCTCCATGGGGTTGGCACTCCTTCCCCTGGGCCTTAAAAGGCCCTCCTCCTTCTCCACGATGTCATCTCCCTGCGTTCAGGTAGCTGAGGAGTTCTCCTGAGTGCCTGGTGGGTGAGGCCCACAGTCCTGTCCTTTGACATGAATAAATTAAGAGCTGATGAAGACAAAGAATATGTCCCTGCTCGAAGAATAAGTGGACTTGTGTATGCTACAAATAAATGAACCCTGACAATCTCAGAGAGATAAAGAAAGTTTTAGGAGATTTGACAGATGAAGGGAGAATTCACACAAAAAAAGAGTAGTTATTAACTTTTTGAAAAGTAACAGCAATATTCCAGTTTACTCTATGTCACTGTAAAAAAACAAAAAGCCTGTTATGAAGCTCATCAGTTGTCACTCCAGTCACATGGAATATGTTAGAGATAGATAGATAGATTGGAGGAAACACAGATGTCCACTGACTGTTCTCCTCTCAAGAAATGCTGGGGTAGGTATGATAAGTCTGTATTCGCAATATTTCCAATCAACCTCATCTTGAGGATCTGTTACAGATGATCTGTTAGAATTGATTCTTTGAGTTGATACCACATCCTGCTGCCCATTATTGTCCCCTAAATTATAATTTTGGTTACATCCTAGTATTGTTTACGGGGAACATTTTCTTGCCCTTATTTGGTCTTAAGAAATCCTAATGAGCATGTTCAGTGTACCGAGTACATAATGACTGCTTGTTACAGGTTGAATTGTGTGTCCCAGTCAAGATACGTTGAAGCCCTAATCACAGTACATCAATGTGAACTTATTTGGAAATAGGGTCTTTACAGATCATCATATTAAGATGAGGCTACTCTAACATGACTGGTGTTCTTATAAGAAGGGGAAACTTGGATGCAGAGACAGACACACACGGAGGGAAGAGGATGCAGAGACACAGGGAGAACACCACGTGAAGATGGAAGTAGAGGTTAGAGGTTAGTATTCTAATACTGCATTTATAAGCCAAAGAATGCCAAAGATTGCCTGTTGTCACCAGAAGCTAGGAGAGGGGCATGAAACAAGTTCTTTCTCAAAGGGATTCAATCTTGCCTACACCTTGATATCAGAGTTCTAGCATCCACAACTGTGAGAATAAATTTATGCTGTGTTGAGCCACCCAATTTGTGACACTAAATTTATTAATTTAGTGAAAAGTATGTTCAGATTCCATGTTATTTAATGAGGTGCCAAAGCAAAGCAGAAGATTTTGTTATTTTGTTTCCACAGGGTGGGTGTAGGGCCAAAGCCGGGTAGTTCCTTTTGAGAAAGACCTGTATTAGTGGACTAAAAAAAACCAAAGAAGCACTATTTTCCATAAGCAGCTCTAGGAAGCTAATAAAGCCCTCAAGAAGGCTGAAAATAATGCATTTTTAAAATTCTCCAAATTAAGTTTTCAGGAACATCCAGCAAAACTCTGCTGATGATACTACTCAGAGAATCCTCCAACACAGCTTAGAGGGCCTTAAGGGCCTCGGAGCCTTCCTAACCCAGGTTGCCTGGGTAAAGGCCACGTGAGAATGAACACACTGCTTTTCTTTAGGTCTGTTAGACAGTTTTTAAAACGAAGCTCCAACAGCAGGAAATAAACTCTGCCACTCCTTCTATAAACTCCTTTCTTATGCATAACCATACAATTAATTTTTTCACAGGATGGAAGGCGGTGGGTTCCAGCAATGAACCACAGGCCTTGGGAGCTGCCCAGTTTCCCCTTTGTAGAGGTTTTATAGAGTCTGTTTCCTTGGTTTGAGTACTTATGTCACTGTCCAGCTGCTTTGACTAATGGAGCCTAGGATGGACCACAGTACTTAATGCTTGGCAGTACCTCTCATTTTGTCCGTGTGATCCCCCAGCCCCAACCTACCTCCTGTCCATAGGAAATTAGTTTGACCCTAAATGAAAGGTGAAATCAAGAGCTATTTCCACACCACTCTTCTAGTTAAGAAGATATTTCATTAAGTTAGGGTGGCGGATGACAGAGATATTCTCAGTTCTTATCAATTATGAATGACTTCTCTTTTAAAGAAAGCAAGATAGGCCCTGCGTATCGAGAGGTCAGCAAGCCAAGCAGCTGCATTTGCGGCTACAGGGATTCTGAGCTAGCAATCAGGTCTGGGCTTCTTGATCCGTGTTCTAATCTAATTCAACTAGCAATCCATTGTGCTCTGCCTGATGGATTGAAGAAGGCAGCCCTCCCCAGGGCAGAGGCTGGCCTTCAGGTCCATTTGATCTCAGCATCCTGGGGGAAATCAAAGTGTGGTATGGTCACAGAGAGGATAGCTAAATGGGGGCCTACCCAGGTAACCTGGACAAATATTTTAATCATTTCAGGTCATTATTACCATCACTAATAAGAGCTGTGATGGCATGACGATAACTACAATTTGAAAGACCTTACTGTTCCAGGACTCGGAGGAGTGACCAATTCAATCCTCATTACAACCTTGTAAAGTGGAAATTATAAGCATTTCTATGTTTGTTGGGCTGCGGTGGTAAAGAACCCGAGTTTCAGAGTGGTAAAGTGATTTCCTAAGGCCAGATGGCTATTGATTGTTGGTGCTAGAATTTAAGACTGGACTTGTCAGATTCAGAAGCTCACTGTCTCAACCCACCATGATCTATCCTACCAGTACTTGTTCTAATACCCCAGGTTAATGGGGTACAGGGGAATCTGTACCAGACAACCTGAGTTATTTTTAGAAAGAAATCTCATCACAGACACAGATAAAATCAGCAGCTGTTTATTGGTAAGACTGGGGGTCTATGGTCTCTTTGAAAGCCTCTGTTGAAATTCAAATTGTTATGCGTTGGGGGAGACGGAGCAGTGTGGGAAATGACCGACTGAACCACCAACAGATTTAAAACAATATTTTCAGGTATTGTGTAGGACCCTGGAAAATAAGGCGAACCAGCAAATAAGAAAAGTATGTTCAGATTCCATGTTATTTAATGAGGTGCCAAAGCAAAGCAGAAGATTTTGTTATTTTGTTTCCACAGGGTGGGTGTAGGGCCAAAGCCGGGTAGTTCCTTTTGAGAAAGACCTGTCTCAGTGGACTAAAAAAAAACCAAAGAAGCACTATTTTCCATAAGTCAGTTTCTCTTACTGACCAGGTGTAGCGTAAACAATTATGTCAACAGTATGATCTATTTAGCACTTAGTGGGAAAGTAGAGTGGGCCTTATCAATCCCTTTTACAACTGAAGAAACTGGCTCAAGATTCTGTTTTCTTTAGAGCTCAGGGGCAAATATAAAGGAGGGCCCCTGAGGGCAACAAGTTAGAGAGAGCTGAGGACACTTCATCCCTTTCTGTTTGGATTGTTTCCAGCATACAGGCAGATCTCATGATTCGGAGTAAAAGGAATTCACGGATGTGTGTTTGTGTGTGCGTGCAGAAGGAGAGTGTGTAGTTAATCTTAAAGACCTCTTTCTAGACACAAGTTGTTACTACTGGGACAGACCAGAGTTTGACATTTACATCTGGCTCCAAATCATTCTTACTTTGCCCATCGTGTAGATGAAACAGCATGATATGAATATTTTTTTCAGCTCACATTGTTGGGAGGGAGAAAGGGGTGACCAGAGAGAATAAACGATGCTCCTTTGTTCCGTCTGGCCACTAATGATAAAGAGATGTTTTAAGAGTCTTCCTTTACCAGAGACAATATAATAAACTAGGCTTTGCATGTGGAACTAGCAGATCCAGGTTTTCGAACTATCCAATGCTCTCTGCAGGTGCAGTGAGGATGGGTAAAATACAGAAATGTCAGTGGGGAGGAATCTATTTTGCTTATCAAATCACAAGTGATGTAAAATTACCAGAACCAACCAGTGGCCATATAATTACATTTTCTGCTTCTAACAGTAGCAGTTCCTTCAGAGTAAACTTGTTATAGAGATAATGATTCCCATCATTGCCAGTTGATCAGAAAAACAACTCTAAATCTTTTATCTCTGGAAGGCCAATTTTAAAATGAGAAGAAACAATACAGCTGTAGTTTGTCTTTGATGGGACTGAAGGCTCAAATCAATCATAGGCCTGGCTAGACGTCAAGTATTTGAGAGCTTAACTCATGTTTAAGGAGGCTATACAAGAATCATGTGCTATGGTTCTTGCACATAAGAAGCTTATAATCAAGAAGAGGAGATAAGTCTCAGATGTTTGTAATATTGAAGAAACAGACAGGTGGTGTCAGGAAATACAATCAGAGTTAGCTGCTAAGAGTCTGTCCTTTGCCACTAACAAGTATATTATGGTGCATAGTGTATAGGCTCCAGAGTCAGACACCAGTGGGTTTGCATTCCATGGAGGCCATTTCTTAACTGTGGTTCTTTGTATAAATTACTTAACCCCGTGAAGGTCAATTTCATCATGTATAAAATAAGGATAATATCAGTTAATGTTTAGAACTTTTGTGAGGATGACTTTAGGTAATGCAGGAAATGTTTAGGTTGTCATTTTGGATGACTGATGTTGAAACTTAATTCAAGATTACAACTTAGACACACATAAGAAAACTGTAAATAATATAGATTTCCCTTAGAATATATTTCAAAACTCTATATTGAATAGTTAGGATAGGAAAACGAAAAGAAAAAAGAAAGTACGTTAAAGGTTTTCAGTTGATGGAAAAACATCAACACAATCCAGAGTGTTGTCAACAGAACCAGTTATATCTCAACGGGCATAATGGAAAATGGTTTGCACTTACTCTTAAAGCGCCTGTTTTAATGTGATACCTGACAATACGTCACCCTAACTACTGAATCAGAAGCAGAGAGACATGGAAGTATAATCTGTCCCTGTCTTCCAAATTATCAGCTAACAAACAAGGAATGGTTGATATGTCTCTATTGCAGAGTGCATAATTCAAGATGGCATTAAAAAGCCTTGCCTAATTTCATGTACACGGAGAGTAAAGTCTGCTGACAAATTTGTGTGTTTCAACCTGCGAAACACTTCTCTGCTGAGGTTTTTTATCACTCATTTCCCTTAGAACACAGTTAATCTGGAGGCTTGTCGATGCTCTTTTCCCCAGCTCCTAATAGACATTAAATCTGTCAGGGAGAAACATAATAAATGTGACTCAGTGTTCACACTGTAGCAGTCTGAGGTTCTGAGTCACAGTGGCACTGAAGGTGGCATTTTATGCTAGAGGCCCTCACAGCTGTATAATCCCCATGACCCTCTGTTAAAAACAGGTGAGATGACATTTGTAGTTCCTTCTCCTATTTAAAAACCCATTCTCTAAAACAGCCAAGCGACACGAACTGCAGGCCACATAGACAAAGACACAGGTACACTACATTCCTTTCTCACCTCACCTTTCTGTGAGTGAAATAAAAGAACTTATAATCATGTGATTGCACATGTCCAGGACAAGGGTGAGGGTAGTCATTCTGGCAGCTATGAAGAGTATCTTGAGAAATTGCTGGAAATTGGTTTAAAAACTATCATCCAGGAAACAAGGCAAAGATATGTTTGTTCCCAGAGTTGGCAGCTTCCATCTGGGAGACCGAAGACCACCAAAGTGCTCAAGTTTAGGACAGTTTTCCTCTAATACCCTCTGTTGTCTGGTTAAGGTCATAAAAGTTCCTTGAACAATAATATTTTATCAAACTGAATTATCAATATTTTGTTTTCCATCTATCTTATGCCCAAAACAGTGGCTAGACAGCAAACACTGATCAAGGAAAAAACAGTTTTGCTTTCTGTGAAATATATTTGACTAAGAGTTCCTAGTATGGTACTTACTAAAAAAATGGGTGTTCTATAAAAGGGTCCCCCTCTGTCCGAATGTAGGCCACCCTGTTTCCTTCCTTCCTGAGATGTCCCTACAGAGATGTCCCTACTGAGAGCAATGAAAAGGTGTTAATTATGTCCAAGGAGAACTGGACCTGAAGATTTTCTGAGTCACTGATAGAAACTTCCTTTCTCAGCAGGAGTCAAGGTTCAGAAAACACCTTAATCCTCTGCTTAATAATCAGTTAAACTTCCACCCCAAATAGGAAGGAAACATTATAGCCTTAGAAAAGCTGGGGGAATCCTGGCTTACTTTCTATAAACCTGTGTGTATGTAGAATGAGTGGCACCTGGAGCTATCATTACTCCTTAGGTTCTCCTTCTCCATTAATGTGCTCAATCAGACTGAGTGTAGTGTGTGAAAACTGATAAAGAAAAACCCCACTAAAATGGAGCTGGGAGGCCAGAAGGGGGAGCTTTCTTGCACAGACCACTGAACATTAATACAGACCCCCCACAGGAAGAGATGCCCCTGTACCTCCAGCAGAAAGTGACATTACTTCACTACCGCCAGCAGGAGGAAGAAAAATTTTCCTCCTTGGCTGGAAACGGCTCACCCAATGAGAGACTCTCACAACTCAGCCAATGAAAAGCCACTATTCTTAAAATTCCCAGTTTTCTCCAATGGACTTGTTTATAAGAGCCTTCCCAATTTCCCCTTCTCCTCTATAAAAAAGTTTCCTCTCCTTTGCTCTACCAGACATGCATGTGGTTCACCATAGCTGCATGTCCTGAATTGCAATTCTTTGCTTCTCCAGAATAAACTCATTTTGCTGGTAAAAATAACTGGCTTCTTTATTATTTTAGGTTAACAAATACACGGACTGGATCATGCTGGCTTATTTACCAGCTCTATCATACAGGACAAGCTAGTTAGCCTCTCTGAGGTGCAGTGTTTTTGTGTTTTCCTTTATTTTTTAAGTGAAATGAGGATCAACATATTTGCTTTATAAGGTTGAGGTGAGGATTAAAAGCTGGCACATACTATATGCATAAAAATGATAACTGGTAATACTTTGACTTAAAATATTGTGAACTCCCCAAAGTTAGCAGAAGGACAGAAATCATAAAGATCAGATCGGAAATAAAAGAAAAAGAAATGAAGTTGCTTGATTTTATTGATCTTTGCTATTGTTACATAGCAAAGATCAATAAAACTAAAAGTCAGTTCTTTCAGAAGATAAACAAAATTGAAAAACTATTAGCCAGACTTATCAAGAAAAAAAGGGAGAAGACTCAAATCAATAGAATTAGAAATGAAAAAGG